>NC_137093.1:5791809-6128226 GCF_951640355.1 Cnephaeus nilssonii
GAGTGAGAGTGGAGGAGGGTTAGTTTTCCAAAAGAAAATCAAGTTGCTGGGACTTGAAAGAGTGGATGACTGTTGGGGAAGCAAAACAGATGCCCACTGTGAGTTATTCTTGATTTGAGAGTTGCAGACCACTGAGACTGAGGAAAGCTATACACTTCCACCCCAGGGGGTGGGGGGAATTGCAGTTACATAAACAGAATTCTGCTTAGAATTGCGGAGGGGTCATAGGCCCCCTGAAGCAAACAATGAGCATGACCCAGGTTCAGAATGTCTCGGTGCTCCACGAATTTCAGCAAGACGGTGGGGCTGAAGAAGTAACTTTTAAAGGCTTTGCTGCCTGAGCACTATCCCCAGAGCTTCCTTTATTCTCTACCACAATGCCAGTAGTCTGGGAACAAGAAGAATTCGTCTCTACTCCTAATTACCGGGTAAGACACACAGGATGCAAATATTATGCTAAATGAGATCCCTTAAAATAGCAGAGAGCAAACCAGCACAGAAGAAGCCTTGACATTTGCAATTTGCAAATGAGTTTGATGCCTTTCTTCATCCTCTCCCCACTTCCCACCCCTGTTGTTGATGTTAATCTGAATTCCTGAAGGAGTCACCTTCCCCCCAGAAAGGTGTCCAAGGAGGGGAGGAAAGAAGGAAAAGGGGGTTTGGAAATGCAGCTTGATTGTCTACATCTGATTAGTAATTACCTGCCAAGAGCAGCTCTGGAGAGAAACACTCACCCTCTGATGAGGAAAAGGTTTTGAGAGTCAGATCTGCCAGGTGGAGGGCGGGGTAGGAAGGTGATGAAAAGGGAAGGGAGGTGAAACAGATAGGCAATTGGGGGACTGCCGCTAGTCAGGCTGGGGACAGGCAGGCAGATTATACCATCCTTTGCCAGTGTGTCCACTCCAACCTTCATCAGCACGGGTGACCTTGAGTTTTGTGTGGCTTAAATTGTGTGCTCAGTTTCCTTATCTACAAAATGAGAAGAAAGCTGTTGCTTGCTAGAGCTGTTGTAAAAATTGAATAAATTCTTATTAGTTCATGCTTCGAAACAGCTCCAATTCAGCCTCAAATTGAAGGAAGTTGGCTGGGACTCTACAAGAACTCAAGAAGGCCACCCTGGTCTCTGCCAACCCATATGCTTTAAAAACAGAGCATGATCATCTATAACCAACTTCCAACTACTTGTGTCACCAGAAAGGAATGCTGGTTTGGGCAATCCTAGACAAAAGTAACCCAAAACAGCATATTTGTTGCTGGCTGTTTTCATGAACTTACTCACCATAGGTGAAGAATGAAAAGGGAGATTCAAACGACCCAGCATCCTCAGTTGTTCTAAAGGCAAACAAGACCCTGGGAGGAAGGACCCCCATCAAGCCCCCTCCCAAAGGAGGCTGGATGGCACAATACCTAGTGAATGTCCCTCCCCATTCCTCAAAACTCAGAACATTGCTGAGTGACCTTGGGCAATTGGCTTAACTTCCCTAATCCTCATTTTCTTCATGATTAAAATGGAAATCAGAGAACCAGGCTTCTGCACTGCTTTTCTTCCTCTGCATTTTCTTTTCTTCTCCAAGTGACTTAGATCACGGCTCTTCTCCTCTGCCTTTCTGAAGAGCACACCCACCTCCCCTGAGAACATACAGGTCCCTTCACATCCCCCAAGATCTGCCTAGCCTCATCATACCGTTTTCTGCTCCAAGAAGACAGAGGTCCATCTTGGTATTGAGTGTTCAGGAAATGGGGGTAGTAGTTAGACTTTGCATTATTACTGATTTGTACTGGTTACTGGTTATATCAGCACCTAGAAAGACCTTCCCACTGTGGAAAGAATGGGGCTAAAGCAGTGGTACTCAGCCATGACTGCTCACTGCACTCATCAGGGGAGATTTTAAAATACTGATGCACAGGCTCAACTACCTTCCTGAGATTCTAATTTAATTCATTTGGGTGTGGCCTAACCATTAGGTAGTTATTTTTTTTTTTCAACTGAGGCAATTCTAATGTGCAGTTATGTTTGAGGACCACTAAGCTAGAGAAATAGAGCTAATGAATGATCTACAGTAATAGGGTAAAGTCTTCAATCAATATTTTAAAATGTTATATCATAAGGAAAACAATGATATTTTGACCACAATTTTAAAAACACTCTTTTTTGTTCCCCCAAAATCACAAGCCACATTAGGAAGCCAAACAAGTTTAAGAAAAGAAACTGTAATAAATATGGCAAACCAAGGAGAAAGTAGGCATTCCCCAAATTACCTCCAAATTTTAAAACTGTTATATATAAAGAGTTCTTGCAAATCAATAAGAAATATAAAAGAAAACTAAGACTCCAATTAAATAAAATGAACCAAACACATGAAAAACAATTCTCAGTAGGATAAATACATGTGTAATAAGCTTATGAAATTAAAAAAAAACCTCAGCCTTTTCAGTAATCAAAAAAATGCAAATGGAAGCAAGGAATTAGCAAAGACAAGAAGAAAACCCTCTCTGCTGGCCAGACTAAAGGAAACACTCTCAAACACTCTTGTGGGATTGTAAATTAGTTCAACCTTTCTGGGAAGCAATTTGGCAGGACAATCCCAATTATGTTAAAATATATATATGTACATTTTAGGCCTATGAAAAATACCGGGAGGATATAAAACAAATGTTAACAGCATTTTCTTTCTGTAATAAGATCAGAGTGAATTTTTATTTTCTTCTTAATATTTTTCTGTATTTTCCAAATTTCCACAGTGAACATGAATTGCTTTCATAATGAGGAAAAAAGAAAAACAATGAAAAAAGGGTGCATTTTTTAAAAGCCTTGTTATGTTCTTTTGAAATGTATTTTTTAGCGTTTCTTTCCAGGATGCTTGATTTTGCAATGCTAAGCTCTTTCTTGAAGAATTTTGTACTTCATCCTGAGTAAGTTGCCGAGTAAAAGGAACTGGTGTTTAGTCTGTCTAGCAAAAAAGAAAGCACACCAGCCCTGCATTCAGCAGACCTGTGTAGGTATTTCGTCTTGCCTCTTCTTGGCTATGTGAACTTGAGTGAGTTATTCAAACTCTCTGAGGTTTGGTTTCCATATCTTTAAAGGAAGACATATAATCATTCCTACCTCACAGGATTGAATGAGATAGTAAAGTGCCTGGGACAATAAATCGTGAAGAAAAAGCATTAAATTCGCATAACTGAGAAGCAGTCATCTGGGGTGTGTGAAAAGTTGACATAAGTGGAGCCATTTTAATATGGAGCCAGAGCAGCCATTCCAGAGCAAGTATCTTGCATGTCTTGCTCCATGAAACTTTGGAATGTTTGGACTGGGGGAAAAAATTTTGGACTGGGCCAAACCAACTTTGTCTTGCAAACAGGTGTATTTGCAAAATTATCAGGAAAGAAGACATCCTGATCACAAGGACTAATGACTAGGAATTCTCTTTCTGAAGATAAAATCAGTAACCAGCCATGTACAACTTGTTAGCACCAATAGAAATTTCTTTCTTCCATTCAGGTAATTATTCCCTTCCTTTTCTCCTAAAAACCCCTTGCCCTCACCCTCTGATTGGAACACTATTTGGGTTTCTGCCTGAATCTATTTCCAGAATTGCAATTCATTTTGATCCCAAATAAACTCTTGTTTTTCTCACTTTGGCTTTTTATTTTTAGGTTAACAGGGAAAAATCCATCCCACTTGGAGAAAATTATCCTGATATGTACACCTCATGGCATCATTCCCATTTTACAGAGGGGACTCTGGAGGCTCTCAGAAAGCTAGAATGCTTGGCTCAAGATCCTCCCAGGGGTTCAGACGTAGGGGCTGAACAAGCAGCAAAGCTCAGCTTTCATTACTCCTGGAACAACGTTCCACTGCTGATTCCAGACTCAGAATGACATGCCATCCATCTTCCCAGTCTCTCCAGACCAACGGCAATATCTCCTCCTACCTTCCACCAACACGATCCTCTAGTGTTCACTGAAGGACATTAACAGTGGGGGAAATTGAAAGCTATCTAAAAGTCAGTGAGCTCCCTGAGGACAGCAACAGTGTCCATTTCCCATTTTGTGTCCCTACTTTCTTAGTGTGAGTCAGAGTTGAGCTAAAACTAGAAAGGAAAAGGGGGATTCAAATGGTCCCTGGTCCCTGGCTTACTGGCCAGTCCACACAGGTGATGTAATTCTTCCTCTAACTGCTCTTCAGCAGAAAGGCGAGATAAAGTCAGCAAGTGAATAAAAAGCTCCTGGGTAAACGGGAAGATGGTGTAGCCTTGTGCAGGTCACTGTGCGGACTTTGGCTTTTAATTGGAGGGCAGAGAGTTTTGCCTTTTTGTTCACTGATGTATCCGCACCACCTAGAATGCTGCCTGGCACATAGTAGGCACTCAATAAACAGTGGTAAAAAAAATTACAATGCAGCAAACAAAAATCCTTGCCATAGAAAGATATTTGTGATACATATGCCGCTTAATTATTTGTTTTTTTAAGGAACATTAGAAAAGAGTAGAAAACTGGGTAATCACAAATTGTTCACAGTGATTGGTTTGGGATAGTAAATTTGGGCCTTGCTTTTTTTTTTGTTGTTGTTGTTTGTTTGTTTTTTCTGATTTTCTAACTCAATATTTCCCCCAAAAAAGAGCTTGTGATATTTGTATGAAAAGGAGAAAAGCAAAAACAACAAATGAATCAATTGGGTGAAGGAGTGGGAAGAGCTAGGAAGGGGAGAGATTAAATCAGGCTGCTGGACATTCAATCTATGCACACCCTCCACACCCCTTACACTACACACACACACACACACACACACACACACACACACACACACACACACGGAAGCCTCCTTCCCTTCCTTGGCCCTGCCCTTGGCCTTGTTCCAGGCTCTCTCTGCTCTTGGCAGCATCTTCACATCCGCCCAGAAGCTAATGCCCAGCAGGCCCCTCCTGCCTGGGCCACAAGGGAAGATGCATCAGATTGAAAATAAAGGCAAGTAGCAGGGGCCTGCTGCCCGGCTCCTCTAATTGCCCGCACTCCTGAAAAGAAAGAAATGATGGCTCTTTCTGAGGAAAATATAAACATCTCAGCCATTAGCCCCACACGTATGCAGAGCAGGCCTCCCTGAGGAATATCCAGGAGTTGTCAGAGTTAGAAATCACATGACCAGAAAGGCCACTGTCCCAGGAGGGGGGAGGCTAGCTGACTGGAATGAACCCTTGATTGACTCTCTGGGGACCGAGCATTAACCTCTAAGGTGAAATCTGGCCTCTAGAAAGAACTATGTTCAAATCCCATCTCTCCCGTTCACTAGCTGGGTGGCCTTGAACAAGTTACACTGCCTCTCTGAGCTTCACTTTAAAATTTGAAACAGTGATAGCACCAACCTGGGGGCTTATTGTGGGGACTGAGTGAGGAAAGCGCCCAATAAAAGCCCTGATAGCCGAAACCGGTTTGGCTCAGTGGATAGAGCGTCGGTCTGCGGACTAAAGGACCCGGGTTCGATTCCAGTCAAGGGCATGTACATTGGTTGCGGGCACATCCCCGGTAGGGGGTGTGCAGGAGGCAGCTGGTCGATGTTTCTAGCTCTCTGTCCCTCTCCTTTCCTCTCTGTAAAAAGTCAATAAAATATATTTAAAAAAAAAAAAGCCCTGATAGTTGTTATGAACCAGCATCCTTTCCCTCTGCCTGTGCACCCTTCCCCCATCCCATCTACCTCTCAATAATTCCTATTCATCCTACAAGAGTCAGTTCGGAGATTACCTCTCCCAAGATGCGTCTCTGACCCCTCAGGCTGAACTGGGTGCCCATGTCATGTGCTTTACACACTACTTAACACTTTTTCTTGGGTGAGAACTCATTGGTGTGAAACTCATTTTTCTGTTAATCCTCACCCGAGGATATTTTTCCATTGATATAAATCAGGGCTCATTGGTTGTAAGTGACAGAGACAGCCTCTGGCTAACCTAAGCAGCAAGTGAGTTTACTGAGAGGCTGTCAGAGCTCAAGAAATCAAGGAGAGCTGGGAAAATGGGCCCTGGTGATGAACCAAGGATGCTCCATAGAGCTGGGAAGTAGAATCTGAGCAAGACACTACTTCTGGGATGGAAATAGAACCTTTACCCTCTTAGGCACCTTGTCCCTCTGCTCAGACTCAAATTCCAGGGGGAAGATGATGGAGGGCACAGGGCCACACCTGGGCCAGGTTACAGCAGAGCCCCCAGTTATGGCCCAACCATACCGTGTCCACTGGGGAAAGGTTACCCCCATAAAGGTGGTGATTTATGAAATAAAAGTTGGTGCCGGTCAGTGAACAAACAACAAGTCTATCTCAAATACAGACAGGGATTTTCTCTCATTCATTCCTCTCTGAGTCTCCAGCACTTTACTCAGTGTCTCACAAAGTTTGCAGAATGAACGAATGAATGAATGGGAAACCATAGCTTTCAAGGCAAGGAGTGCTAAGGGCTCCAACTAAGGCACTAGGACTGACCATGGAAGGCAGCGTTGTGTCGTGGTTAGAAACATGGACTTAGGAGCCAGAGCTGAGATCAAGTTTTAACGGCATCATTTCTTATTTTACTATCTTGGACTTCGGACAAATTGCTTTCTGAGCGTCAGTATCCTTATCTATAAAATGATAATAATTATAATAGCCTCTTTGCAAGTCTGTTGCAAGATTCCAAGAAGATTTATGTAAAGAATTGATACAATGTCTAGGACATAACAAATGCTCAATAAACCGCACTATTAATACTCTTATTTTTATCACTGTTGTTATTACTGCGGAAGGTGAGAGGGAGACATGATCTGCTGACTGAAAATGAGAGCTTATAGACAAGGAGTCACTGGGATATGTGTGGGCCCTGTGGGGTGGGGGGTGGGGGGGCTGGAGGAACAAGGTGGGGATCATGCCCTAAAGAAGCTCAGAATTTCCGAGGTGAGTGAGGGAGATCAATGAATTCTCACCAAAGAAAAAAGTGTGAAACTCATTTTTTGTTAATCCTCACCCAAGGATATGTTCCCATTGATTTTTTAGAGATAGTGGGGGGAGGGGGAGAGAGAGAGTGAGAGAGAGAGAGAGAGAGAGAGAGGAGAAACATCGATGTGAGATGCATCGATTGGTTGCCTACTGCATGCACCTCAACTGAGGTATGTGCCCTTGACCTGAATCGAATCTGGGACCCTTCAGTCCATGGGCTGATACTCTATCCACTGAGCCAAACCAGCCAGGGCTTTTTTTTTTTATGAAGAAAAATGAAACTAACATATGATGAAAGATGTTTGCAGCCAGTAGAACCAGACGCAGGAAGAAGCAAAAGCAAAGTCATGAAGGACTGACCTATTCAACCGGATAGATGCTGGGGGTAGTGATGCTATGCCCAAGCCCTGGGAAGGGAGCAGACGCTGCACCAGACGTCTCCTGAAGTTGAAACTGGGACCAAGGCTTCGGATACTTTCGGAGAGGCCAAGGAGGGCGCTCCAGGCAGGGGTTACTGCGCAGGCAAAGACATGGCAAGCCTTAGGAGACCGTCGTCGTCGTCAGTTTGGGCTGCTACCACAAATACCATAGACTAGGTGTCTTCAACAGCAGACATTTACTTTCCACAGGCCTGGGGGCTCGGAAGGCCAAGGCCAACGTGTCAGCAAACTCAATCCTAGTGAGAACTCTCGTCCTGGCTTGCAGAGGGCTGCATTCTCCCTGTGTCCTCACATGGCAGAGAGAGAGTGAGACCCTGTCTCTCCCTCTTTTTTTTTTTTTTTTTTTCATTAATCCTCACTCGAGGATATTTTTCCATTGATTTTTAGGGAGAGTGGAAGAGAGAGGGAAAGACAGAGGGAAACATCGATGTGAGAGGAACACATCGATTGGTTGCCTCCTACACGAGCCCTGACCAGGGCCTGGGCCAGGGAGGAGTCTGCAACCAAGGCACATGCCCTTGGCCGGAATCGAACCCAGGACCCATTTGGTCCGCAGGCTGACACTCCATCCACTGAGACAAACTGGCTAGGGCTCTCCCTCTTTTTATAAGAACACTAATCCCATCATGGGGGCTCTATGAACTTAGTGTCAGGCAAACACCACCCCTATCTAGTTCCAAAACATATCCATCATCCCCAGAGGGAAGTCCTTATCCATTGAAGGAAACCCCCCTCTCGCCACCTCCCCCAGCCCCTGGCAACCACTAATCTGCTTTCTGTCTCTAAGAATTTCCTGTTCTGGATAGTGCATGGAAATGGAATCATACAATAGGAGTCCTTTTGTGCCTGTCTTCTTTCACTCAGCATAATGTTTTCAAGGTTCATCCACGTTGTAGCATATGTCAGTACTTTATTTCTTTTTATGGCTGAATAATATCGCTTTGTGTGGGTAGACCACATTTTGTTTATCCACTCTTCAGCTGACGAACACTTGGGTTGTTTTCACCTTTTGGCTATTCTGAATACTGCTCTCCCCAAGCGATTTTGATGTCACTGATTTGAAAAGTTGCCATTTGAGTACCGATACTGAGGTGACAATCACTTTGTGTTTTTTTATAAGTCTTGGCTTTTTATTTATTTTTTTAAATATATTTTTCTTGATTTTAGAGAGGAAGGGAGAGGGAGTAAAACATCGAGGATGAGAGAGACTCATTGATTGGCTGTCTCTTGCACACCCCCTCCTGGGGACTGAGCCTGCAACCTGGGCATGCACCCTGACCGGGAATTGAACCATCACCTCCTGGTTCATAGGTCAATGCTCAACCACTGAGCCATACCAGCCGGGCGACAGTCACTTTAAGAAAAACAAAGTTCTTAGACTTCTATGTGCCTCACTCAGAATAGCCGGGGGAGCCTGCTGACAATACAGAGGCTGGAGCCCCACCTCCAGATGTTCTGATTCAGTAGATTAGGTTGGGGCCTGGACATCTCCATTTTAAATGAGGCCCCATCCCTCATCCCCAGAAATTCTGATGCAAGTGGCCTCTATAAAAAATGGTAACTTAAAAGAAAGAGGTCATCCACGCTTGCTTGATTATAGGCAATTTTCCCCCATTTTTTAAACACTTGTCAGTATTTGTCAAATGCGCAATAGTGAGCATGTTTACTTTTGAATGTTTACATTCAGAATTATTTTAATGAATAAAGAGAAAAGGAAAAGGCCCTCATGAATCGCCTGAGTCCCAGCCTCTGCATCTCTCCAGCCCCCACCAACTAAGACTCCCCAACCCCACTCCTACACTCCTGAGCCCAGGCTCTTTCCGAAACACACACACACACACACACACACACACACACACACACACACACACACACAAAGAAAGCCAACATCTGATTTCTATGCACGGGACACTTTTGCCTACGGCATGTCATGCAATTTGCTTACTTACTGTGCGCTTTTTGGATCATCGGAGGAAATCAAAGCTGGGGGCTGGCTCTCTGCTTTCCTACAGATAATCATATTCTCCTGCCACCTAAGTTAATAGGCTGAGGCTTGCAGGCATTTATGAGTGGTGTCTTTAATATGGCTCTGGAATATCTGCCCTATAAATTCTTAAGAACAGACTTATAGATTGCCTATTACCAGCATTATGGCCTATTAATAAATCAGTTACAGCCACGTATTTTTTAAATTGCATTTTTTCCCATTTGTGTTCACATTTAGAGCAACTAAAAATTGGTGAGAGACAGAACCCCATGCTGGATGGAGGGCTGCGATATTCTAGAGAGATGGCCGGGGAACGGAGCTGACAGCTAGGTCCGGAAAGGCAAACAGTTTGGAGCAAGGAAGAAAGAGGAGCAAAGGGCCCCCACCAGCGGAGTGTTGCTGCGACATTACAGAGACACAATCCATCTCCCGAGGTCCTCAGGCAGCAAGGCTGAGCCCGCCGGTGTCCCTGTGATTTCTTTGCTGTAAATCCCCCATCATATTTCTCTGCTCAGGCTGCTCTGTGCTAACTTTGCATTTCACAATATGCTCCCTGGTGTGGACAGTAACCTGAGCATTGAGGAATTCACCCATTGGTCCTATGACTCCATAGCCTCTTCCCCTGGCAGGGGGAGGAATTCAGATCCCCTTCAAGGCTCCAGTGCCAATCCAGAAGGTGGGGAGTCCCCAGGGGGTGACATCTCATTGCTTTGGCACTGTGGGCAGCTGCTGGTTTTCCCACCACCCCCACCAGACCACTGCTTTCCAGTTGTGGGGCTCGGAGCTCCCGTGACTGGCACTAACCTCCCTACTGCTGTACGTAATGTGCCCCACACCCTGCCCCACAGGGGGACCCCACAGTACTGGTACTTGGAACCACAGTGTTGCAGCCCTTCCCATTTAAAAAAAAATGTTTTTATTGATCTTAGAGAGGAAGGGAGAAGGAGAAAGAGAGATTGAAATACCAATGAGAGAGAGAAACATCGACTGGCTGCCTCCTGCACGCCCCCTACAGGGAAACTTGAGTCCACAACCCTGACATGTGCCCTGACTGGTAATCAAACCTATTACCTCTCCGTGCATGATACGACACTCGACGCATAAGGGCCAGGGCGTAGCCCTTCACGTTTTGACATACACAGCCCTTCTCTCTAAACAGTGCAAGTCCAGGATGACAAAAGTAAGAGCCACACTTCCTTTTTTCTTTCCAGAATTACTCTTTTCCTCCAACCCCCGCACTGTCTGCTGGACTGAGTCACTATGCCCACTGAACTTTCCCTGACCAGATTCACTTGAACAGGTCCCTTTGTCACTTCACAATCTCTTCCTTAGACCTCCTCTCCCTGCCCCACCACCGCCACACACACTATCATGTATGGAAAGGTTGTTGTATTTGAATCTTGGTCATTGAAGCTGGTGACATTTATTTATTTATTCATTTATTTATTTTTTACAGAACCCTCCGGTGCAAATCAGTAAATGCAAACAGAGAGAAGGGCAGTTCTGGTGTCGTGTTCCCTGTGTGACGCAAGAAGGCATTGCTAGCTGCTATAACAGACCAACCCCAGATCTCAGGGGCCTGAGGCAATCAGGGTCTATTTCCCACTGACCTCACAGTCTGATGCAGATCCAGAGGCTTTCCCGGCAGCTCCCCTCCAAGCAGTGACTCCGGGATCCAGTCTCCTTTCACCATGAGCCAGGGCAGTCTTTAAGATGCGACCTCCACAGCCACTACAGAAATGAGAGGAGAGAGAGACAATGGAGGAAACATCAAAGAGACACCCACCTTTCATTGGCTACACCCAGTCCTATGGTTCCAACTTAACTGCAAAGGAATCAGGGACATTTGATCTTCCTATGAGCCCAGGAAGAACAAATGGGATTGTTGAGCATCTAGCCTATCTCTGCCATATACCCAATCTCCACTTTTGACTCAGCGGGAATCCAAGCACATCTGGATCCTCAAAGACTTTGCTCTCCTAATCCTATGTAATAAAGAGGTAATATGCAAGTTGACCTTCATGCCCTCATGTCACAAGATGGCTGCCCCCACGTCGTCACAAGATGGCCACACCCACATTGTTACAAGATTGCTGCCACAAGATGGCCACCCCCACATCGTCACAAGATGGCTGCCAGAAGATGGTCGACCTTACGTCGTCACAAGATGGCCGGCAGGGGAGAGCAGTTGGGGACGACCAGGCCAACAGGGGAGGGCAGTTGGGGGTGATCGGGCTGGCAGGGGAGCAGTTATGTGTCAATCAGGCCAGTAGGGGAGCAGTTAGGGGGTGATCAGGCTGGTAGGCAGAAGCAGTTAGGGGCAATCAGGCAGGCAGGCAGGCGAGTGGTTAGGAGCCAGAAGTCCTGAATTGTGAGAGGGATCCCAGATTGGCTGGGCTGAGCGACACCCCCCAGTGCACGAATTTTGTGCACCAGGCCTCTAGTGAGATCATAAGCTTCCTAAGGGTAGATTATTATTTTCATCAGTCTCTCCAGTCCCTGGGAAGTACTTAGCATACAAAAAGTACTTAGATTTGTTATTCAATGGCCACAAATTCTAGGAGCAAAGAAAATCTCCAGAGCTCATTTGGGCCAATGCCCTGCCTCGATTCCTGAAAATGTCTGGAGCCACAGATCAATATTATCAAGATACCAAGCACCTTCATAAACATTGTCTGTTTACACCCCATAACATCTCCAAGGGCTAGAGAGGACAGGATTTGTATGCCCCTGATAGAGATAAGGAAACTGAAGTGCAGTCTAGAATGTAAAGATAATGGTATTGATTGACAATTTTTGGACACTGTGATGGGTAACTTCATATATCAACTTGACTGGGCTGCAGGGTGCCCAGACACTTGACCAAATAATATTATGGTTGTGTCTGTGAGGGTATTCCCATGAGATTGACATTTGAGTCATTTGACTGAATAAAGCAGATCATCCTCCCCAATGTGGGGCGGGGCATCCAATCCATTAAAGACCTGCATAGAACAAACAGACTGGCCCTCCCATGAGCAAGAGGGAAGTCCTCCTGCCTGGCTGCCTTCCAGCTGGGACACTGGCTTTTCCTGCCTGAGGACTGAAACGTTGGCTTTTCCAGCACCACATGACGCCCAGCCTTTGTACTGGAACTACATATGGGCTCTCCTGGTCTCCAGCTACAGACTGCAGGTCTCAGGACATCTCAGCCTCCATAATCATGTAAGTCAATTCCTCCTTATAAGTCTCTCTTTATGTAGATATCTGAAGAACCGTGACTTATGCAAACACCTACTATGTGTTAAGTGTTAAAAGATGTATAATATCTCAATCAAAACGCACAACAGTCATATGATATTATTTTTTATAATTGTCCCCAAGGTCACACAATAAATGGTGTACATGGGACTTGATCCAAGGCAGAAGATTCTAGAACCCTTGCTGATAATGGTGACACTAAGAAATACACAGAAAAGTTTTCTTTTTTAATGATCCTGCCTTACTAAATGTCCTAGATCCTGCCTGGCCAAATGTCCTAGAACCTCCCAAAAAGGCTCCCATGAGAAGTGTCTGAGTCAACTGGGGAGGCTGGGGTGGGGGCAGGGAACAGGGAACAATTCTCCTGTGTGCTAGTGACAGAGGCACAATATGGAAAGATGCACTACTATCCTGGGATACACAGCCCCCTCCGTCCACACCTCAATCCCTCAACACACCTGGACACCCACAGCCTGGCTGCCTGCCTCTATTAATATCCCCACGCCTTTCACCCACCATTGCCATCATCTCTCCTTGGTGCCACACAGCCCTGAAGACCATTCAAGGCAATATCTCTACCTCAATCCTATCAGATCAGCTGTCCCAACCTCCCAGCCAGAATAGGACAACAGCTTGACAGTTAACCAGGAGATAGGAGAGTCTGAGAACCCTTAGAAACATCCCAAAATATCCCCTTCCCCAGGTACCTGCTATGGAATCAGAACCTTCCCTACAGAAACCACTCCTTTGTATGACGGAATTGTCTCCAGAAGACCCTGTGAAAATGCCCTTTCAGAAGAGAGCTCCTCACAATACTTTGCAAAGTTCACTTATCAAATGAGCTCATTTATTGATTCCTCAATGTCTCTGATGCCCAAAGGGATGCAGGTGTGGGGATACCTTGTGATAAGAGTGCCCCTTGGAGGCAGAGTTTCACAGAATGAGGACACAGGATGGGAATGGATGACATGTAACATGGTCATGGGCCATAGAGTGGTGATGGGCTGAGGCATTAAGGAGGCACCAAAGGGCTGTGGGCATGAAAAACAGGAAGCTAGAGAAGGGTGACAATCACTCTGCCCAAGGCCACCAATGCCCCTGAGATGACTTTGTCCTCCAGCCTCTGTCACATCCTCTGTCCTATTTCTTTGAAGATAAGTTCTGGGGTTTAAGACCAGAGGCTTTCAATTTATGTCAATATAATACCCTCACTGGCAAGATGGCTCGGCACAATGACAAGGCTGGACTGAAGTCAGAAAATTGGCTCTAGCTCTAATGTGTGACGCGGTGGCACTGGGGCTGTCACCTTGCCTCTCAGGGCCTGTTTTCCCATGTGCAACTGAGCCACACAAAGGACAATAAGAGGAATGATGTGCTTGTGGTAAACCCTGAAGCTTTGGCCTTAGTAATGTGGCAGGTTAGTAAGAAGTTAGGAAAATGGCTTGACAAGTGGAATGAGGAAACTGAGGCAAATAACTAATCAAATGGCCAAGCAATTTACAGCCAGCTAGTAAATCGCAAGATCTTATCTTCCCTAACCAAGGACATTCAGGAGCAAATGATCTACATATTCCAGACCGTGCCAGGGCAGAACTGCCTTGGTCCTGGTCCCTTTTCAGTGACATTCACTGGAGGTGAAACTGACTAGAGAATGACCCTGATCCCCCTATATTTTTATTTTGATGCATCAACATATCAAAGGACACACCTGGAAAGCTGATGAACATTCTAAAATTCCCGCCTTTAGAAAACAGATAAAACCCTTAAGGCAAAGGATCCAGTGCACCCTCTCCCTCAAGCACACCCGCACCTTCCCCCACTCCTCCTTTCTCAGGCATGTATCTTTGCTTTCATTTTCCTAAGCGCTAAGAGTTCCAACGCGACTTGCAATAAGGAAAGCCTTGAGCAACAGCAGCTCATCCCAGGCTAATCCCCTGATCCTGTCTCCAAGGAACCTCCTTTTGCCTCTGTAAGTTATTTCCTGAGTCCATGCAGCCCAGCATGGCTCACTTCTTCTGCCTCCGTGACTTCCTTTCTAAAGGTCCAGGCAGCCTCACCTAGGCTTCCTTCTTTTCCTTATGTTTCCAAAGGGCCAAGGCAGCTCCTCCTAGGTTCACTCTGTTGCTGTGATCTTGCCTCTTCTATTTTAATACCTTCCTTGTTTTACTGTCTTCAACTTTCAAAATCACCCTGGACTTATGTTGTGAAATCTTTCCTGCACAAAGTCAAGAACCCACACATTCCAGACAATGCCAGTGCAGACCCGCCTCTGTCCCAGTCCCTTTCTGGCGACATACTTTTTGGAGACCCAGATAGGACCTGGAGTTATTTTCTCTTCTTTACTGTCACTCTAATTCATCTTTCCTGTCACTTCTCATTGTTGGTGTTGGGTAAGTCCCCTGTCAGCAGCAGAGTGAAACTGAGCAGAGTGAATCCTTAGTCAGAAGTGCCTTGTCAGCACAGAGACCATAGGTAAGTCTGCCCTTTGGACATGGGATAACTCGTCCACATGACCCTCCCCAAGTGACTCCTGAGTGAGGGGATCCAGTAAGTCAGGGCCTGATTACCCCTGATGTCCAAATGGATCCTCTCCCTCCCCACATTTTGCTTTAGTTTTCTATAGACATACTTTCTTTTCAGACTTCTGCTCTTTCTTTTGAGGACCCAACTTTCTTGTGAGACTTTCAAGGCACAACTCACTCTCCAGTTGGCCCGAGTCCACTTGGACGTATATTTTTTACTTCTTTCACAGCAGCATCCATGCCCTGGCTTCTTTCCATTTCTCTATCTAAATAAAACTTGCTTTATTCTCTCTGATTTATCCTTGAATCAGTCAAGGATCCAGAGATCATCTGACATGCAAAAGGTCCCAGACTATGCTGAGGCAGGGATAGCCCCCCATGTGAAGCAGTCTGGTGACAGTAAGAGCTGGATTCAAGTTCCAACTAAGACACACATTTAGCCATGTGGTCAACACTATGGGTTCACCCCCCCCCCCCAACAGCCGCTCACAGCCCTTCCTCTTGCCTTCCTTCTCAACAGAGGCAAGAAAGCAAAGTCCTCGCCTTTGCTAGAAGCTCCTGCAGCTCAAGTTACCTAGGGCCAGTGAGGAGACACAAGTCTCTAGGGAGAGTACCTCTTCCAGAATGAAAAGACAAAGCTTCAAGGGGAGAAAGGGTTTGTCATGACTCCTTTCTACTGCCTGGATCATAGACAAGAGGCTTGAAGGTGCAGCAGCAGCCATTATGCAACTATGAGTAAGAAAGTCACACTGAGAATCAAGAATAGTAAAGCGGGAAGATTAGAGGGAGCCTAGGTCTCTGAGGATGTGCTTGTGGATGAAATCTTCAGAAGCTAACAGCAAGTCTCTTGTTTCATGGACCAAATAAAACCCCTGACAAGTTTGTCAGGCTCTCAGTTACTTGCAGTCACTCGCAATTCTAACTGACCTTGAGCCAGTAATCTCTTTTTAAAATTACTATTTGTTGAGCACTTACTCTGTGACAAGCATATACTTAGCTTATTATACCTATTCTCTCCCAATTCCTCACAACAGCCCATTTCATAGATGGAAAAATCAAGACTCAGAGAGGGTAAATAATTTGCTCAAGATGAAACAGTATTAATTTGACCTCTAGAACCCGGGCTCTTAACCATTACCCACATTTCACTTTCCTGAGCCTTAGTTTCCCTATCTGTAAAATGAGACTAGAAGGTGGCATGGTAAAGAAGCTAAGGCCAAAGGCTTTGAATAATTCAGAGCAACTTTAGTTCAAATCCTGCCTCCACCACTTGTTGCTGTGTGATTTGAGAAAGTGACTAAACCTCTCTGAGTCTCAATTTCTTCTTCAGTAAGTGGTGACAATAAGGAGACCTAGCATAAGGATTAAACATCAGGTAAAGCTATTGGCAGGCTGCCTGGCACAATGCGGACAGTTCTCAGTTGTTGAGATCATCCTCTCTCTTCTTTCTAAGCACTGGATTTCCATGACATTGGTGAATGGCTGTACACCAATGCTGAAATATCCAACTCCGTGGGGCAGAAGTGCTATTGTAACTTTCCAGGTACAGAAGACAAATCAACTACAGCAGTCTTTCATCTGAAACCAACTATAGTTTAAAAAACCATTTACTGCCCTACCCAATTTGGCTCAGTGGACAGAGTATTGGCCTGTGGACTGAAGGGCCCAGGGTTCAATTCCAGTCAAAGGCACATGCCCAGGTTGCCGGCTTGCTCCCCAGTAGGGGGCATGCAGGAGGCAGCCGATCAATGATTCTCTCTCATCATTGATGTTTCTATCTCTCTCTCCCTCTCCCTTTCACTCTGAAATAGGTATACGTGTGTGTGTGTGTGTGTGTGTGTGTGTGTGTGTGTGTGTGTGTATACTAGAGGCCCAGTGCACGAAATTCATGCACGGGGTGTGGGGGGGGGGAGTGTCCCTCAGCCCAGCCTGTACCCTCTCCAATCTGGGACCCCTCTCACAATCCAGGACTGCTGGCTCCCAATTGCTCGCCTGCCTGCCTTCCTGATTGCCCCTAACTGCTTCTGCCTGCCAGCCTGATCACCCCCTAACCACTCCCATGCCAGCCTGATTGATGTCTAACTGCTCCCCTGCCAGCCTGTTTGCCCCCAACTTCCCTCCTCTGCCGGCCTCGTCACCCCTAACTGCCCTCCCTGCAGGGTTGATCGCTGCCAACTGCCCTCCCTTGCAGACCTGGTCCCTCTCAACTGCCCTCCCTTGCAGGCCTGGCCCTCCCAACTGCCCTCCCCTGCTGGCCATCTTGTGGTGGCCCTCTTGTGTCGACACGGTTAGCGTTAGAATAAAGGAATCGAGAAAAAAGCAAGCGAATGCAAAGGGTTAACCACATGGGGGCAGCCATCTTGTGTGTTGGAGTGATGGTCAATCTGCATATTACTCTTTTATTATTTAGGATAGAGGCCTGGTGCACGAGTGGGGGCCAGCTGGTTTGCCCTGAAGGTTGTCCCAGATCAGGGTGGGGGGTTCCCTTGGGGTATGGGGCAGCCTGGGTGAGGGGCCTGTGGTGGTTTGCAGGCCAGCCATGCCCCACGGCGATCCAAGTGGAGGCACTGGTATCTGGAATTTATTTACCTTCTACAATTGAAACTTTGTAGCCTTGAGTGGAGCCAAGCCCCCTGCTCACTCCGTGGCTGGCTGCCGCCATTTCTGTTTGGATTTGTTTACCTTCTATAATTGAAACTTTGTAGCCTTGAGTGGCGGCCTAGGCTGGCCAGGGCTGCAGAAGCTTGGCTTCCTCTATTGCCGGGGAAACCCAAGCCTCCCTCCTGCTCTCTGTGGCTGCAGCCATCTTGGTTGGGGTTAATTTGCATACTCGCTCTGATTGGCTGGTGGGCGTGGCTGGTGGGTGTAGCAGAGTGATTGTTAATTTGCATATTACTCTTTTATTAGGTAGGATATATATATATATATATATATATATATATACACACACACACACACACACACACACACACACACACACACATATATATTATATATAAACTATTTACACTCTAGCCAGTTTGGCTCAGTGGATAGAGTGTCAGCGTGCGGACTGAAGGGTCCAGGGGTTAAATTCTGATCAAGGGCACATGCCTGGGTTGCAGGCTCAATCCCCAGTAGGGGGTGTGCAGGAGGAAGCCAACCAATGATTTTCTCTCATTACTGATGTTTCTATTGTTCTCTCCCTCTCCCTTCCTCTCTGTAATCAATACAAAATGTATTAAAAAATAATAATAAAATAAAAAATAAATAAACCATTTACAGCTTTGTTTACTCCTGCAAAGATTGGGCCTGGACAACCCACGCCTCCCTGCTATTGCAGGTGAGAGAGAGGGAATCACCCTCCAGGAAGTTTTGCCAGACTCCACAACTAAACAAAAACTTAAACACCTGAAAATGGGAGAAAAAGCAGAAGTCATGGAAATAGCAAGAAGCAGTTTCTATGGAGGTTATTTAAAAACAATGAAATCACAATATTTTCCACAACAGATTTCATCAGTGCCACCTGAATGCATTCCATTAGACCACATTTATTAGTTTTTGTGTGTGTTTTTTTTTTCTAGTTAGGATGCCAGTTCCAAAGGGCAGAGCCTAGCCCTGAACAACTAAAAGCCAGTGCTGAAAAGCCGAACCCAGTCTCTAAGGACGGAGCCTAGCCCCGAAGAGCCCAACCTCGCCCCTAAGCAACCACCCCCTCCCCCCCCCGCTCCAGCAGGCCCCGGGAGCCAGCCTCAGTGTGTCCCAGTGACTTCCACAGGCACCTCCCCCTGGAGAGTCAGCAGCCCTTTCAACCTTGGGCTCCCAGGCCAAGTGTGCTCACTTAGGGTCCTCTCTTCTAAGGCAGTCTTGTGGGGACTGGGGGCTTCCCCATGGCCGGGTCAATTTGATTTTAACGGACCTAGCCCGGAATGGCCCAGCCACGGCCTAAGAGCTGAATCTAGTCCCAAAGGGCTGACACTGGTTCTGAAGACCCGAACCTGGCCCCTGAGACCCCAACCTAGTCCTAGAAATAGCCCAAGCCCGTCCCGAAGGGCGGAGCCTACTCTGAAAAGCCAAGCCCAGACCTAAACAGCTATAGCCAGTCCCCAAGGGCAGAGCCCAGCCCTCAAGAGGCGGGTCCAGATCTGAACAGCTGTAGCCAATCCCAAATGGGGGAGCCTAGCCCCCCCAGAGCCAAATCCAGGACCAAATAGCCAAAGCCAGTACCAAAGGATAGAGCCTAGCCCCAAAGATCCGAACCAAGACCCAAACAGCTGAACCTAGCCCCAAAATGCTGAACCCAGGAAGGGCGGAGCCAAGCCCCAAAGGGGCGAGTCCAGATCAGAACAGCCGAAGCCCGTCCAGAAGTGGGAACCTCTCTCTCAAGTCCAGCCTAGCCCCTAAGCAACACCCCCTCCTTCAGCAGGCCCCAGAGAGCCAGCCTCAGTGTGTCCCAGTGACTTCCACAGGCACCTCCCACTGGAGAGTCAGCAGCCTTTTCAACCTTGGGCTCCCAGGCCAAGTGTGCTCACTTAAGGGTCTTTTCCTCTAGGCAATTTTGTGGGGACAGGGGCTTCCCCATGACCCAGGTCAATTGGATTTTAATGGACTCTGGACTCTCTGAAACAGAGATCCTTTTGAATGTTGCACAGCCCTAGAAATAATCCCTTCTTGTAAAAGGATCTTTGCTCCTGATTACAGGAACACAATGGAAGATAAATATCCTATCTAATAAAAGAGAAATATGCAAATTGACCACCACTCCAACACACAAGATGGCCGCCCCATGTGGTCAAAGATGGCTGCCCCCATGTGGACACAAGATGGCCAGCAGGGGAAGGCAGTTGTGGGCAATCAGGCCAGCAGGGGAGGGCAGTTGCGAGGGACCAGGCCTGCATGGGAGGGCAGCTGGGGGCAATCAGGCCAGCAGGGGAGGGTAGTTGGGGGTGACTGGGCTGGCAGGGGAGGGCAGTTGGTGGGGGACCAGGCCAGCAGGGGAGGGCAGTTGGGGGGGGGACCAGGCCTGCAAGGGAGGGCAGTTGGGGGGGACCAGGCCTGCAAGGGAGGGCAGTTGGTAGGGACAAGGCGTACAGGGGAGGGCAGTTGGGGGGGGGACCAGGCCATTAGGGGAGGGCAGTTAGGACCAGGCCTGCAGGGTAGGGCAGTTGTGGGTGACCAGGCCTGCAGGGGAGGGCAGTTAGGGTAGACCAGGCCTGCAGGGGAGGGCAGTTAGGGGCAATCGGGCCAGCAGGGGAGCAGTTAGGCGTCGATCAGGCTGGCAGGGGAGTGGTTATAAGGTGATCAGGCTGGCAGGCAGAAGCAGTTAGGGGCAATCAGGCAGGCAGGCAGGCGATCAGTTGGGAGCCAGCAGTCCTGGATTATGAGAGGGATATCCGACTGCCCGGTGGGATCGGGCCTAAATGGTAAGTCGGACATCCCTCGAGGGGTCCCAGATTGGAGAGGGTGCAGGCTGGACTGAGGGACACACATACTCCCCACGCACGAATTTTGTGCACCAGGCCTCTAGTCCTATATAATAAAAGCCTAACATGCTAAGTGTCAGGTCGTCCAGTGACCAGTTGACTGTTCAACCAATCAAAGTGTAATATGATAATGATATGCTAAGACTGCTCCACCACGCGCTATGATGTGCACTGACCACCAGGGAGCAGATACTCCGACCAGTAGGTTGGCTTTCTGCTGGGGTCCGGCCGATCAGGACTGAGCGAGATGGGCCAGACATGCCCTGGAGCCCTCCAGAGGTCCCTCCCTGGCTGGTCAACCTCTTGCGTCCCTCCTCAGCCAGCCGGCCCCAATTAGCCCCGATCGGGATTGGGTGAGATGGGGCCGGACATGCCCTGGAGCCCTTCAATGGTCCCTCCTGACCCCAATCATGCACTGATGGGGTCCCTCAGCCTGGCCTGTGCCCTCTTGCGATCCGGGACCTGTCAGGAGATGTCAGAGAGCCAGTTTCGGCCTGATCCTGCAGGCCACTCCCCTCAGAAGGGAGCCAGACACAGGGCTCACGGCTGGTGAGTGCTGCTGCAGAGGTGTGAGTCTCTCCAGATTGGGACTGATTGGGTAAGAGCACACAGCTGGAGTGGGGCCGGGATGAGCGGGAGCGGCAGGTAGGAGCTGCAGGCAACGTTGGACTGTGGGTTTTGGCCTGATCCTTGGAGGTCACCCAGAGGGACCCACCCGTGCACAAATTCGTGCACCAGGCCTCTAGTGTTTTTATAATACCATATAGAGTTGGTGTACACAAAAATGAAACCAGTACAGCAGCTGCTGCTCTCTGGACAGGCCCATGATGGAAGTTAGACGGAATTAGGGGAGAGGGAGGGTTGGAATGAATGTCTGCCCCCTGCAGGCCAGTCAGTGCTCAGACCCTTTAGACTCATTGTAAATTGCCACTGTTGACACAAGCAAAAAGCCTCCATTTATTAATTCTTGAGGAACATAACCTATACTAATAAAAGGATAATATGCTAATTAACTGGACATCTTCTAGACGTCCTTCCAGATGTCCTTCCGGACAAGCCTGAGCCTCAGCCCTGCCCTTGCAGCAGCAGCTGCCATCTGGGAAGCTGTGACGGCTGCTGCTGTGAGGGGCGGGCCGAAGCTCAGGCAGCAGCTCGGTGGCTGCGAGGCTCAGGGTTCAGGCCTCGCAGCCACGGCAACTGGCAGTGGCAGCAGCAGCGGGGTGATGGGGGTGGCGCCTTCCCCTGATCGGCCTGGTCACCTCCCACAGAGGGAAGCCAGACTGCAGCTTAGACCCGCTCCTCACGGGGAGCAGGCCAAAGGGGGCAGGCCAGGCTGAAGGACTCCCCGACTCCCGGTGCACAAATTTTCATGCACTGGGCCTCTAGTTTAGATATAAGATCCCAGACAAACAGGTTGCAAAGTAGTTAATTCTGGATGCATCGACGTCACCCCATGTGTGGAAAACAGGCTGGCATTTTTCTTTTGATGGTCTCAGGGGGCTCTCTCCCTCTACAGTTTGTGTTGGAGGAGACAGTGAGATACATGGTGGGAGGTGTCTCCATGCTGTTTTCTGCAGGCTTTCTCCCCCTCAACAGCCATGTGGAGGTGTTGTGCTTCCTGCCCTGTAGCGTAAACATCTAAGAAGCTGAACGGCATGCTGCTTCGCTGTGTTCTGGAATCTGCGGGGTGAGTAGGCATGTAGGTGCCAAAAAAGCAATATAGTCACTCGGCACAAATTGCTTATTTGTTTATCTAAGGTTCTCTCCTGAGCCTCCCAAATCTCTCACCAACCCCAGGATAATCTCAGTTGCTGGTATTTATAAGGCAGGAGTTGGCTAAGGTCTTCCCAGGGGAGGAAATAGATGGTGTTTCATTCTGGAATTACCAGGTTATTGAGAAGTCTCCCTAATGCCCAAAATGGCCCTTGTTGGAAACAAAGGGAGTTAACCCAGCCAGAGACACTGTCTACATTATTTTCTTTCCTCCTCTCCTTGGTCCACTCAAGGCGTGGATTATTGACCCCACCTTAGGGCTAAACACACTGAGAGACTCAGAGGTGAAGCAACTTCCCAGGGTCGCTCAGTGACAAAGTGGCAGAACCAGGGTTTGAAGGCCACGGAGAGCTGTGTGAGCTTCAAACACACTTCAGGCAGACACAGCACAATGACACTCAGATAGAAGACAGGCGAAGTCTTTGTTTTTTCCAGCTTCAAATGAGAGAAGGCCACCATGCAGGGCCACAGAGGGTTAAACCAGGGGATCTGCCACAAGGGCAGTTTATGGATGGCAAGCAGAGAGGGGTTATCTAGGTCTCTTGGGCTCCCTGTGGTTTGGCTAATTTGAATAATTTGTGGTGGGCTCTGGGGCACAGGGGTTGTCCCTGTTGTCTAGTACTTGACTCTGGCATGATTAGGGCAGGTGCATAGTGACCCCATGAGTGAGAGCCCAATAAAGGGAAGTGGTTCAAGTCTGAACTTAATCACCTGCTCAATAAAAAGAACTGACCAGCCTCTAGGCAGGACTGCAAAACTGGGTCATGACAGCATTGAAACAAAACAAAATTATTATAATAAAAAAACAATCACCAATATTACAGGTGGATCAAATTCTAAATCCCACGTCCTTTCCCTCAGCCCCCATTTAGTTGGTTACCATATCTTATTAGCTTCATCACTGAAAAATCTCTTGAATCAGCCCCTGTTTGAAAAAGTCACCTTCAAATTTCCGTTATGAACTATGAGGCCCTTCGAGAAAGCATGATATGGTTAAGAGTAAGACGGTGAGCCCAGAAGCTAGCCTCTCTGGGTTCAAATTGCGACAGTACCACTTGTTAGCTGCCTGACCTCAGAAATCACTCAATCTCCTGCTGAACCTCACCTTCCACCTCTGCAAATGAGAACTAAAGGACAACCCGCACCTGCAGGTGGCCAGGAACTACTGAGCAAGGTTATTTACTGGAAATCCTGGCACAGAGCAAGACCCCCGTTAATATCCTCAGTACTGCTACTGCTGCGGCTGTTATTCTGTCCACTCTGGTGCTAATCTGCATGTCAACCTCACCTCTCTGTCCTTCCCAACTTCAACCCCACTCTGCCCCCCAAATGCCGCCGCCATGCTCCTTCTTCTCTGCTGCAGTTGGGATATTTTTCTCTACAGCTTTCCCACCTCCCAGCCCATCCATCTGGGCCCAGCCCCATGGTCACCTCCTCAGAGAAGCCTCCTGGAGCCCCTACCCTGATTCCAGCAGAATCCAACTCTCCCTGCCCAGTGCTCCTTCCCATTCCATCAAAGTATGAAAGCAATGTCTTCTAAGAAAGAATTCAGGTTCCTACCTAATTCCCCATTGGTGAGCTCCTTCTGGGACCTACATGACCCTAGTAGTGGAGCAGAGTGGCAGCTGGCTTGGTGTACCAGTCAGGGTTCTCCAGAGAAATAAGATAGATGGATGGATAGATGGATAGATAGATAGATAGATAGATAGATAGATAGATAGATAGATAGGTAGATGTAGATCTAAACCTATTATATATTATAGATAATATGGATCTATGTATATACTTATATAGTTTATAGATATAGACTGGTTTATATCTATATCTACATAAGGATATTTATTATAGGAATGGACTTTCATGATTATGGAGACTGAAGAGTCCCATGGTCTGCCATCTACAAGCTGGAGACACAGGAAAGCCGGTGATGTGATCCAATCTGAATCCAAAGCCCCAAGAACCAGGAGTGTCAATGTCCAGGGGCAGAAGAATGTTTAAATTCAAGCAGAGGGAGAGCAAATTCACCCTTCCTCCACACCTTTTTGTTCTATTCAGGCTCTCAAGGGATTGAATGATGCCCACCCACATTGGTGGGCACATCTTTACTCAGTCTATAGATTCAAACGCTAATCCCTTCTAGAAACACAATCACAACAAGAAATAATGCTTTACCCTCAATCTGGGCACCCCTTAGCCCATCCAAGTTGACCCATAAAATTAACAACTACAGTATCTATATATATAAAAGCCTAAATGACCATCTGACCATTCAACTGTCTGACCAGTAGCTATGACGTGCAATGACCACCAGGGTGCAGATGCTTTGACCAGTAGCAATGATATGCACTGACTACCAGGGGGCAGACGCTCAACGCAGCAGCTGCCGAGCTGCGGTGACTTGGCAGCTGCGGTTCTCGGGTGATGCACCCGGAACCAGAGAGGAGGGAGCCCAATTCCGGGGTGCGTCACCCGAGAACCACCCTCTCACAATCTGGGACCCCTCGGGGGATGTTGGAGAGCCGGTTTCAGCCCAATCCCCGCAGGCCAGGCTGAGGGATCCCACCAGGCATGAATCCGTGCACTGGGCCTCTAGTCCTTGATAATGTACCTTTGACTAGCTGCCTTCCCTTTCTTGTCTCACTCCCCTACACCTTCATCTTGCACTCAAATCCTTTTCTCAGGGGCTGCTTCTGGGAGAATTAATAAATTAAGGCACATTGCACCTACTACCTGTGAGATCTTGAGCATGTTTCTTCAACTCTCTGTACCTCAGTTTCCTCATCTGCAACTGAGAATCATTTTACTTATGAAGTTGTATTAAGAGAATGACATGAGCTAAGTTAAACTTGGAGAAGGGCTTGACATGCAGAGAACACTATAAATAGTAGATCTTATTATTCTCAAGATCTAGCAAAGGACCTGGTATAGGCTAGAGCTTCAAAAAATGTTTGCTGGTTGAAGCATATTGGATCTCTGGGGATAGAGGAAGGCTGTAGATTAAGTCTTTTCATCCCATGTTACTTAGGTTCCTCTTGTTCCCAGGAACACATGCAAGCTAACGCAAGCTAACACAAACCAGGCAGCTTGTTTCAAGGAGGTACCTGCAGGATAGAGACAGGCATGTCCCAGGAACTGCAGAACCACCAGCCCACTAGACTGTACTAAGGCAGGAGCATAATGGCGATTACGAAATTGTCCTGGATTCTGAGAACAGCCCTAGTGATTGGATTTTCTTGTCACCACCACCCCTTCTGAGCTGCAGGACGCATTCAGCAGTGATCTATTGCTAACCCAACTCATCTACTCTCTCTGTCTCACCTCTCTTTACACAGCTTTATGGTCCCATTGAGATCTCTGATTTTCCAGTCATATCTCTTATCCTGCCTCCCACCTTGTGAATTGAGAACTGGTCATAGGTCTACGGCCATACCACCCTGAACGCGCCCGATCTCGTCTGATCTCGGAAGCTAAGCAGGGTCGGGCCTGGTTAGTACTTGGATGGGAGAACTGGTCATAGGAGTCAAATCAAGATATAGCTATCAGCTTCAGAGGTGGTAAAGTTGGGTCAGAGAACAAAGTGTAGACTTGTGATAAGAGGCTAGAATTCCATTCCTTCTTCCCAAATCTAGATCTTGGGATTTCCCTGAGCAAAGAGTATGAGCTCCCTTACCAGCCTGCCGTACACCTGCTGAGCCGGAAGAGACTTGAGGGGGGATGGACAACAGGTCATCTCACTAACAAACATGTGGCAAGAACAGATGTTCCATACAGCAGCGCAACTCTGAATCCAGAGCTTGAAGAAGAGACTGAGCTGACCACATTCAGTCCTGTTCCCAGACTCACAAACAGATTGTCTGTCTATTCACCCTTTCGGATAGAGAGGAAGGGAGGAGGAAGGATGGACTGATGCCCTCCCAGCACTTCTGGAGGGTGGAAGTTGTTATTTTAATAGTCCATGGCAGACTAGACAGGAGAGGGGAATGTTTTCCTCCTGCAACTACAAACTGACCAATGTTGCCCATATCTCTAGCTCAAATTCTCAAGAGAAAGGACCTGATTGGCCCGGGACTCGCCTTCATCTCTGTTTGAACAGAGTCTTTCTTCATTAAAAGCCACTGGCCAGTCCACTCCTCAGTGAAACCTGAAATTGCCCTATTTATTTATTTGTTTATCGTCTGCTCCCAGCTCTACTAGAATGTTCCTGAAAGAGCAGAACTTTGTCTGCTTTGGTCATTCTTTTATCCCCAGCATCTAGAATAGTACACAGCTCAAAGTGTGAGCTGTATACATATTTATTGAACACATGCTTGAAGGAATGACTGATGCAATGAATGAATGAACGAACGAACCTAATAGGTTTATAAAAAGCTGAATCTACATCACTGGAGCCTCTCTGCTATAACCCAGAAAACTCATCTCCAACTTGCTTAGCCCACTAGGCCAAGGCCAGCGGGTAAGGAGACTCCATTTATCTAGAAGGCTTGCATGAGCTTCTACTGTCACAGCAGCATGCCCTGTTACCCCTCAAAGCAACTTAGCCAAATATTCCTTCCAGCCATGTACTGCAGTGTTTCTGAGAGACATTCTGGCCAACACAATTTTCTCCATCTTATTCTATTTCCAGTGAGGTTTTAGCCCCTCGTGAAGCTGGACCACTGCCCTGACTGCCTGCTTTTAATCCAACTCTGTCTGCAGCACTACTCTTGACTAATGCATTTTCCCCTAGACAATAAAATCTCCCTCCAACGCACTCAACAGGGCATTATTTATCAGAAACCTAGATCCAGCACGCTAATGAAAACAGCTCTTGCAAATAATCTTTTAAAGGGATTCTAAGTACCCAGTTCCTAATAAATTGATGCAAATTAGTGACCCTTAGGAAGCTTCTAAACACCCACAATGTCCCTGGCCTCACTACTCTTTTACCCAGAATAGAGTAGGGATGAGGTCACAGACAATAGAAAGCACCAGGACAGTTCGTTCCCAAGTTTCATCACTGCTGAACCTGACACAGTGCTAAAAGGGGGCAGTGCCCTGGAGAGCTCTGAAGATTGAGGACCTCAGCATTGCCATGGGAGACAGATGGGGATGCCCCAAACGAAGGGACTTCGCCCCATCTTCCTCAGCCTTGGTCAGAGCCTCTGGAAAACTTAAAGAATGAACTGCACTCATAAATAAATAAGACCTACAGGGTTGTGGTACAGATCAGAAATAATATGTAGAAAGTTCCAGCACATAGCAGGTGCTCAATACATTGTACATGTTGTTACGATGGAAAACATACACTGGTGCCCGTCACAGGAGAAACCTGGAGAAAGAGGCTTCTCAGCCCAGGACTAAGGGTATCTTGGCACCAAAGGGCTTTGTGCACTCAGCCAACGCAGAGGATTTGGAGCGAAGAGCTTTGCAGCTTGTAAGGACCTTTAAGACAAAAAGGGTCAACTTAGGATGGTCCTCAGCTGACTGGTTGAGAGGCCTCCTCTCAAGGGAGCCTATGTCAGGGCAAACCTCTCCAAACCTGAGAGTCTACACTGGACCAGCCTTTCCTTGTATTCCTCTTCAAACTCACAGTGCCCTCCCCATCTCTCCTCACCACCCCTGTCCTCTGATTTTCAGCCTTAGGCTCACCTCCTCCAGGAAGCCTTCCCAGGCTTTCACAAGCTACATACTCTTTTCCCATCTCTATATCCCAGACACTCAGTCTGCAGCAAACAACTTAGCCCTCACTTTTTTACATTACCCCTGACTGGTTTCAGGTATGTGGGAACTTGGAGCCCCTTTGAGGCCTGAGACTCTCACTCGTGGGCCCCATGTATCCCCCACAGACATGTTGCCTAGTCCAGTGCTTCACTGTCATATGCACACAAATCCCTGGAGACCATGTGAGAAAGTAGGTTCTGATTCCTAGGTCTTGGGACCTTAGACTCTGAATTTCTAACAAGCTTCCAAGTGGTGGTGATGCCACTTTGAGTAGCAGGGACCTAGAACATCTTGCACAGCACTGTTTCCTCAAGCTTTTAACGTGTTATGTACAGTAACCCCCCTTATCTGTGGATGCCTGAAACCATAGATAGTAACAAACCATACATATACTACATTTTTTCCTATACAAATATAACTATGATAAAGTTTAACCTTTTGCACTTGGATGTCGAGTGTGACTCGGCACGGTTAGCATTAGAATAAAGGAATCAAGAAAAAAGCAAGCGAGTGCAAAGGGTTAATATGTAAATTAGGCACAGTAAGAGATTAACAATATATAATAAAACAGAACAATTATAACAACACACTGTAATAAAAGTTATGTGACAAGTACCCAGGCAGATGATAGGGATCATGCACACAAAGTATTTATTTAATGAATGAATGAGTGTGTGAGGAAATGAATGATAGAATAAATGTTTACCCAGGATTCTGCATTCCTGTCAATCCTGACGATAGCACAATTCTGAGCACCTATGATGGTGAAGGACCCCAGGGGCGGTCCCTACCACAGGAAGCTGTTAGGGCTGGGATGAAACCTGGGAGAAGGAAGAGCTCCCCTCAGTTTGGAGACATCAAAACTAGAAACCCAGCTGTCTTCAAGGCACCTCCCTTGCCCAAAGCACTCTGCTGACCACCCTTCTTCTTGCTTTGTGTGGTGAGAGGATGAAGCTCAGTGACTTAAGGTTTCTTTTGCCCCGGACAATCGAAGGCAAAAGGAGATGTAGACACAAGGATGGATTTATTGACTCCCCTCCAGGGCTTCAGGGAGCACTACATTGGGCTAATTTAGGAAGTATGTCGAAATAAGAGATACTCATCTACATGGGCCCAATTAGGAAAAAAACTGTCATAAAGCAAGGGGCCAGGGTGACTAAGGTGACCTATGACCTCCTTCAGAGAGAGGGGCCTTAGGGAGCATCAACAACAGTCTTAGCCTAAATGCCAACCACAAATTCCTAACCTAAATAATGACACTCACTTGGAGCAGACAGTGTTAATCGATTACAGCATACTTTTACCCCAGATACAGCTTCAAATGCTTCTCATCTCATTCATGGAAGAAAGTCACTACTAATTGATTGGGGTTGCCAGGCAAGATTAAACTCACTTTCCAACCCTGACTTCAATGTGCATGCTACCTGTGTAGTCTTCAGGATTATAATCATCTTATCTACTTCCTCTTTTTGTCCCTAACAACATGATCTTAATAGCACCCTATGTCATCACAGAGCAGACCATTCGCAACTTATCACATTATCTCCTCTCTCTAGGATTCTCTTACTTTTCTGAACTGCACTTTGGTGGGACGTCATATACAGCAGTCACATTAAATTGTGCTTACTGTAAGAACATTGTTGAGGATATTGTTCATTATTTTACACAGTGCCTTCTCTAGGAGGCTCTAGAAGGGGACAAAATAATGCTGCTTGATCTTAGAATCAATAATGGATGCCTCCCCTGAACCACTACAATTTTTTGGCCTTTTTTGGCCTATGCGTTCTGTAACTGACACGGCTCCCTCTTTGCATTGGCTGTGGACAGGATAGCACTATTTGCCTTGTAATCCATGCATTAATATCTTTCCCCAAATCCACCTTATTTTTCTGGGTTGTTTCCCTCCTTTGTCTTCGTTATCTTCATTTTAATTTATTCTGCTGCTTTTTGTGCATCTTTGTAAGCCTCCTTGAATATTGTTGGGAATAAGCTTGGTATAAATAAACAAGTTGATAACTAAGATTCTGATGAATGTGAAGTATTATTTGGGCTCTTTACTATCCAATTCATGTGCAAATTTTGGGGGTTGAGGTGCACCAGATTATATTTAACTAGAGGCCGGTGCACAAATTTGTGCACAGATGGGGTCCCTCGGCCTGGCTGGTGATCGGGGCTGATCGGGGCCAGCCAGCCGGGGGGAGGAACCTTGGGAGTTTGGCTGTGGGAGTACACTGACCATCAGGGGGCAGCTCCTGCATTGAGCATCTGCCCCCTGGTGGTCAGTGCACATCATAGCCACCAGTTGACTGTTCATTCAGTCAACTGGTCGTAAAGGTCACTTAGGCTTTTATATATATAGACTAGAGGCCTGGTGCACAAAATTCGTGCACAGGTAGGGTCCCTAGGCCTGGCTGGCGATCAGGGCTGATCTGTAGGGCGACTGGCAGGGTGATCAGGGGGCCCCAACTGGCACCTGCCTTGGCCGGCCTTGGGCCTGCGGGCTGGGGGCAGCTCCTGCGTTAAGCATCTTCCCCCTGGTGGTCAGTGTGCGTAATAGTGACCGGTCATTCCACCAATAGTTCTGCCTTTCAGTCAATTTGCATATTAGGCTTTTATTATATAGGATGGGAGAGGAGGAAGCATAGGACCATATTTCTCTTTGAGCACCCACCCTTGTTCCTCTTATTCAGAGGGACTGAGAAAGGTATGTGTGTGTGTCCTTGCTTCCTGCTTTATATACTGAATGTGCTTACAGACCTATGATCCCCTTATAGCAACCGAAATCAGCTTGCTAGGAGGCACATAGTTTAACCTTGAAACCAAATGCCCAGGAGTATCTAAAGCATCGAGATGAAAGAATGGGTCCTTGCATCATCCCTGCAGTCACAGCTTTCCACTGCCCACACTACCTATCCAGGCCATGTAGGGCTTGAAGTTTAACACATGAACTTTGAAGCAGTACAGACCTGTATTTAAATCCCCATTCTGCCACTCAACAATGTATTTACTTGACCTCTTTTCCTTAGCCGCAGTCTCCTTTTCTATAAAGGGCCTACTTTCTGAGGTTGATGGAGGCTTCTGTGAGATAATACATAAAAAAGCACTTAGCACAATGCCAGGCACATGATGAGTACTTAATAAATGATAGCTATTACTTTATGGCTCTTATTTTCCTTGTCTCCCTTAACCTAATAGACGGTAGGCTCTGCTTCACTATACCTGGTGAAGGTGGAGAGTAATTTGATTTATCACAGCCTTAGCAGCACCTAGCCCAGGTAATTAATACCTGGTTGCCAAGTATCTGGAAGAATGTGCCTCTGGACACATTTACAATCAACACAATTACCACACAGTGCAACATTTCATTACACTGTACTACTTCCTCCTTCCTAGAATAGTCTCTCTTCAATTTGCACCAATTACATTCATAGCGCCCTCTACTAGCCAGGCAGTAGTAGCAAATAACCTCCCAAATTCAGCATGAGATTTGCTCTAAAGAAAATGAAAGGAAGAAAACGGACATGTACTGAGTGCCCGCTGTGTGCCAGCCAATGTCCTGGACATGTCCATCATCTGTGCATGAAACTGTGCGGTCAGTGAGTGAACAGCCACACCAGCCCCCATCAGGTCAATTCCCCCTGTGTGTAAATTCTCCAGCCCAAGCGACCTAACAATCTATATCTGTTTCCAGGTCAAATGAAATGACAAGAGGATTAAAAATGTGCCTCAGAAACCCATAGACAGAGCCCAAGAAGCCATCAACAGGGACAGTCCTGGTTAATTTCAAGATGCCAAACAGCCAGCTTTCCATCAATTTCCAGGACTCATTTCCCCCCTTCATTCTCAGAATTGATGTTTATGTTTCCACCAGGATAGAGACCAATTCTCCTTGGCATCCTCCGTCAGAGAGAATCAGAAATTTTCCACCTGGGATGCTACAAATTGCATTTCTCAACACAGTTCTGGAATTCAGGATATGAGCAGTATAGCTAATGCTGAATGATCAAAACTCAGGTGTTTTAACTTTATAACAATCATCATCAGGCAGGCAGAGGTCCGGCAAGGGATGGAGTCTCTTGTCCTCCAAGATTCAAAGAGCAAGAGTGCATCAATCTGGAAGCAGCTCTTGGTGGACAAGCTTCTGAATGAAGGCTCTGACAGTTCCACACATGACTTCAGGTGCCTACCTTAAACTTACACAGTGTTACATGTCAATCATAACTCAATAAGAATTTAAAAAGAAAGACAGCTGTTGCTGCTATCGTGATTAAATATTTGTTAAGTAAATAATTACTCTTTTGACAGATCTTTTATTTTTACGGCTTCCCTTGCCTGGGATAATAAATCTTTCTCCCTCCACTGGCTTTATGAGACAAAAGAAGTCCTCATCCAGGGAAACGCCTTTCACTGTTAAAAACAAAAGCAAATAAACCAACCAACCTCCTCCTGCAAGTATGGATAAGTGGAAATGTAAGGTCTGGCTAAATAGCGCCACAACGAAGTCCCACAAAAGCCCTCAAGCCCAAAAGCACCCTTTGTCCTAAAGCAAAAGTTCTCAGCAGGGTTGGTGCTGCCCCTGAAGAGAGACCTGGAAATGTCTGTGTGTGGGGGTGGGGTGGGGGGTGGAGGGGTGCAGATTGTCACTACATTTGGGAGTGCAACACATTCATATCAATGTCCTGCCAGACGTTTCCATCCTTGAAAATGAAATCTGTCATAATCACCTGAGCCCGACTCTAACTCCTTTGTACATGTCAGCAAAAAATTATTTTCTGCATGATTACAGTATACATTGACTTTTAAAGAAATACAGCTACTGGGTAAATTGAGAAAACGCTGTTCTTTGCTTTGTTCAGAACGCTACCAAAAGTTGTGCATCTTTTCAAAAACCAGGTCACTGATGGCCGCACTGTGCGAGGTATTCTTTCGAGGAGACACAACACATCTGCATGACTTTGTCTTCATAGTTCCAACAGTCACAGTGATTATATATAGAAACAATTATCTGACTATATCATTATGTTTTATAGTAGAGTCATATCCAAGCATTTACATATTGAAATATACACTCTCCTATTATACACTACTTTCACTTTATTCTCTGTTATAATACTGTTAGGGTATTATATTGATTTCTTGAAGTTATGTGCATATATAGATTCTATTATCTGTGAAATTCATTTCTGGAGAGTAAAGAGGCTGTTATAAAAAAAAAAACTTTCTTTTGTAAAAAGGAGCTTTGAGTCTCACTGAGGACTGCTGTCATCTGAATGCTGCTATGGAGCTTTGGAAAGCATACCCTGGGGACTTGGGCACATGGGGAACCCGACAGGGTCAGAGCTGGGATTTATAGACTTCCACCTGTGGAGATGAGTAACCTTCCTCCCTCCAAGGATTTATTTACATCCAACTGAAATACATGACAGAGGAATCCTATCCATATTTGGGATGTATACATGTTCAAACAATGAAACAGAAATGGACAGGGAGCAGCGATGGAAGCCGTTGTAGGGAGGGATGGCTCCGGTCCTGAGGGAAATTTCACCATAAAAGGCACAGGGAAGACTCAACAACCAAGGTAGCAGGGCAGAGGGAGTGGGAGGTCAGGTAACGTGCAACAGGAAGAACACAGCGTAACCCAAATGATGGGATAATGTGTGTGTGCCCTGGGGAGAAAGAGGGCTCTAAGAAATACTGATGTGAAACCTCAAATTAAGTGCAGGAAGGACAGAGAATTTATCTCCTCACTTCACAGCAGAACACTGAACTACCATGGTACTGAGACTCCAGAGCCTGGACATGCGCGATGCTCATAAGGGAGGTGAGGAGATCTGGCTCTAGAATGGCAGGACTCAGATGCACACCCCTCTTCTATCTCAGCAACCTTGGGCAGATTGCTGAACCTCTCATTTTGCAAAATGGAAATAATGTATCTACCTCAAAATATTGTCCGAGGCAGCGCCTGACACTTTGTAAGCTCCTGCTATTTGTTAGCTGTCGGTTTTGTGTAAAAGGGTCAAGACCAACAGCAACTGCAGAGGATCTCAGGATGGTCAAGGCCTACAGTTGTTAGGAGCCAGCCCTGATTTGAGAGTGCACATGTAACCCTAATCAAACTCAGGTTCCCACGTGGCCATGCCAGGAGCACTGTAGAATTTAAAGGAATTCATAAAGGACTCCTTTTTCTCACACACTAACTCCTCCCCATACCTCATCTGGACATTCCTCACTCCCAGCACACACCCAAACCTCCAAACCCCACCCATCATCCATCCTTTCCCTCTCACATAACCCTGCTCTCTTTTCTCTCTGACAAGTCCGTTTTCAGAAGAAAAGCGTACCCTTTCTTCTCTGGCTCTCCATCCACTGATTAGCACATTCTTCATCAGAACATGGGTCAGGGAGACAGAGACTGATACTCAATGGGCAATGCCAGAGGTCATCCCAAAAGAAGGAGGGGGAAAGGTAATGGAGAGTCACACATTCATAAATTTGGTCTCTGCTTTTCCTGCAAGGCACCTTTCCTTTATTAATTTGGCCATTCAATAGGTATTTGTGCCAGACACGATTCTTGGCACAAGGACATGGGAACGGGACTACCTCGTCCCTACTCTTAGGAGCTCACCTTCAAATCCTCCCATCTCAGCCACTCCCCAGGACAGAGGATGCTCCAGATCACCCAGGGCCCGGGCCAGGAGCGGATGCTCAGCCTGCCAGAAAGCTCTCCTGGCGGAGCACAGGATTCCATCCTGATGACTATTTCCAGCCTCCCCATAACAGTCTCGGAAAATGAAGACACTCCGTTGACAGTGGCCTTGGCAGAGCCAGAGAGGGATCTCAACACATTTATCACCAGCTGGGAAGCTGCTGTTCAGCCTCACTGACCTGTAAAATCCGCACTAGACTCAGGGCTGGCTCTTAGGCGTCTGAATTTGATTTAGACCCCAGTACAGGTCCCCAAGGCCTGATACTGACAAATCATTTCTCAGGACTGTTCTACTTATTGTGGATGCTTGAAGAGTACTGGAAGCCAGGGGCAGGGCCACAAGGGGGCACATGCCTACCTCCCAAATGCCTCCTTAGTTTGGCATCTCTCGCCCATGTCCTTACTACATTTGGATTATTAGACCAAAATTGGTCTCCTTTGGTGGAATATAAGCTCTGGGAGGGCAGGGACCATATCTGACTTATTCGTGGCTGCACCCCCAGCACCAAGCTCAGTGTGTGGTCCATTGTAGGTACTCAATAAATATCTATTGATTTCATCATACCTGATACTACTCTCAGAATATACCTTGAAAAAAAAAGTGTGATAATATTTAGTCAAGATTGACTCGGTATCAAGTAGGGCACTAAGTGATTTACTTCATTATCATAACCAAAATATCAGAAAGACAGGGTTTATATCCTGTCTTAGCCAATTCCCAAATGCATAGCTTTGGGTAAGTAATTTAACTTGTCTGACCCTCAGTTTCCTAATCTGTGAAGAGTAATAATACTACTATGTATGTAAGCGCATAGAACAGGAGCTATTTTTTTAAAAGAGCCCAGGCCCCACCCACATTCCAGTTATCAAAACTTTAACTGCCCATGCCCACTTAATCCCAGCAATTCCATTTCCAGGTGTTTCTCCAACAGAAAAGTTTATGCAGCTATAAAAGAACAACCCGCTTCATACAGGTGAAACTCTTGCATCTGGCTTCTTTCCCTTACCATTATGCTTCGGAGACTCATCCTGTTGTTGCTTGTATTCACAGCTTGTTCTTTTTTCACTGCTGGGTGGTATTCCACTGTATCAAGATGAGACCTATCCAATTTGCTGATGGGGCATGAGAGGAGTCAGGGCTTCTGCTCTGAGGCACTGAAAGGTGGAGTTCCATTAACTGTGATGGGTTGCGCTGTGGGAGGAGTAGCTAGGAGGTGGGCAGAGGACAAAGATCAGGAACTCAGTTTTGGACATAGTACATTTGAATTGCTCACCAGGCATTGATGGTGAGTAGGCCATTAAATCGTCAATCAATGAAGACAAGTGACAGTAGGGCAGGTGATCACAACAAGGTGACGCAGAGGGTGATGGAGAGATGACAGGATATTCAGAGCTGGGAGAGGGGGAAGAAGGAGTGGCAAGTGGCAAGCCTGAGCAAGGCCACCTACCTCCACTCCAGAAATATTCCAAGAGAATGGGGCATGTTCCAGAAACACAGCCACCACCTGGGAGGGCTCTAGGGGAAACTATGTCCATGGGGGGATAGTCATGTTAGAGCAACAAGGGCAAGAGGATGTCTACAAAAGAGGATGCACTGGGCCCGACTCCCACATTTTCGCAGAGCCTCTCATCTGCTCAGTAAGCAAACATCCTAACAACCCATCTGCAAAGGCGCAGTAGCAGCCCCAATTTTTCGGTTTAAAGCTGCTGCCTGGCATTAGCCATCCAATCAGTTTTCATTGCTATTTATCCTCTTGTTATTCTTAACGTCTACAAGGTAATAAATGGAATCATGACACCATGCACCGTAACCATTCTCTACACTCGCCAAGCAAATTAGAACCTCGGTCTCCTGCACAGCTTGGAGTGTAGCTTTGATTGAATATCACGACACCCATGTCCTCAACCCACCTCTGCTGCTAATGTAATGCGTGACTTTCAGGAAGGCCCTACCCTCCTGTGACCTCAGCTACTGCCTCTAAAAAAGGCACAAGAAGAATGTAGGTTTTGAAAAGTATGGGATTTGGAACTAAGCAGACCTCATAATGAATGAGATTTGGCCTTATTTGTGGTTTGGCCTGCCCAGCATCCATACCCTCTTCCAATAGCAATACCCTGACTTTCATTAAGGAACACCCACCATGCATGCTCAGTCCTTGAGGTTCAGATGCTGAACACCTCCCCCTCCCCCAGGTCCATGCTTGGCCAATCAAAATCCCAATAATTTGTTTTGGGGATGTGTACATGACCTAGTTAATATCAATGCACATGAACCCTGAGATTTTTATTGAAACCACACCCCTGACAGTCCCTTTTGCTGTGTGGCTTATAAGACTATAAGCCTACAGCTGCTTGGGGATAGCTTGCTTTATGCGATTTGGGTCAAACTGTGAAGAGCTTTCTATGCTATGCTAAGAAGCCTGAAGGCTTCATTCCTAAGTTAAGGGCATCTCCATTTTTTTCCACCAAAGTATCTAGAAACAGCAGAGAACAAATTCAGGGTGGCTGACCATTCTAAAGTGCTGAAACATGACCTCAACTGCAAAACTTCCCAACTCTCAAAGTTGTTAGTTCCAGGAAGTTCTTCCTGTTTACCCTGTAGCTTTCCGTCTCTCCTGGTTCATTGTCACCCATCTTCAGAGCTACAGGTGCCCCAGTTGGAGAAGTATGGCTTTAAATAGGAGGCAGCTACTAAAGGTTCTTGTGGAGTAGTGTAACCTGATCTTAACTGCATGTTCAGATGATAACTCTATCAGTGATGGCGAACCTATGACACACGTGTCAGCACTGACACGCGTAGCCATTTCTGATGACACGCGGCCGCATGCCGAGGATGAAACATTTGCTGCTCCTGAGGATGAAACATTTGCGACTCGAGTCTTGGAGTTAGTTTTTTCCTCAAAGTGACACACTACCCGAGTTATGCTCAGTTTTTTGGCGAAGTTTGACACACCAAGCTCAAAAGGTTGCCCATCACTGCTCTAGGTCATGATGCTCCAGGGGAAGGGTTTCAACAAATGCCCCTGAAATACCATGTGGACCTTGACAAGAGGTCAAGCCAATGACCGCATTCTGGAATATTCCAGTCACCCCACTCGCCCACACAAGGCTCTTTCATATATCAAGTTGGCCTTTTACAAGGACACCAGAGTCCTCGCTGCTCCCATCAAATTTTTATTTCCCCGTGGGGGCTGCACGCTACTGGGATATAGCTATGTCCTTGCTAAATTGCTTTGATAAAGTTGATTGTGAGCCTTTCAGGAAGTTACATTAAGGCTTTAAACTGAGATCTGTCTTAGCACGAATCTAATCCTCAAGAGGATCGACTTCTGCTTCGGGGTCACCTTGAAATATGTGGAATCCTTATAGTTTACAAGAGTGATCCATAACTTTTGGGGTGTCACAGACCCTTTAAAGAATCTGATGAAAGATCTGGACTCCTCTAGCCAGGAGAAAAAAACATTTGTACAAAATGTTAGATACAATTTCAGGAGCATGGTAGACACTCCAAAAACCTCAGATTCTGAGACTAGGTTAAAATCCACAATGAGAAGGTCAGAACTGGAAAAAATCTGGAAATGATCTGGCCCAGCTGGCCCAGTGAATAATAATGTTAACAACAATAACAATAACAATCATGATTATAAAAACAATCCTCTATTTAGTGCTTACTATGTTGAGACTTTCCATACATCACATCATTAAATCCTTCCAATAACCCAGCCTGTTAGGTACTATTTCCTCTCCACTTTACAGAGGAGGCAACGGAGGATCCCAGAGCCTAAGTCCCTTGCCTGTGCACAGGGAACAAGTGACTGACTCCTAGATCCATGCCCATAACCACCATGCATTAGTACCATCATTCCTGGTCCTTGCTATCACCCTTGGTAGCAGGTACCCACCAAATAACAGTTAGCTTATGCACAAAGGGGGTTTGTTATTCCTACAGAATCCAGAATCCTACAAAATCCAAAGACAAGGAGTTAGCTGGACCACAGGAACCACCTGTAACTAAGCATTGGTTTGCTATAGGTACAAAAAAGGCGGTCTGTCTCTTGTGGACTGAATGTCTGTGTTCCACCAAAATTCACATGAGGAGGCCCTAATCCGCAATGTGACTGTATTTGAAAACAGGGCCTGTGAGAAGATGAAGAAGGTTAACTGAGGTCGTAAGGGTTTGGCCCTAATCCAGTAGGGCTAATGTCCTTATAAAAAAGAGAAAGGAAACACAGAAGAAGGCAGCTGTTTGCAAGCCAAGAAGAGAGCTCTCACCAGGAACCAAACCCTGCAAGACCTTTGATCTTGGACTTTCTGGCCTCCAGAAGTGTGGGAGAATAAATTTCTACTATTCAAAAAACACCATCTATGTATTTTGTTATGGCAGCTCTAGCTGACATCATCTCTTTTCTCCCTCCCCTTCTCCCAACAAAAAATGAAAATCAGCAAAGGGAAGACGTAGGAGCTGGGTTTCCTAGCATGAAGGCTGGGTCACCAGCTAGAAATGGCCTCTCAGAATTGCACATAGCCAAAAGGAGTGACATGTGGAAATGGTAAAGGTTTCCCATTCAAATGCAGGAGCCAGCCAGGCAGCAGAATTGAGGGAAGGGGGCTGGATGTGTACAGAAGGGGAAGGTAGGAACTGAGAGCCCCGCATAAAAAACACAGCCATGTCGTCTCCTCATCAGCAGAGCATGCTATAGATGGACAAGTCATGAGTTGGCAGATTGAGCCCTTTCACTTTAAAAAAATTAACTCATAACCTGCATTTTCAGGTGAAATCTCCCGACTTGTAAACACTGCACACTTGCATGGTCCAAACCAAGCACATGCACGGACTATTTGTAGACTAGGGCAGCAGTTGGTGGGCTGTCTGCACAAAGTCCATGTAGAATCCACTTGGGAGAGAGGGAGGGAGGAAGGGGAACAGAAAGATGACACTCTAGGGAGTTAAGGTCCTGGGTTCATAAAAGTGCCACCTTCCCGCCAAGCCACGTGCAGGGGGCACCTTTCTCTAATTTCCACAAAGGCACTGTAGGGGCTCATGGGGGCTGGCTCTGGGTTCACCTCCCATAGAGTAAGGTTAGCAATCCCCCTCAGCCCTCCATGCTCAAGGTCAAGGTTGAGCCCACTGGGATTATAGACAGGAGGTGACCCACAGTGACAGTCTCAGGCGACACCTTCGTCAAGAGGCACCGTTCCCACAGGAAGCTCGCTGGCTTCACTCCGTGTGTCCATCTCTAACCCATCAGGAGGGATTTGCTAATCAGATTCCAGGGACTTCAAGATTTATGTCAAGGGGCCTCGATTTATTGAAAGAATGCTGCTGAGCAGAACTGCAGCTGTTAAACAGTGTGTAGATCTGGACTTTACAGCAATGTAACTAATAAGGCTATTAACACAAACTGGGCCTGCCGCTGGCATTTATAACACCATAAATCCCTCTTCCCACCGGAAGTATTGACGGGATGGCGGCACTCAGAGTCCACTACCTATTCCCTGCTGCTCTGCTCTCAAGACCCAGCGAGGAGGGGGTATCGCCCGATAAGGGGACGCGCCATTAGGAAGGAGGGAGAGAATTGAGCCTGGGCTGATCCTCAGCCCTCAACCCTCCCATCAGTTGGAAATGCTGGCCACTACCATGAGCAGGTGTAGATTTTTAAAAATTATTGTTTATGTATTTACTTCCCATTTGTGAAGCACTTATCACGTACCCAGCCCTTTGAAAACACAGTGACTAGAAATTTCCCAGCACCTTCTCAGGAATGAAAACATGTTAGCACGCATGTATGTGTGTGTGTGTGTGTGTGTGTGTGTGTGTGTGTGTTTTCCCACTGAACTTAATTTCTTCTTGAGCCCCCAAACTCTCTGAGGCAGAACATTGCCTCTTGTCACTTCTAGCTAAACTCAATCATGTTAGGGATTTTTATTTTTCTCATGGACTTCAGGTTAAACCAAGTCAGATTTGGGATTTTTCTCACTCCTTTCCTCTCAGTGGGGGAGATGTTAACCTCCAGGGAAAATGTAAATGTCCCCAGGCCATGAGTGGGGAGGTGTGGCCAGGTCTGTATGTTTACCTGTAAATGCCCTCTACTGGCGTCCACTGAGATGTAACCTGTGCCAGTGTCACCCTCCGTCCTGGCTGACCCCTGGGATGCGACATAAAGCCAGTGCTCACATCCTTTGCTGCGGTGCCTGCGCCTGGGTCAGGGAGCCTTGCAGAAGGACTATTTCCCTCTCTCCCTCCTAATCTCCAAGTCTCACTTAGGGGCCAGGGACCATGACATTCCAGGGCCCCTGGAAAGACACATACACATATCATGTGTATATACATGCCATGTTCTTCAATCTACAGCACCATTTTGAAGGCTCCAACAAAAGCCATCAGATGTGTATGCCACATTTTGTAGACCCAGACCTGACTGTTAAACCCGTGGCTAGGTCAGTATTATAAAAAGTGCTGCCGTGAACATCTTCAGCACGTATCTCCGAGTGTCGGTGACGACTTCCTTGGCACAGACTCCTGGGAGTGCAGCTGCAGTGGCAGGGGGGTGCGTATCTAAAAGGCTCTGGGTGCACCTGATCAAACCCCTTCCTATAAAGCTTGTGTGAACGCACCCTCCCGCGCCACCACAGGAGCCTGCCTGCTTCTTCACTTCTGTGCCCTCATGGGGGGCTGTCATTTTTTACATATCTGTCAACTTGAGAGATGAGAAATGATGTTTCAAGGATAGTTTAATTTGCAATTTGTATTACCAGTGAGGTTAGATCAATCACCTATTGAGTAACTGCTCTGACTTCAGCCCAGAGAAGGTGCATTGGGAGGAGGGGTGAGTTATACACAGAAAGTTATTTGTCAACACAAGGTCCATATTGTAGAAGACAGCCATCCAGGAGGCAGCATGAATTGATACGGAAGTAAGTGCTAGAGGAGGTCAAGGCTGAGTTCAGGGGAAAGGGCTCAGGGTCTGTCCTGGAGCTGAAAGGGAAACCTTGAGCAGGAGGTGTGATCAGGCCCTCATCAGGAGGGTGCCTCTCGCATCAATCTGTTCCCTTCAGCTTCCCAAATGCCCCAGCCTCCTTCTCACCTCCCAGCCTTTGCACCTGCTGGTTCCTCCGCCTCACCTTCCAGGCTGCATCTTAAACGTGTCTTCCCCAGGAGGAGCATCTCACCCCAAATGCCCCCAGTTACGTGCTCTCTCATGCTCTGTGCTTTAAAACACATATTGTGATCATAATTAACTGTGTTTGCAAGTATTCGTGTAAAGTCCCCAAAATGTAAGTGCTGGACTCGACTGTAAGCTCTGAGAGCCCAGACTGCACCCTCTGGGTTTCCAAGACCTCACACGGAATCTGCTACATAAAAGGTTTGTTACTGTTCAGCTCGACCCCCAGCTCTAAATGTACCCTGCATTCCTCCACTTTGTGCTGTTGCTGCTGGGTCTGTAAACGACATTTGTCCTTTGCAAGCTAGACTTCTTGATGGTGTTACCAAAAGGGGACACACAAAGGCTGGAGGAGGGAGAAGGGACCTGCTCCTTCTCCCAGGGGCATCCTACCCCTTTAAACACCTCCCCAGTGAAACACCGCCTCCCAACCTCCCCCTTCCCTACCCCTCCTCCACCCCACCATCCCGACGACCCCACGACCCCCGCCAACTTTGGTAGGTGGTTCCAGTGTCCAGTTACTTTCCGCACTCCCAGAATCAGCCCACACGTGCTCTTCCTCAGGTACCAGCCCACACAGTGGTGTCCCCTCATCAGAGCTCTAAGCCCCAGATCCATGGGCCGGGCCTCCCAGCGTCTGGGCTGTGACAAGCACACACTCTTCCCTCCATTCACCCAGCGTTCACCCAGCTACGGGGTCAGTGTCTGCAGCCCTCAGTTTTCACATCTGGGCTGTCTCACTGTTCTGCTCTTGCTTTCCATCCTCCATAATCTGCACCGCCAGTCCCCTACATTAAACTCCCTGTGTGGTTTCTGTCTTCCTCAGTGGACCCTGATGATACATTAGCCATTCGATTCCAATTTCACTGAAGCCAGGGACAATCCTGTGGTTAGGAAGCAGCATGAACGACTTGTATCGACGATGTGTGACGGAGCGTCAACTTTATGACTGGCATTTTGTGAGGTCCCAGAGGTCCAGGGATGAAATAGAACAATCCAGGGGTGCCCCAAACACCTTCAGACAGAGAACAGAACCCTCTTTCTAGACCGGAAGCCTCTTAAAGGAGAGCAACTGAAGCTAAAGACCCCTCCTGCTCTCTGCGCTTTGCAGTGTTTTTCACTGGGTCTCAGCATATTGGGAAGAATTCTTTTTTCCTCTCTCACCACCATAATAAAATCTATTATCCCAATGGCACAAATTCAGCTGGAGGGGCTCACGGTGACATTGCACAAGATTTCCTGCCTTCTAGTTTCTGTACAAACAGAAATGTCTACCTGCTTGGGAGAATTCCTTATTGTGCAGGACTAACTTTGCAAGAAGCTTAGTATTTTGGGGCCCCCTCATCTAGACACTCAGTCACCTCCTCTAGCCATCTTTTCAGCCTATAACGCCCCCACACGTTGACAAATGTCACTTTGGCAATGTCTGCCCTTCCTGACTACTACAAAGTCATCCACGGAGGAGATACCCCTAGGGGATGAAAATTTTGCTAATTATTTCTGACATTATCAGCCCCAGCAGAGATACCTTTAATAAGTGTAGAAGCTGGTGTACTTCTGAATGAGATCTGCAAATTAACCAAGACAACCAGCGGAATGAAATCCAACAGAGGGTGTGACAGAGCGGCAGACTGGTAGGGTGGCGCGTGGAGGAAGGAGGCAGCCAGGAACCTAATTAGCCAGGGCTGCTCATGTCTGAGCTGCTCTGCTCCCAGCTGCTTCCTGACTCCTGACATGTTGAAAATGAAATCTTCAGGAAGCACTCACACAGAGGCCCTGGTTAGAAGTGTGTCCCCAGTGGGCTTGACTGGAGGAAAAGAAATGGGGAGGAGGAGGGGTGAGGAAGGAGAGAAAAAGAGATGGTGGGTGGCAGTGGACTGTGGGTTCCCCACACATATGGTACCATACAAGATGGGGTGTTCTTGAAGGAACTGAGGTTTTCTGCATTTCTCTCCCTTTCTTCGATTCCACCCCTGGTTACTTGAAAGCACCAGTTCTCAACAAAGCAGCTGGCACACTGTAATGTGTGGAAATTGGTCATGAGATGTGGTCAAAGTAACCCTGTAATGGTTAAAAATTAACAACCGTTTAAAAAACTACCAGTCTGACAATGATTTTTCCCTCCCTTCCTTCCTCCCTTCTTTCCTTCTATATCATTCTTCAATCCTTTAAAATTTTAATTAAAACAGATTCAAGTTGTCTCTCTAATAATATTCTCTGGCACTTACATTCCAATATCCTGTCTTAAATAGAATTAAAAAAATATAGAGTTCCAGGTATGGCTCCCAACCCCAAACAGTCTTATCATCTCAGCTCAATTATAAACTATGTTTATCCTTTACTTCCTATACCCTTCATCTAACCAAAGAAAAACCTTCTTTTGACTTTTGAGGTCAGCATAGCATAGCACGATAATGGACACTAGAGTCCGAACTGAATTCCAATCCTTTCTTGGGCTTTTAGTAGCTCTGGGAATAATGGCAAATTACTAACCACTCTGAGCCCTAGATTTCCTTTCCCCTCCATTCGGTACAGCCATTGGCACCTCAGCCTCGGACCTTGGATGCTGCTGAGAAATAGGGACTCTGATACCTGTGCTGCCAATCTTACAGGGCTGTTGTGGGGATCTAGGGAGATAAAGGATGGGAGGGTTCTTTGTAACATTAAACCATTACATGCACAGACACTGTCGGGCCTTGATTATCTGCAAATGGTTTGTACATTCCATTGATTATCTATGTTTGCCTCCCTGCTCTGCTTCTCAACTGATCCAGGATGGGAGATATAGCTGGAATGGGGGAATAGCAGCCCTCCTGACTGACTACCTTATAACCACTCACCCCTCTTCCTTCCCAACAGAAATCCAAGTTTATTCATTCTCTTAACACCCAAGTGTTTGTAGTAGGGCTGTATCCCTCTTGATCCCAAGGAGGTGGGTATGTTAGCCTTGACTGGCCAAACCCTATCACAGTAACTCCCTTATCAGTTGGTTGAAACATAGACATGTGACACAATTCTGACCAATGGACATGATGGGAGTTCTGCTAGGGACTCTGGGAAATGTATTCCTTGCTCTTATAAAGCCAATGCCTTTGATGCTGTTAATGTCTTGATGCTTGGAGCTGCTGCAGCCATCTCTGACTCTAAGGAGGAACCTAAGGACAAAAGCAGGCCACAGTCTTTGAGAACCTCAATGTCTTTGAGCCTCTAGAGCTTCCCTGCCTAGAGATGTCTTGATAACTCTGGTCAGCTCATTCTAGTCAGCTCAGGCTGACATAACAAACTGCCATAGACTGGGTGGCTTACACAATATGAACTTATTCTCTCAGTTCTGGAGGCTGGAAGTCCCATACCAGAGTGGTTGGGTTCTGGAGAGAGCCCTCTTCCAGATTGCAGAAAGCCAGACTTCTTCTCCATGTATCCTCACATGATGAAAAAAAGGGCTAGCTAGCTCTCGGGCCTCTTCTTATAAGGGCACAATTCTTATTTGTGAGGACTCCACCCTTATGACCTAATTGCCCACCCCAAACCACTACCTCCAAATGGCATCACAAGAGGGATCACGGGAAAAAAAAAGATGGCGAAATCTGTCAGTGTGCACAGAGGGCTCCCCTTCAGGGAATTTGGGGGAATTTGGCTTTCCGGTCACAGCTCCCCCTTCGGGGACTCTTAGAGCGTGCACAGAGGGGCTTCCCTTTGGGGAATTTGGTGCGCAGGACAGACTCCGCCCCCCTTCCGGGACTCTGGGAGAGTGCACAGAGCCAGCTCACCTTCAGGATTTTAAGAATGTGCTCTCTAGCCGGTTTGGCGCAGTAGAGAGAGCACACACAGGACGCAGCTCCACTTCAGGGAATTTGGCACGCCGGACACAGCTGCCTGGGATCCCTGACTCACAGCGCATTCACACTAAGAGCCAGCGACCCCAATTGTTGGTGCATGCACACACAGGAACCCTGATTCTCAACGAGAAACCGCACAAGGCAACAGAGACTTTGACACTCGAGTCTTGGTGCAGACACAGGGAAACTCTGACTCCTGGCACATGCTAAGGATCTCATTTTCGGCACATACCAACAGTGTGGTGCAGACAGGGCCCCTGATTCTAAGTGTGCACACGAGACCACACGGAACACTGGGGACACTGACCCTGGGCAAGTCTGGTTCCCACCAACCAAAGGCAGGCACACGTCCTAGTGTCAGAGCACTTCAGTGAAACTCGGGTGGAGCGAAGGCCCCACAGCACACGGCCCAGGTCCATGCAAACGGAAGCTTGAGCTTTCTGGTGATAGCCAGAATGGGGAAACGAAATAACTCACAGAGGAAAGAAAATGTGGAGTCGCCAAGAAACGAAATTAGTGAAACTGAAGCTTGCAACATGACCGAAAAGGAGTTCAGAGTAATGGTCGTGGAATTTATACATCGGATGGATGAGAAAATCAACAACTTATGCAAGAATCAGGAAGAAATGAAAAGTGATATAGCTACAATCAAAAACACCATGGAAAGTTTCAACAGTAGACTACAAGAAGCAGAGGACCGAATTAGTGAGTTAGAAGACCAGGTACAGAAACAAGCTCAATCTGAACAGCAATTGGAGAAAAAAATTAAAAAGCAGGAGGAAAGCCTAAGGGAGCTTCGGGACAACATGAAACGAAGTAAAATGCGTATAATAGGGCTGCCAGAAGGACAAGAAGAGCAGCAGGGATTAGAAAATCTATTTGAAGAAATAATGACAGAAAACTTCCAGGATATGGGAAAGATAAAAGTTACGCAAGTACAGAGAGTCCCAAGCAGGATCAACCCCAAAAGACCCACACCAAGACATGTCATAATTTCAATGGCAAATATAAATGATAAAGAGGGAATCCTAAAGGCGGCAAGAGAGAGACAGAGAGTTACCTACAAAGGAACACCCATCAGATTGTCAAATGATTACTCAACAGAAACACAACAAGCTAGAAGTGAATGGAAGGAGGTATACAAAGTGTTGCAAAGCAAAGGACTGAATCCAAGAATACTATATCCAGCAAGACTATCAATCAAAATTGAAGGGGAAATCAGGAGCTTTGCAGACAAAAAAAGGCTCAGGGAGTTTCTCACCACCAAACCAGCAATGCAAGAATTGCAAAAGGGAATACTGTAAAAAGAAGAAATAAACAGGTAAGAAGGAATACAGACACAAAAATAGATATGACTACAAAGAAATACCTTTCAGTAATAACTTTAAATGTAAACGGACTAAATGCTCCAATCAAAAGACATCGAGTAGCTGAATGGATAAAAAAAACACGACCCATATATATGCTGTCTACAAGAGACCCACCTCAGAACAAGAGACTCACACAGATTGAAAGTGAAAGGATGGAAAAATATCTTTCAGGCAAATGGAAATGAAAAAAAAGCTGGGGTAGCAATACTTACATCTGACAAAATAGACCTCAAAGTAAATGCCATAACAAGAGATAAGGAAGGCCACTTCATAATACTAAAGGGAGAAATCCAACAAGAAATAATTCTGGTAAACATATACGCTCCCAATATAGGAGCACCCAAATACATAAAAAAACTCCTGGAGGATATCAAGGGAGAGATTAATAGCAATACAATCATAGTAGGAGACTTTAATACCCCACTATCACCACTGGACAAATCCTCTAAACAAAAAATCAGCAAAGAAACAGCAATCCTAAATGACTCACTAGACCAGATGGAATTAATTGACATCTTCAGAGCATTTCACCCCAAAGCCACAGAATATACATTCTTCTCAAGTGCACATGGGTCATTTTCAAAGATAGACCATATGCTGGGTCACAGGCAAAGTCTCTTCAAATTCAAGAAGATAGAAATTATATCAAGCATCTTCTCAGATCACAGTGGCATAAAACTGGAAATCAACTACAATGAATACAATCCAAAGAAATCAAACACATGGAGACTAAACAGCATGCTATTAAACAAGGACTGGGTCACCAGAGAGATCAAGGAAGAAATAAAAAACATCATGGCAACAAATGACAATGAAAACACAACAATCCAAAATCTATGGGACACAGCGAAAGCAGTCTTGAGAGGGAAGTTCATAGCTCTACAAGCCTATTGCAAAAAACAAGAAACAATGGTAATAAATTACTTAACCCTACAACTCAAAGAGCTAGAAAAAGAGCAGCAAGAAAAGCCCAGTGTAACCAGAAGGAAGGAAATAACAAAGATCAGAGCGGAGATAAATGACATAGAGACCAAAGAAACAATACATAAGATCAACAAAACCAAGAGCTGGTTCTTTGAAAGGATAAACAAGATGGATGGACCTCTAGCCAGGTTCACCAAGAAGCAAAGAGAGAGGACCCAAATAAACAAAATCAGAAATGAAAGAGGTGAAATAACAACAGACCCCGCTGAGATACAAAGGATTGTTACAAAATACTACGAACAACTCTATTCCAACAAACTGGACAACCTAGAGGAAATGGACATATTCCTAGAAAAATATAACCTTCCAAAAATCAATCAAGAAGAATCTAAACAGCTCAATAGGCCAATAACTATGGACGAAATTGAAGCAGTCATCAAAAAGCTTCCAGCAAACAAAAGCCCGGGGCCTGATGGCTTCACAGGAGAGTTTTACCAAACTTTCAAGGAAGAACTAAAACCTATCCTCCTCAGACTATTCCAAAAAATTCAAGAGGAAGGAACACTTCCAGGCTCCTTCTATGAAGCCAGCATCACCCTAATACCAAAACCAGATAAAGACAACACAATGAAAGAGAATTACAGACCAATATCCCTCATGAACATAGATGCCAAAATCCTCAACAAAATTCTAGCAAATCGGCTCCAGCAGTACATCAGAAAGATCATACACCATGACCAAGTAGGATTTATCCCAGGAATGCAAGGATGGTACAATATCCGCAAATCAATAAACGTGATACATCACATAAACAAATTGAAAGATAAAAATCACATAGTCATATCAATAGATGCAGAAAAAGCATTTGACAAAATCCAACACCCTTTCTTGATAAAAACTCTCAACAAGGTGGGAATAGAAGGCTCATACCTCAACATAATAAAAGCTATATATGATAAACCCACAGCAAACATCATACTCAATAGACAAAAACTAAAAACATTTCCCCTAAGAACAGGAACAGGACAGGGATGCCCACTCGCAGCACTCCTGTTTGACATAGTACTGGAAGTATTAGCCATTGCAATTAGACAAGAAGAAGAAATAAAAGGCATCCAAATTGGAAAAGACAAGTAAAGCTGTCTTTATTTGCAGACGACATGATATTATACATAAAAAATCCGAAAGACTCCGTCAAAAAACTAATAGACTTAATAAATGAATTCGGCAATGTAGCAGGATACAAAATTAATGCCAAGAAATCTATGGCCTTTCTATACACCAATAGTGAACTTACAGACAGAGAGACTAAAAAGGCAATCCCATTTACCATCGCACCAAAAAAATTAAGATACCTAGGAATAAACTTAACTAAGGAGGTAAAAGACCTATACACGGAAAACTACAGGACACTGAAAAAAGAGATAGAGGAAGACGTAAACAGATGGAAGAACATACCATGTTCATGGATTGGTAGAATCAACATCATTAAAATGTCCATACTACCCAAAGCAATCTATAGATTCAATGCACTCCCCATTAAAATACCAACGGCATATTTCACAGACCTTGAAAGAACTCTCCAAAAATTCATCTGGAATAAAAAAAGACCCCGAATAGCCACAGCAATCCTGAGAAAGAAGAATAAAGTAGGAGGGATCTCAATACCAGATTTCAAGCTGTATTACAAAGCCACTGTTCTCAAAACAGCCTGGTATTGGCACAAGAACAGACATATAGATCAATGGAACAGAATAGAGAATCCAGATATTGACCCAAACCACTATGCTCAATTAATATTTGACAAAGGAGGCATGAACATACAATGGAATAAAGAAAGTCTCTTCAATAAATGGTGTTGGGAAAATTGGACAGATACATGCAAAAAAATGAAGCTTGATCACCAACTTATGCCATACACAAAAATAAACTCAAAATGGATACAGGACTTAAACATAAGACGGGAAACCATAAAAATACTAGAGCAATCCACATAGACATATGCCAAAAGAAATTCTTCACTGACACTGCCCCTAGGGCAATGGAAGCTAAAGAGAAAATTAACAAATGGGACTACATCAAAATAAAAAGCTTTTTCACAGCAAAAGAAACCATCAACAAAACAACAAGAAGGCCCACTGCATGGGAGAACATATTTGCAAATGGCATCACTGATAAAGGTTTAATCTCCAACATCTACAGGCAGCTTATACAACTTAATAAAAGGAAGATAAATGATCCAATAAAAAAATGGGCAACAGACCTAAATAGAATATTTTCAAAAGAAGACAGAAGGAAGGCCAAGAGACACATGAAAACATGCTCAAAGTCACTAATTATCCGAGAGATGCAAATCAAAACAACAATGCGGTACCATCTCACACCTGTCAGAATGGCTATCATCAACAAATCAACAAACGACAAGTGTTGGCGAGGATGCGGAGAAAAAGGAACCCTCGTGCACTGCTGGTAGGAATGCAGACTGGTGCAGCCACTGTGGAGAACAGTATGGAGTTTCCTCAAAAAACTGAAAATGGAACTCCCATTTGACCCAGTAATCCCACTCCTGGGAATATATCCGAAGAAACTAGAAACACCAATCAGAAAGGATATATGCACCCCTATGTTCATAGCAGCACAATTCACCATAGCTAAGATTTGGAAACAGCCTAGGTGCTCATCAGCAGATGACTGGATCAGAAAACTGTGGTACATCTACACAATGGAATACTATGCTGCCATAAAGAAGAAGGAATTCTCATCATTTGCAGCAACCTGGATGGAATTGGAGAACATTATGTTAAGTGAAATAAGTCAGTCAATGAAAGAAAAATACCACATGATCTCACTCATTTATGGATAATAAAGAACATTATAAACTTGAACAAAAAGATAGATACAGAGACAGTAAAGCATCAAACAGACTGTCAAATTACAAGGGGAAGGTTAGGGAGAGGTGGGGGAGATAAGAGATCAATCAAAGGACTTGTATGCATGCATATAAGCATAACCAATGGATGCAAAACTCTGGGGGGTGAGGGCATATATGGGAGTGGGGTGGGGGAGGGCAATGGTAAGATATGTACACATATAATACCTTAATAAAAAAAATTGGAAAAAAAAAGAGGGATCACATTTCAACCTATGACATTTTTTAGCAAAAGGGAGGACACAAACATTCAGTCTCTAACAATTCTGGTTTCACTGAACTGTCCTATTTACAAGTGTGCCCTGGTGCTGTCTGCTGCAGCATTTGTCCTGAACAAAAGTTTCCTGGTTTGAATGATAAATTCTATGGTTTTCCTGCTGATAATAAATGTCCTTATTATTTAAGTCACGTTAAGTTTATTCTATACAGCCAAAATATTCTAATTAATACAGGACTAGAGAGAGGTACAAAGAATGTGTATATACATGTGTGCATATTAATGCATATACACAAGCACACACATGACTATACTAAAGCTAGAATGAGTGCTTTATGTAACCTCTACTTAAAACATTCCATGCTTTATCTTCTTCCCGCCTTAGTAAACATCATTATTATAAAAACAGAAAAAAAACATACATGAGATAGAAACAAACAGTGACATTATAATCTGAGAATTCATCTTCTCCCAAATGTCTCATGAATCTTTAAGGCAGAGCCTATGTGCCTCCCCTAGCCCCACCGCTGTATTTTCATACTGTCTCAGGCAGCAAAACTCGGATCCCTCTTGATGCATGTAGCTCTTTCATTTTCCCCAAAGTTATAAATCCAACATCAGAAAATGCATCTACAAGTCCTTATCCTCGCTCTCTCCTTCATCTGTCCTTCCCCAGTCACTCCATTAATGGCTTCAGTTTGCCAGTTGCCCTCTCCCCTTACGCTGTGCTCAGCAAGTAGGACCAACTTGGCCACTGTCACGGAGAAAACAGAGAAGTCTGCTGATGTAGTGTGTCAAGCAATTGCTCTATTAGCTTTTCTATCTATCATCTGGTAAGCCTCATCCATTAGCTTGGCTGATCTGAGACAAGGTTTCAAGGTAAACCCAGCAGGCAGACACTCTCTAAGTTAAAACAAAGCAAGTTAGAAAACTCAATGTCTACCCAGCCTGGAAATGGCCCTTGCAGATAATCTATCCCCCCGCTTCTCTCTCCCTCCCTCATAATGAGTTTCCCTTAGAGCTCCCAGGGTCCACTCAGCTGACTTTAGTCAAAGTTCCCTAGTCCATCAAAGATGGTCTAATAATATTAAACTTCAAAAGGTAGGGGTTAGAACCTCAATCTCTTTTTTCCTAAGAATCTCTGAGGTTCATGTGCAAATTTATCCAACTCCTCCCCATAAGTCATCAAGGTCCATATAATAAAGAGTCCTATAAAATAAAAACCTAATATGCAAATCGACCAAACAGCAGAACGACCGGTTGCTATGATGCGCACTGACCACCAGGGGGCAGATGCTCAATGCAGGAGCTGCCCCCTGGTGGTCAGTGCGCTCCTACAGGGGGAGCACTGCTCAGCCAGAAGCCAGGCTCATGGCTAGCAAGTATAGTAGCAGCAGGGCTAAGGACCCCTCAGGGGATGTCTGACTGCCAGCTCAGGCCCATCCCTGCAGGGAGCGGGCCTAAGCCAGTAGGCAGATATCCCTCAAGGGGTCCCAGACTGCAAGAGGGCACAGGCCGGGCTGAGGGACCTGTCCTCCCCGCCCCCCCCCCCCCCCCAGTGCACAAATGTCATGCACTGGGCCTCTAGTATAGGAATAAAAAGCCTTTATCCCAAAACATACCTGCTATGTTCTTTCCCTGAAACAGTGGGTACACACATGCTTTGCATCTACATAATCTACTCAAGCAAAGTCTCCACCTCTAGAAATAAAAGCAGCTAGAAATGTAGCAGCTTTAATCAACATTGAAGAAAATAGTTTTTAAGTTTACCAATTCATCATACATTATTATTATTATTACTATTATTATTATGAATTCCATTGACCATATTGACAAAGATGAGAAATAAAATGATAAGGATGGAGTAAAGAGAAGTGACATGTTTCACCATCCAAATTAGAATTTGCCTTGGGGATCTGCCCTAGAAAGCAGTTTGTAAAGAGAATAAGTAGAATGAAAAGTCCCCAAGACTCCCAAAGGGATGCCTTCTCACTTACCTAGTGGCTGGTGGTGGCGATCTTGGCCGTGGTACCAGCATGTGTGATGGGAGTGACAGTGGTGGTGGTAATGGGTAAACAGAGTAGATCCACTCATCAGCCCAATCCTGACCTCTCAATTCACAAGGCTGAATTAATGTGACAGTGATGGGGCATTAATATTTACCAGGATTTAATATTTTATGGCCAGTTGTTCACTCCAGGAATGGACTGACAGTAGAGAAGTCAGCTGTCATCAGGGAAAACAAGCAACTCAAAGCAACAAGAGAGAAGGGAAGCAATTGGGGGCGGGGGAGGGGGGGTCAGAGCAATGAATGGAGAACAGACAACCCCACGATGAGAGTTGATCTTGAGGGATTTGCCTTCATGGGCTCTAAGCCTTGGGACAGAAGCATCACCAAAACATCTGATCAACCATTCTTCCCTGCCTATTTCTCTTCTTTCTAGAACATTCTGCCTCTCTTACCTCTCCTCTCTCTCCTTCCATGTGGGGCAGGAAAGGTAGAGAATGTACTCTTTTATAGCTGGAAAGCCAACAGGCAGACTTCAGGTAGTAAATCAAGTTGGTCAAGGCGACTATACAAGGCCAGGACAAGAATTTGTCACTGGCTGCCCTCGAGATGCCTCCTTTCTGGGAATAGGTGAACCTAATTAAGCATCACAGTTTTACCCAAAGAGTGTTTGGAGAAGTGATCTGTAAACTAGACTGATGGTTCTGTGAGGGCAGGGACCAGGTCTATTTTGATCACTAATGTTTCCCAAGAACTAGAAAAATGCCTACAACATGGTCAGAGCTCAACAATTTTTTAAAAGAGGAACAAATAAATGGATAGATGCATTTAAAAGGATTCCACAATAAAGCAGTTGAGAGAAGCATGTAGATCTAGCCCTCTCCTAGAGAATTACAGTATAACATTAAGGAATTTGTCTAGAGACAGAGAAACCAAGATGGCGGCATAGGTAAACACCTAAACTGCTGTCTCGCACAACAATATCAAAACTACAACTAAAAGACACAACGGACACCATCCAGAACCACAGGAAAGCTGGCTGAGTGGAAATTCTACATCTAGAAGGAGAGAGGAAAGCACATTGAGACTCAGAGGAGCTGCAAAAGGCTGAGGTACGGAGACGCACGCACGGAGAGGACGGGTGGTTGAGTGCACGGGCAGCTGAGTGCGCGGCTGGCTTTCTAAAGTGGGAGGGAGAAGGAAGCTCCCGACTGCACTGAACTCCAGTCCCGGGCGAGACTCTGGGAAACCAGACTTATTCGGGGGGAATCTGGACTGTCAGGAAAAGAGAAAGCACACTGAGACTCAGGGGAGCTGCGTGCGGAAGGCAGAGGTCCGGAGGTGTGCGCGTGCAGAGAGGACTGACTGCTGAGTGCATGGGCGGCTGAGTGCGTGGCTGGCTTTCTAAAGCCGGAGGGAGACGGAAGCTCCCGACTGCGCTGAACTCCAGTTCCGGGCGAAACTCTGGGGACCCAGACTCATTCGGGGAGAAAGTTGACTGTCTGGCAGCGGGCAAAACTCAAGGGCGGCTTTCTCTCAGAGGTGCTTGCAGTGATTACCGCGGGACACTGAGACCCAGGGGCCTCATAGGGCAGGGCTGACGGGAAGCCAAGGCTATCTGCTCCGCCCTGAGACTCTGCCCCATCCAAGCTGAGCACAGAGGCTTTTGCAATTTTGCAAGTCTTGTCTCATAAGGGTATCTCCAGCACAGAAGTTCTCCCAGCGTAGACACAGCTGATCCTCACAGCCAATTGGCCTGGAGGTCAATTCCTCCCAGTGATACCAACAACAATCAAGACTTTACAATAAGGCTGTGCACACAGTCCACAAAGGGGTGCACCAAGAGTGTCCACATCAGGTAACTGGGGAGGCTGAGCCACTGGGCCCTATAGGACACCTACCACACAAAGCTACTCTACCAACTCAGGGAAGCAGCCAAAATGCGGAGACAAAGGAACAGATCACAAATGAAAGAAATGGAGGAAAGCAAACGACTGGATATAGAGTTCAAAACCACTGTTATAAGGTTTCAAGAATTTCTAAAAAAAAGGCCAATAAATTTAGCAAGACCCTCGAGGATATGAAAAAGGACCAACTAGAAATTAAACATACACTGACTGAAATAAAAAATATTATACAGAGACCTAACAGCAGACTAGAGGACTGCAAGAATCAAGTCAAAGATTTGAAATATAGAGAAGCAAAAAACACTCAACCAGAAAAGAAAAAAGAAAAAAGAATCCAAAAATTTGAAGATAGTGTAAGGAGCCTCTGGGACAACCTCAAAAGTAGTAACATTCGAACTATAAGGTGCTAGAAGAAGAGAGAGAGCAAGATACTGAAAACCTATTTGAAGAAATAATGACTGAAAACTTCCTCCACCTGGTGAAAGAAATAGACTTACAAGTCCAGGAAGCGCTCAGAAGCCCAAACAAAAGGAATCCAAAGAGGACCACACCAAGACACATAATAATTAAAATGCCAAGAGCAAAAGACAAAGAGAATATTAAAAGCAGCAAGAGAAAAAGTTAATTACCTAAAAGGGAGCACCCATACGATTGTCAGCTGATTTCTCAACAGAAACTATGCAGGCCAGATGCGAGTGGCAAGAAATATTCAAAGAGATGAACAGCAAGAATCTACAACCAAGATTACTCTACCCAGCAAAACTATCATTCAGAATTGAAGTTCAGATAAAGAGCTTCACAGATTAAAAAAAAAAAGCTAAAGGAGTTCATCACCACCAAACCAGTATTATATGAAATGCTGAAATGTATTCTTTAAGAAGAGGAAGAAGAAGAAAAAGGTAAAGATAAAAATTATGAACCACAAAGACATGTCTATCAACAAGTGAATCTAAAAATCAAGTGAATAAAAAATCTGATGAACAGAATAAACTGGTGAATATAATAGAATCAGGGGCATAGAAAGGGAGTGGACTGACAATTCTCGGGGGAAAAGGGATGTGGGGGTGCAGGAAGAGACTGGACAAAAATCATACACCTATGAATGAGGACAGTGGGGGGTAAGTAAGGGCAGAGGGTGGGGTGGGAATCGGGTGGAGGGGAGCTATGGGGGGAAAAAAGAGGAACAATTGTAATAATCTGAACAATAAAGATTTATTAAATTTTTTAAAAAAGCATTTGTCTAATTCTGCTTATCACAGAAGGTCTCCTTTATTTGAACATATTATCCCCCACCTCTTCTGGAATGCCCTAACTCTACTTCTATGAGACATGCTTTGGAAAATGCTGACATGTGGCATTATAGGGTAGTGGCAAAAGCAAGACATCTAGAATCAAACAAGCCAAAGTTCAAGTCCTGTAACCCTTTTCAGCTGGGTTACCTTGGACAGGTTGCTCAATCTCTCTGAGCTTCAGTGTCCTCATCTGTGATATATGAACTATAACAATGCCTCCTTTATGTACATTGTGGGAGTTGTTATAAAATCAAATGCAATACCACACACATGGGAAGTAAACTGCTTGCACATTGTGGTTGATGCTGTTTCTCAAAGCCTGGGTCGTGTCCAGTTGACACTGCCCAAAGCAATTTCCATTTCAGTTTCAAATCCTGCTAAATATGCCCCAAGGTCTGATTTTGAGGAACTTGAAGGTAAACTTCCAGATACAGGTGAGTCTTACTATCATAGAAAATTAATACCAGGGTTTTTTAAGGCCACTTGAAACACTGTGGTAGGCACTGGTCACTTGCAATACCTTTCATCCCCTGCCACCTCCCACTATTTGCAGGTTGGAAAGCCAAACACTGAATTTCCAGATTCCCTTGAAGATAGGGGAGTTATGGCCTATGAAATACAGGCAGACATCTTTAATGAGGCCCCTGGGAAAGGCTATGATTTTCTGATTTACTACAGTCAGACAAGACTAGCACAGCCTTCTCGCCACTCACTCCTTGAGCTGAGTGCAGATGTGAAGGCTGGAACAGCAACAGCCACCTTGCAACCTGGAGGGAAAACACAAGAGAACTTCAGAGGCATCAATCTGGAATTACTGCGCCAATGCACCAGAGCCAGAAACCATGTTCCCTCAACTTCATGTTATTAAAAAAACACGAAATCACTGTAATCAGCTTTATGCTGCCTGCAGCTGAATAAAATCCTACCTGATGAAAACAAGAATGTATTATTGGTTTATTTGGTACAGAGCATAATTCTTCTAACCACATTATATCCCAGTACAATGTGGAGACGCTTCTCCTCATATTTGGCTTTTACTGCAAGTTCATTAAGATGAGCGTCATCAAATTTCCCACGAGTCTCTTTTAATCCTCTGCTATTCTCATCCCTCCTTTTCCCAGCTCCCCACTGTGGGGTTGTGTGTTGTGGATTTTTCTCTTCTTTAACTGCCTGACTCAGCCAGTTGCTCAGTCGTCAAGGGTTTTGCGTGAGATTTGGCCAGTTCACCGGCATCACTGTCATCAGCTCCACAGAACCCCACTCTTGTGCAAGATGTGCAGCTACACCTTATATTTCTTTAACACCGTTGGATGTTTAAACATCTGATCATTGAGGAAGAGGCTGACTGAGACACTGACTAGAGTGTGAGGACAGACCAGTGTGGAGGGAAGAGAAATATCAGTATGTAGACTGATTTCTTAAATGGACAATCTGTTAGTGAATATTTTCATGCGTGGGTGGCATTCAAAAGTCCACAGCTGCCCTGGCCCGTTTTCTCAGTGGTTAGGGCATCAGCCCTCCAACTGCAGGGTCTCAGGTTCAATTCCCAGTCAAGGGCACATACCTCAGTTGCAGTTCGATCCCAGCCAGGTCAGGGTGCATGCAGGAGGTGACCAATAGATGTGTCTCTCTCACATCAATGTGTTGTTGTTGTTGTTTTTCCTCTCTCCCCACCTCCTCCCTCCCTTCCACTCTCTCTAAAAATCAATGGAAAAATATCCTCGGGTGAGGATTAAAAAAGAAAGTCCGCAGCTGATGTTCGCCTTGATTTAGCCATAAAGCTGGGAGTCAGAGGACCTGCACTCCAGTTCCACCTTTGGCCCTGATTTGCTGTGCAACACTGGGCTGATCCTTCCCCCTCACTAGGACTCAGTTTCCTCAACTCAACTTCTGAACCTGACAGTGTCCTGCAAACAACTGACAATGAGCAGGGGGTGGCAAGCTTGAGTCCTAAAGCAAAGAACCTCTGGAAAAGGGTGACAGAAACCCCTGGGAAAGGTCCTTTGCTAAACCTGACTCAGGCTGCACGTTTTCATTAGAGGACGCCCTCCATCTCTTAGCAGCCGACAAACTAATTACATTTAATCAGAGACAAGGCTGCTAAAAGAATGTACACGAGAAATATCACATTGCAGAAGATTAACACATGTTCTGGTCTGTCCTCATGATAAAACCAGGACCCCTACTTATCCAGAAGTCTGGGACCTAGACAGAGTGATTGGAATAAGCAGCTTATTCATCCAGAATAAATTAGGATTTCATCCCAAAGGAAGAACAGGGAATACAAATGCAATTTAGAAACAAAGTATGTAAGGGGTAAAAGGTCAATCTTACCCCATCACCTACTCTAAGTCTTAATGCTCATAAAGTCCCTAATATTTAAAATCATTCAGTGGCTCCCTACTCCGCCCTTGTTGCTCACTATTTCAATCCTTCTACTTTGTTCTTCAACAATAGGGAATTTAATATTTTCAACATTAAATATTCCAGTTACACTGAGCTCTCTCTCACTTCCATGGTTGCATTTCTCCCGCACTTCTCAGAATTCCCTTTCCTACCTTCCCCCCTATCCTGCAGCCAAACTATTTATAGCTCCCTGAGCATGTCCCCTCCAGCCTCCTTATTTTTGCAAATGTGTGCCCTCTTCCAAGGACACTTTATCAATTACAAGGCATTTGACTACAACTAACAGAATATTCAACTGAAAATAGCTTAAACAATAAAAAACTATAAATAGTGTGTCCAATGGCTCAACATTCTCAGGCTAGATAGCCCCTCCCCTCCCCCACCCCACCTTAGGTTGGCAAAATGGCTGAGTCAGCTCCAGGCATCACAATTCACATAACAGCATCCAAAGACATTAAAAAGAGAACGTTATCTTCTCAACTGTCCTTTTAGGAAGGAAGAAAAACCTTTCTCTGAAGCTCCTGCCCCGGCAGAATTACCCTCAAATTTCACTGGCCAGAGAAGTTCTTCAACTTCCTGGGAGTAAAACTTAACAAGCACTTACGCCTCTGCTCCATTACTAAATGTCACCAGATATGCCCCTAGCCTCACCTCTGATTTTGATTTTCATTCTAGCAGCATAAACTGAATATTACTAAGTGTTAGGCATTCTATAAGCATTATCTCCTTTAGCCCTTTGAACAACTTTGTAAGGTAAGCATTGCTATCCCTGTTTTAGAGTTGTGACCAAGGCCCAGAAAGGTTAAGCAACTTGCCCAAGGATGCACAGCTAGAAAGAGGTAGAGCCAGGATTCAAAGCCAAGTATGTCCAACTCCAAAGCCCAAGCTCTCAGCCACTCTAGGCCCTTTACACTCCAGTCTCCTCTCGACATTCTTTGCCCCTCACTGGCTCCTGCTCTTTACAAAGTGGAAGTCACCCTGCCTAATGGACCCTTTCTCTCTGCTGAGCAACATTGTCTGATCTTCCCTATAATTAAAGAAAAAATGAGAGCCATTTCCCTTCACCCTGTTCTCTCCTCAATCTGTCAAACTTCTCAAAAGCACCTCTTCACACTTACTGATTCCACATCCTCAGCACACATTTGACTCTTCGCTTCACCTAGTATCTTCCCCCACCTCCCCACTGCAATGCTCTGCCCAAGGTCATCAACAATAGCCAATGGAATGGCTTCTCTCCATGCTCCCTCCTCCTGGACCTGATCGACTGACAGGGTAACCAGGCAGCTGGCCAGGGCTCCAGTCCATATAGGACTTCTAAAACATCACTGGAATCTTAACAAATGAAGAAAAGTGTGTTTACCCCTCAGAACTCCTCTCAGAGATAGAACCCTGTGCAGTTGGAAAGTAAACTGGTTAAGTTACTGGGAGAAGGGCTGTAAGACGTCCCCAGGAGGCACACCTGAGTCACCACAACAGATGCTTTCCTGTGAGTGTTGGTCTCTAACTGCAGGGCTTTAGTTTTGCTTCACAGGGAATGCAAGCCTAGAGCCAGAGCTAACTGCCTGGGTCAGAAGAGGAGAGGCCTTTGCCCCATGCAGTGCTCAGGCTCTCCTTCAAATTAGTGCCAAGCAAATACTTAAAGCACATCAGTTTGAAGGTGAAAATTATTAACCTACACTATGGACCCACATGTCTCTAGCTGCTGTATATGCCATGACATATTCATTTTCTCCTCTCCTTGATCTCTGGCATGCTTTCTTCTGAGCCCCAGCATACCACTGGTTCTCTCTCTCTCTCTCTCTCTCTCTCTCTCTCTCTCTCTCTCTGCTCTCTCATCTGCCTCATTGGTCCCTCTGTCTTTTCTTATCCAGGCTCTGACTTCAGGCTCCTCTCGCTACATCTTCTCCCTCCTGATCTCAACCTTTCCCAGGTATATTAGTTATCTGCTGCTGCATAACAACGTGCCCCAAACCGTAGCAGCTGAAAACAGCAAACATCTGCTCTCTCACAGTTCCTTCAGGTCAGGAATCCAGGAGTGTCTTGGCAGATGATTCTGCCTCAAAGGCAATCTATGTGTTGGCCAAGACCAGTGGTCGGCAAACTCATTAGTCAACAGAGCCAAATATCAACAGTACAACGATTGAATTTCTTTTGAGAGCCAAATTTTTTAAACTTAAACTTCTTCTAACGCCACTTCTTCAAAATAGACTCGCCCAGGCCGTGGTATTTTGTGGAAGAGCCACACTCAAGGGGCCAAAGAGCCGCATGTGGCTCGCGAGCCACAGGTTGCTGACCACTGGAGTCATCTCAATCTCAAGGCATTACATGGAGAATCCACTTCCAAGCTCACTCATGTGGCTGTTGGAAGACCTCAATTCTTTGTCACATGTGCTTCTCCACAGGGCTACATCACAACGTAACAGCTGGCTTTCCCAAGGGCAAGTGATTCAATAGAAAGCACCCAATATGTAAGTCACAGTCTTTTTATAACCTAATCTGAGAAGTGACATCCCATCACTTCTACCATATTCTATACATTACAAACAAGTCAATAGTCCCATCTACACAGGACATCCATACAGGAGGTAGGCATGATGGGGCCGTCTTAGGGGCTACGAACCACTCAGGGCTCTCCCATAAACTTTAAGGAGAGTCCATTTCTGTCATGACCCTTTCACCTCTCCATGCCCAACTGCTGCTAAGTCATCCCATGTGGACATGGGAGGTGGCTGGCACCTCATGTTTTGTTTACATCAAACCAACATTTTTATGTTCCCTTAAAGCAGCCCAATTGGCCTCCCTTATTTCACTGATAGTGTTACTATTCCCCCATCCCTGGAGGTTTAGGCTTGAGTCATCCTCTATTTTGAACTCATCAAAAGCCCTCCTGTTGCCATTTATTGAACCCCTGGTATGTTCCAGGCTCATTCACAGACATTATCCCACTTAATTTCTGCAGCACTGTGTGGTAGACATTATCACCCCCATCTTGCAGGTAAATTAGCTCATTTTTCTTTCAAAAGAAAGTAGATTTCCTGAACTTGAGTTCTGTTCTTTGAGCTGAGAAACATCAATGAACAAGACAGAGACAGTCCCTTGAGGATCTTATAACCTTTCAAAGAAGACTTTTCCTGTGCTAAGCAGCCCGTGGCTGAGATCACATGTTGTATACAGTTAACATCTATGGCTTGGAATAAAACAGACCTCAGTTCAAGTCCCAGTTTAGATATTTACCAGATAGGTAACGCTGGGCAAATTAGCTTACCGTTCCAGGCCTCAATATCCTTCTGTTTCAAAATAATAGTGCTTACTCGTGCAGGTATTTTGAGTATTAAATGATATAATTCAAGTAATCCACTTGGCACAGGGCCCAGCACAACGAAGTTCAACAAAAGGGAGACTTTGAAGATGATGTGAAAAATGATGATGGCAATGGTGATGCTAGTGATAGTTACCCAATTCACAGCAAGAATCATCACTAACATTTATGAGGAGCCAGTTTCCTAAACACTACACATGCAATAACTCAATCATCTAAGCAACGCTATGAATTAGACATATGATGATGTCCATTTTATTTATGAGGAAACTGAGGCACAGAGAGGTTAATAACTTGGCCATGGATACAAAGCCAGCAAAGGGCAGAAACAGAATTTGAACCCAAGCAGACTAGCCTCAGGGCCAAGAACTTGATAAAAATTTAAAAGTAGAGATGCTTAAAAAACCCAGCGCTCGGGGAAACCACAGTGGTGTATGTGTGTAAGTGGGTGTGTGTATGTCTGTTTGCATGACTATGTGCATGCATCTCTAGTGTGCATGCATGTGTAAGTGACTCTGTCGGATTACATGTGTGGCTATACAAATGTGTTAGACTGTGTGTGTGTTCATGCTCATACTGTATTGGGTAGAGAAAAAGAAATTTACATTCTAGGTCATATTTTGCATTCTGTTTGCATTTGGGCATGTGGCTTTTGATTGCAAAAATTCTGCTTGTTTGTTTTTCTTAGAACTCCTCTCCTTTTTCTAAAGCAAGATCCCCACTGACAGTTAACGGAATGATGAAAAAGCCTCCATTGGCAAAGTGGAACCTGTCTCTTAAGGCTGCATAAAAAGAACTACAAAACTCACTTAAACCTTTCCTACTGATAAATTATAGGGAAATTTCCTCAGTAAAGAAGACAAATGAATTATACAGTATTTTATTCCAATGCACGCTTCTCCTTCACTCTATATATTTCTACGACAATATTAGGTAAAGAATAGCCCTATGGGAGACAGGCTCTCCGGTTGGCCTTCCAATGTCCCCCTCCACCACCACCTCTCTCCCCCCTCTCCCCGGCCAGGCTTGGTGTCTCCATCAAATGGCTTGTACACCCCTCCCCCACTGAGGATGTCTCCATTTGGAAATGACCAGTTCCTGCATCACCAAAACTCACCTTCTGTCTCTCCCTCTTTCCTTCCTCCATATCTTACCTTAGGTTTTCCCTCTTCCCTCCCATTCCTAACTCCCTCCCTCATCTCTCTGTTCCTTCTATTTCCCATCTTTACTCATGAAACTAGGAAGTAGAAGTGGTTAAGAGGTAGGGAACTGGTGTCAGTCTCATTGGTGTCATATCATTGCATTCATCTGCCTTTTACCACCTATGTGACCTTGAGCAAGTGGTTTAACCTCTTAGAGTCTTGGGACTTTCATATGAAAAATGAGGGCTACTGTGAGGATTAAATGAAATATGGAAGTAATGTACTTAGAATAGTGCTTGGAAAATGCTAAGCACTAAATATATATTAGAAGTAACTATTAAATTCATAATAAGTGGACTCAAAAAACTTCCTGATTGAATGGTTATACATCTGTTAAGGATAGGCCACTGATCAAGGAAGTGGGATTGTTGGATCTTATGATAGTTCTATTTTTAATTCTTTGAGGAATCTCTGTACTGTTTAGAGATTTACACTCCTACCAACAGTGCACAAAGATTCCCTTTTCTCTACACATTGACAGTATCCCCTATATTATACTTTAAATGACCGTGACTATTTTGTAACTACCAATTTGTACTTCTTAAACCTTTACCTTTTTTGCCCAGTCCCTTTTATTTATACTGGCCTACATTCTTGCCAGTAATTCATTGACTTACCTCACTAAAACATGTGGAGAGTATTCACCCATTACACAGCTAAACTGAGGCTCAGAGGTTAACCAACTTACCAAAGATGACACAGAAATTGAGTTGCAGAGTGGAGCCTGGGAATACAGAGCATCTGGGACAACCAAGTCCTTTCTTTTTGAAAGGAAGTGTCTTTTTGAAAGGTCATCCCTTTCGGACTCTTCCCTCTAGTGGGCGCCACCCCCTCCGGGCACTTGTTCCTTGGAAGCTGCTGTGAAGCTATTTTAGCAACAATCCTGTCTTTGAGAGATAACTCTGCCTTAATATTCCATCTTCCTGATGGAGTTCTTTGATTCCACCCCTGCCTCAAGCTGGCTTAATTGCCAAGACTGTGGGGGAAATCTCACCACCTCCGAAGTTCACCCAGCAGGACTCAGACCCTTAACAAGGAAACTTTCTGACAAAGTCTGTTATATGGCCACAGACAAAACTTTCCTAAGAAGGAGATTGGAGGGGAAATATTTTTTAAAAGAATGGGAGGAAAGACAAAGATTTCTCTTCATTGATTTCTTTGCCAATGAGAAGACATTAAAAAATCACTTCTTAGCTGCAGCCCTCAGATGCATTAGCTGTTAGGCTGAGGGAGGGAGAGAAAAATCAAATTCTGAATCTGATCACACTGTGATCTTTCATTCATCTGAACAGGCAGCCAATGTGGTAAACAGAAAATCAGAAATTCAAACTAAAGGAAGAGGAAATGTCTGAGGTAGGGTTGGCCTCAGGCAAAATTGTGAGGTTGGCAAAGTCTGACTTCAGAACCCTGCAGTGTCCTGTTCTCCCCCCTGCTCCCAGCCCCAGGCAGAATCTGCCTTGAGCTAGGTGAGGAAAAGAGAAACTTGGCATTGCCTCTCTCTGGGCATCACCTTCTGCTGCCTGATAGGCCTCCTGTCACCTGTCCCATCCAGTCTTGGTCATCTGTCCCATTACTATTCTCTGCTGCCAGCAACTGAGCCCCAGGAGGTGCTGATAGTTAAAGCAACTGTTAATTAACTGATAATAAAAATCTAAGCTGTAAGTTTCCCCTCCCCACCAATCCAAGGATATTTGAGATTTGAAAAAGAGAGTTCTTGGAGAGCCCAAAGTCTTTAAGATAAAGACTCTTCGATGGAGGACTAGTAGACAATGTATTGATTGCAGGGTTTGATGGATACTGGGAGGTGCTGCCAAGTTCCCCTTCAGAAATGAAGGATGTGTCATCCCAGCTGCTGAAGTACTTCTAAAAGAGAGCTCTTTGCAACCTGCCCCTTTAACGGATTGCCTCAGCTGGAGAGAGCTAACTCATCCAAGGTCATGTCCAAGGTCACACCCTCTTCCTGGGCAGCCTGCCAATCACTGATTAACAGAGAGTATGCAGGCCCAGCCTTCCTTCTGAGACTTCAAAGACAAGTTTGGAAAATCATCCCATTTTCAGAATTCCCACTAAGGTTTGCTGAGGTTTCTGTTCAGATTAAATTACAGCTTGATTTCCTTCTCTTTTCAATCCGCTTCTTTCCCTTTTAACCTTCCTGCATGCCAATGGACACAAGTTGTGAGGATGAAGAGAGGATGTAAATGATCCCTACTTCACCACTTTACCTGTGACCATCATATAACTCAACCCCATCTTTGGTGAATTCCCTCGTCATGGATCTAAGTGATTTACTGATAGTCCTAAGGGGTATAAGTCACCTCATAGGATAGATCATTTGTGGCCCCTGCCCTCAAATAACAGCCCTGCTCAATGTGGGTGGCCACTCTCTGCAGCCCACAGCTTTTTTTCCTTTCCTATCATTTCTGTTCTAGCACAAAGCAATTCTATCCCAAAGGCTTCCTGTGCCTTTTTAACTCTGCAACCACCCAGCAGTTGGTAATGCCTATTAACATTTTAGCTCATTCTTCAATTGCAGGGCCTAGATACTCAGTAAACACAAACCATCTATTTGTATACCCAAAAATGCACCCAAGTGTCTCAAAAATGAGCCAGTACTCCAGGACCTTGGAGAGCACCCATCTACCCACTTCCAACACGCAAGTCCACAAAATCAATTTCTCCAGGACCTCTTCCACAATCCAGGTATGGCACTGCCTCTTCTTGACATTAACCAGAAAAAAAAATTAAACACTGAGTGCAGTGAGACAGCCAGTTCCTTTATCTGAAATATAGCCATCCTCCTCAGAGGCAGCTTGAAAAAAAATGCTTACATATAGCAAGATTAAGGTATAATAATAAACATTCACTGAGCTCCTGATATATGTCAGAAATATAAGATACATTGTTGCCACTTTAAAGATGGAAAACAGAGAAATAAACAGCTACCACATAACAGAACACTTGCTAAATGCCAGGCAGTCTGCTATATATCACTTAAATATATATATGTATATATATTTACACACACACCACACAAAATCCTATGGATTTCTACTGATATATTTTTGCTATATTGACCTATTCAGTTCTTGAATTTGGAAAGAAAGAATTTAGAGAGTGAGAGATACTTCTATTATTAGCCTCATTTTATGTGAAGAAATTGAAGCATCACTCTTAAAGCGGGACCAGAACTTAAGCCAGACAGTCTGACCACACCTAAGGTGACTATATAATTTACTGTGCAAATCACCATTCTTTTCAGGTTGAAATGGGTGCTATTAATGATAAGCCCAAAGGAGTGAGTGTGAATCAGGATGGTCTCAGATACGCCAGAATATATAGTCACTAACTACATAGGCCTCAATGAGATAATGTATTGAAAACATTTATCCCCATGCCTGAAATAGAGTATGTGATCAATAGATTTTAGCTGTTTTTATTATTCCCCATCTCTGTGGTCATTGTAAGGCCCTATGAGATGGAAGGTGGGAAATGGTCCAGAGATATAGTATCATCAAGGGTTTCCTTAACATGCCTCCTCCATACTGTCCTCTTGCTTTGTAAGGAAGCATCAATTTGGGGGCATGACATTGGTCCCATGTAAGCAATGCAGAGCCAGAAGAACGTGAAATGGCTCAAGGCCCACCTGCCTCAGGTTGATGGATGGCAAACCAATGAACTGCTGAGATTGGCTCTAACACCCAACTACTGCATGCCAGGAAAGAAGCTGGGGCTTCTGGAGCAGCCTCTGATGTCTGTCTGGGCATCTGATACCTCAGCTAAATTCAGACTGGCAGTCATTAGAGACTCCTCCGGAGACCTCACTTTCCCAGGTTCTCTGAGCTCATGGGCATGATACTCTGCAGTTGTGATACCTTCATTCAGGGCTGCTGCTCCTGTTTCTAAGCAGTTTCGAGTTTCCCGGTTTTACCTCACTCTCCTCTATGTCTTAAATCCCCTCGTCTTTCAGCAAGAAAAACATTTTATCAATGGCCACTTTCCTCATGAGGTTAACAGATATTAAATCATGAACTCATGGAAAACCCAGATAGAGCCAGATTGCTTTAAAAGTCTCCAGTCTGATGCCCTCAATTTACAGATCAGAAAATTGAGGCTCTATAAGAGAACAGATTTTCCTAATAGAATATGCAAATTATTTTACCACTAGAGGCCCGGTGCACGAAATTTGTGCATGGCGGGGGGGGGGGGTCCCCTCAGCCCAGCCTGCACCCTTTCTAATCCAGAACCCTTCTAGGATTGGGCCTAAACCGGCAGTCGGACATCCCTCTCACAATCCAGGACCACTGGCTCCTAACTGCTCACCTGCCTGCCTGCCTGATCACCCCTAACTGCCCCCCCTGATGGTCTGGTCGCCCCCAACTGCCCCTACTGCTTGCCTGGTCACCCTTTACTGCCCCCCTGCCAGCCTGGTGACCCCCAACTGTCCCAGCCTGGTCGCCAGCCAGGTCGCCCCTCACTGGTCGCCCCACCAGCCTGGTCGCCCCTCACTGTCCCCCTCTGCTGGCCTGGTCACCCCTAACTGCCACCTCTGCCAGCCTGGTCGCCTGCTGTTCAGTCGTTTTGTCGCCCCCTCACTGCCCCCCCTGCCAGCCTGGTCGCCCCACACAGCCTGCTGTTCAGTCATTTGGTCATCCCTCACTAACCCCCCTGCTGGCCTGGTCGCCCCACGCAGCCCTCTGTTTAGTCTTTTGGTTGGCCCTCGTTAACCCCTCTGCCGACCTGGCCACCCCACGCAGCCTATTTGGTCGTCCATCGGTTGTTTCGGTTGCAACCGTCACTTAGGCTTTTATATATATAGATTACAATAAGAGGTTGGGGGCAGGGCTCTGGAGTCAGATTGCCTAGATTCAGACTCTATTTCCACTACATTCTAGTTACTTTACATCTCTCTCCCTCATTTTTCTCAGCTATAAAATGGGACTAATTGTAGCACCTATTGCCTTATATGTAGTAAGGATTAAATAAGGCAGTGAACATAGATCTCTTAGTACAATTTCCTAGAGCTCAGAGTAAGCATTAAAAGTTGTTTCTTATTATTTTTAATATTGATGGAGCTGGTACAAGATTTCAGGTCTCTTGGGAAAAACTGAACTCGTCAAATTCCAGATGCATCCTTAAGAAAACAGGCATTTTTTTAAGGTTTTAAATTTTTAAATGATTTTCCTTTATAGATTTAACTAGAGGCCCGATGCATGAAGATTCATGCAAGAATGGACCTTCCTTCCCCTGGCTGCCGGCACTGCCTTCACTCTGGCCCGGAGCCACCTTTCTGCCTTTGCCCAGCCTGGAGCCACCTTTCCGCCTTCCCACACTGCCCAGAGGCCTGGAGCTGCTGGAGTGGTGCGGAAAGCCTGCATCGCCATGGCAAGCATCCCGCCCCCAGCCACTCGGCACGTGAGTATGCAAATTAACCCGCCATCTTTGTTGGGTTAATTTGCATCCTCACTCCTGATTGGCTGGTGGGCACCGTGAAGGTACAGTCAATTTGCATCTCTTTTATTAGTGTAGATGCTCTCAAGGTAATTAACTTGACCAGCATTTCTTAGACTCTATTCTTCAAAACAGTAGTTTCCTTCAAAGCTAAAAATTCCTTGAAATCCCAAGTTTGGTGGCCACACAAGTTTGAGAAATTTTGGACCTTTTCATTCCCCCTCATCTGGATTCAAAATGCACATGAACATATTAAAGATCTGAGAAGTCCTGAAGGAAAGAAGTCTAAATGGTGTTATTTAAGCTGACATTTCCCAAACATTCTTTACCACAAAATCCTTCAAACGCCCCACTGACACTAGTATCTCAGAAATACAGTTTGAGAAGTTTTGAATTAGATCAAAGCTTCTTGAAGTCTCCCACTCAAAATTAGAAGCCAAACTATGTAACCTGACATTCCACAGCTTCCCCACCTGGAAAAAAACCTTTCCCCAAATAACCAGTAACTCCCACACAGCACTGACTCTTCACAATGGTCTGTAGAACTTTGCACCCCACCCCTTGGCCACAGCTGATGGAACCAGAGGTGAACACCTGACTGAGGATGAACCAATCAGATTCTCTGCAGAGAGAGCCTGACATTGGGAGCTGTTCCAGCTCTGAAGTTAAAGTCCTCAAACTCTTACTGTTGGGGACCCAGAAACTATTCTGCTTATAGCTTCTTTCTCAAACTCTTCCCATGTAGTGAATCTCCCACCTACAGCCTATTCCTCACTTACAATTCCATGAAAAGTCCCAGAACTGAGTCTTGTTGGCCCTGATTGGCCCAATTGTGTTACTGACTGACCCTGGACCAATCACAGAGGACAAAGGATATGAGCCTCTGATTGGCTGGGACTGGGTCACATGACCATTTCTAGAGCCAGGACTGACAAAAACCTGAATCTCACAGAACTGAGAGTATAGGAAGAGTGGTTCCCTGGAGGAAAACTGAGGCTCTATGACCAGAAGAAGAGGGAATAGGTGGTGGTGGACAAAAATAAAGATGTCTATCATACCCAGGGCCACATTATGACTTTTATGGGTCTTAGGCACTTTTATCTTCCTCCATTAAAAAATATATACACACATTTAAAATTATATTCTCCCATAAAGACAAATATAACCTAGGCTGGATGATATTCATGTTTTCTTCTGATTTTGGAAGAAATGTAAACACTTTTGTTGACTATAGGACTTGCACCTATAGTGCCAATGGATAAATCAGCCCTGACCAATCCTACTCTCAGAAGGAAACCTTTTGAACAGAAACTTGTGCCCACTGATCAGCAAGTGTTGTTCCTGTGCCTGCCTTCCACACCATCCTCCCGCTCGTCATGAGGAAGGGCAGCCAATTTTCCTGAAGAACCAACCTGGGAAAAAGACAGCCAAGTAAATTATGGGCTTCTTAATAAACATAATATTCCTGCTAAGGGGATTATCTGCCAGAATGCCTTAATCTGCTTCCAGAGTTCACATTCATTAACTGCCCAATCTCTGAACCATGCTGACAGCCTCCTTCACAAATCCCCCGCCTGCCATAACCCAAGTTACATTCATGGCTATTATTGCTAGGATTACATGAAGTCAGTAACCTTTTACTTTCTCTCCCCATTGATGGAAAAGGGGTGAACCAAGGGGATGTTTTCATGGAGAGAAAAACAGAAAGACATGCTGAAAAGGGCCCTAACTACTTTGAACCCAGAAGCCCAAAATGAACTTTCCGAGGTTAGCTGGGAAAGCTCTTGACTCTAGTAATTTACCCTAAATTACTCTGGATAGAGGGTGACTTGTCAGCATGATGTGCTGCACACATTCCCCTCTGTCAGGCATTTGCTTAACACATCGGTGGCTTTCCCCATTTGTGTATCAACTATAGTATTATGTATTAAGCTTCTGTTTATTTTAAACAACTCACTCATTTCCACATAACCTCATTGTAAGCAACACCATCTGTGAGCTCCAAAGTCTGACATTCCGGTTATATTTTTCCTGATATTAACTATTTGAATAGAAAATATTTCTAGATGCACATCCTAAAACCTTCATGAGTACCCCAACCACATGTACACTCCTGGTAGGATCCCTGCCGCTACTCAGCTATGTGACTTTAGCAAGTCACCCTCTCTGAGCTTCAGTTTGCTGGCCCAGTTGCCCTCTACAGGTCTATGATTCTGAAATCACAGGGGTGTGTTTAGGCAGTTGAATTTCTTAAGAGTGTATCCCACTTTTCCCTTCACCTTCCTAATTTTTAACTTTCTGAGTAGTAATTTTTAAATGAAGAAAAACCTATATAAACTTTGAAAATAAAATATAGCTTAAACTCTTTCTCCCTAATTCTTTGTAGTCCAAATCTACTGGATTTTCCCCCCAGATTTCTGTCCACCCAAGCTCATTCAAAACTTCAGAGGTTTTGCACATGCTGTTCTCTCTGGAGGCAATGCTCTTCCCACAAGAGTTAACACTCATCCTTCATATCTCAGCTCAAAGTCTCCTTGCTCAGGGAAGCCTTCCCAACCTCTTCTACCACTTCTACTACGTTGGGTCTTCCTATTAAATGCTTCCATATCATTCTGTTTCTCCAGATGTAATTCTTTTCTAATTTGGGGAATCATTTTATTTCCTTTCTATGGTGTTTCCAAAAATTCCGATACTCTAGTGCCTGGCACACAGTAGGCACCCAATTTACTGAACAAATGAAATTTCCAGAAGGGAGCGGCTCTCGCTTCTGGAAACCCCCATTGCTTTTAATAACCTGCTCTAGGGTGTCACAACCTTCTCAGTCACAAAAATGCCCTTCGTATTGAGCCTAAATTCTTCCTTACTCTTAACCGAGAAAAGATTTTACAAATCGAATTATACCTGAATGCTATAGTCTTTGAGTACCAAGAAGAAAGTACAAACTGCTTCTCTGATGGAGCCATGGGAATTTCCTCCCCCTCCTCACAGGAGGCAAAATCCAAATGTTCTTGGTGCATGTTAATACTGAATGGAGCTCACTGTTACCTGTTCAATGCAATTAGCTACAAAGCTGGTCAAAAACACTCAGACAGAGGTGGTTTAAGAACAAAGAAGAAGGGAGAACATTATTTGAGCAGCAAGTAGGCAAGCAAAATCCATCATGGCTAATTATTTGCTCTTAATTGTCAGGAAATGAAGGATGGATAGAAGAGGGTTTAAATGGAATAATACTGAAAGTGTTCTTCTACCCAAACACTGTAACCAAATTTGCAAGTGGGACTTTTCACATCCACGGGTTGTTAATTATCTAAACACGGGTCCCTTGGAGCTGCCTGAGTGAAGATTAATTAGTTTTTGAAATAATAGCTAAATTGTTGCGGGGAAGGAGTTCAGACTCCGAAATAATGGCTGAAAATTAGCCATCCTATTTCTTCATTTCTCTTTGCTGGGTTCCTACAGGACATTTATCTCTGTTGCTTTTGCAGAGAGGGCTCATTAATCAAACAGGCAGATGGGCCTTCCCAAACCTGTGCCGTGGAGTGAAAAAGCAGCCCCGCGAAGTACACTGGAAAAGAAGAGCCGGTGATTTTCTACGAACACTTCCTTCCAAACTCAGTCGTCGCCAGAATTGCTTCCTTGTCAGTAAAAGCATGATAAGGCACAAGCTCTTTTTTCCGGGACTGGAAAATGGGCCTGTTGGGCAGAAGGGGGTGCTCATGGGCCCACTGTTCAGTCCAAAGACTAGACTTCTGACTCAGAGGAGGAGTCAGTTTTACTCATAGAGTTCTTTTTATCCAAATTAGTAAAATTAAGGTTTTTTTCCCTATTTACTTACCATATTGTGCAACAACAACAACAACAACAAAGGTCAGAGCAAAATTTTCACTAAATTTGGAAGGTATGCTTCGGATAAGCTACTAAAAAAAATAGAGGCTATATGAGGTTGATGAATTTCACTTTAGAGCTAGACAGATGTCTTAGTTTGGGTTTCCCCAAATCAGGTGCTAGACTTGGGGCGGTGACCCCAGGAAACACAAGGAAGTAGGGAAAGTGAGCCAGATAAGGGGTAAGCATCTACAAAGTGCATGTTAATAAGTGATGACCATGGTGAGCAACAAGAGCTCAATCCTATCAGAAGTCTTCTGAGAAATCCATAAAACGCACCTCCACGTCGTCTCCCTGGAGGATGAGAAGGATGGGGCATTTGTCCTATGACCCCCATGCTCAAGAGTTGAGTGTTCCCCTGGTTCAGAGAAAGCCTGGGGGCAGAGAAGACAGGTGCAGGTGGAAACTGTCCACAGCTGCAGGTGAATTCAGATGGACTGAGGGAGGTATATGGCACAGTGTCACCAATATCTACAACAGCGTCCATCCCCAGAGCAGGTGAAACTGGGGTACAAGAAGTTGGGGACTATGGGAACATGTTACATGTTATATTACAAAATTGTGGATAAAACACAGTGGTTTCAAAGGTAAGATCCTAAACAAACAATCCAATTAAAAAATGGGTGAAGGACCTAAATAGACACTTCTCCAAAGAGTACATACAGAAGGCCAATAGACATATGAAAAGATGCTCAAAGTCACTAATCATCAGTGAGATGCAAATTAAAACCACAATGAGATATCACCTCATGCCTGTCAGAATGGCTATCATCAATAAATCAACAAATAAAAAGTGTTGGCAAGGATGTGGAGAAAAAGGGAACTCTCATGTACTGTTGGTGGAATGGAAAATTGGTGTAGTCACTATGGAAAATAGTGTAAAGGTTTCTCAAAAAAATTAAAAATGGAACTACCTGTGACCCAGTAATTCCATGTCTGGGTATTTATCTGAAGAAATCCAAAACACTAATTCCAAAAGATATATGCACCTCTTATGTTCACTGCAGCATATTTCTAATAGCCAAGGTACTTATCCTGGCCTCCCTCATGAATTATCAAAAAAGTGATCAGATCTATCACACTGCCTATATTAATCCCCCACTACCTCCTCCCCTTTGCATTATTATGCTAAAAGAATATCCATCCCTATTATTCTAGCCTTTATATAGGCCACAGGAAGGTGGGAGTGGAGGGAGAAAAATATGTCCCTCTCCTCCTCTAACACAGTAATCAACACACTGTATTTTGATTACTTGTATACAATCTGCTTCTCCTAGGAGACGGTGAGCTCCCTGAGGGCACCGACTATGTCTTATTTTTTTCTACATCTAAGTGTCCTCAAGGCCCTCACAGAGGGAGGGAGGGAGGTGGGTGCCATGTGGTGATGTGTTCTGCTGGAATAAAAGCTGCTGCCCCTGGCAAAAAGGGAACATTTTAAACCAAGTTCACGTTTGCCTCCAACAGACTGCATCTGCCCAACATTCTGCACAGTTATATTTATGCCACAGAAGACAAAAGACACCGAACGGGAGTTTGGGCAACTGAAAGCTTGGGCCATTCAGAATGACGGGCCTGCATACAGCTCTCTCAATCGGAAGCTTTGGGCCTCGCCCTGCCTTTGGTGCTCAGGACACTGCATGCAGGGTAGAAGGTTTAAGAAGCTGCAAATACACCTTCTGGACTGGAAGAGCATCCACAGGCACCACTGGGCACCAGCACCATACACAACCTAACAGGTGTTGGAATTCCAGCCTATATTGTTAAGTTGAAAATAACTTCCTTAACATAAGCGTGGTATATGTTCACTGTGGAAGATTTTGAAAATGCAAGGAAGCATAAATAATTTTTTAAAACATGGGATACTAGTGCCTAGATAAACACCGTAACTCTTTCCAGACTTTGATGTACCAATCCGGGCCCTGGTCTCGGAAAGTGCTTGGCTGTAGCTTCATGTTAATTCCACTCAGTTCCACATGGTTTCCGCCAGCTGTGGTCCTCTCCCCAAGGCCCCTTCCATGCCCATGGCCATCCCCACTTCCCTCTGGCCACGGTGACTCTCATCTCTGGTGGACAGTAGGCTATGTCCGCTGCTCCTTCTCCATCCCATGTCACATGCGTTGTGACAAAACTCTACACCCTCCTCCTCTCAAGCTCTTCCCTTTGGATTATCAAGAGCCTATTTTGTAAACCCCCAAATGTGTCACTATGTTCCTGCTATGTCCACTCTAAGTCTCCTGGAGGCAAGATAGATGCTCCTGACTAATTAGGGAAGCATACATACTAGGAAGGAGAGAAAATAAAATACCACACACACATTTCTGCATTTCATCAAATCTAAAATGTTAGTAATTACAAGACACAGCATTTTTAAAAATGTTGTTGAAGCAGAGCACACATAAAGTGTATAAAACATAAGTGTGTAACTCGATGAATAAACACAAAGCAAACATCTGTGTGACCACCAGCCGGGTCAAGAACTAGAACGCTGCCAGCCTTTCAGAAACCCCCCTTCCTTTCCCCCGCCCCCACCCCCGTCCTCTCAGAAGATAACACCTGCCTTGACTTATAACACCGTATCTTGGTTTCACCTGGTTTTTTAAACTTTATGTAAATAGCATCATGCATTATATATTCTTTTGTTTATGACTTCTATCATTCACTAGTATATTTGTGAGATTCGTCCTTGACTCGCCACTATTTTATGTAGCCCTAAAAAAGAAAAAACACTACCAATTAAACTATGGCACAAAGCTTTCTTATCACTTATAATTTTTTATGTTATACCTCTTTAAAGAGCTCTTTTAGATTTATTCAGACATTTACTACATATTATTCTTATACGACTCTCTGAGTTGACTCACCACTCCAGTTTGGCTTCTGCATTCTCTGCTCCTCTGTATAACCGATGCCATGCACTAAATTCCTTTTGTAGGAAGACCTCAGAAGGTTCCTGTTTGTCTGATTTGAAGCCTGACTCATACACCCCAGTCTCTGCCTCCTTGTGTTACCGTAGGTAGCTAGATATTAAAGGAAGGAAGCAAAGAGAATCGGACATTATTGAGCCTAACAGACTGGGACAATCTGTTAGTGAGCCTAATAAAATCGGACACTGAGCCTTATATACACACTCCTGGGGGCTGCCACCAAGGAGCCTTAATCCCTGGGAGCAGACAGGAAATCTCCCCAGGAGCACTGCCCACCCTCTGGTACTGGATGTGGGGGGTGGGGTGAGCAGGGGGAGGTAAGCACATGTCGGGGAGGGGCTGCTTGACCTTAGAGGCCTGTCAATATAACCTGGGAAAGGGATCACTGGCTAGGGGGTGGATCCATCAGAAGCCCGTGAAATCTAGGGAAGTTGATTGGCTATTTTGAACAAGCTTCTCATTTTGCCCAAGCCCAATACAGTGATCCCATGAAAGAACATGATTTCCACTGGCAATACTTGCACAGCCTCCTGACCTGCTTGTTAGGCCTAACTCTTCCTCCAAGGCTGTGAGCCAAGTGCAAAATCCTCAATATCATCGCTACTGTGAAGTCCTTTCACTCGGACTGCAGTCACAGCTTGCCTCCCCTGGCCTAAGGTTTGGGAACATGTCTTCATTATTATTTTTATGAGTAGTAATAATAAAGCTAATATTTATTGAGTAGTTACTATTTGCAAAGCACTACACATGCTTCATCTCATTTAATTTCCAATGTAACTTTATGACTTGGTACTGTTATCCCCAACTGGCAGATGACAGACTTGAGGCTCAGAGACCATGCTGATGCAGTCAGGAAGGACAAACCCAAGCTGGTGTGACTCCATGCTCTTAACTGTCCCACTCTACTGCCTGGGAATCCAGTCCCGTTCCCCCTTCACGCTGTCTCCTGCCTATGCCCCTAAGGCCCATGCCCAGTTCTCTCCAGAGAGTTGGGTGCCTTCGGAAGCTGGTGTGTATGCTGTCTCTGGAGGGGTCTTTGAGTGTTCCAGCCAAGCAAGCTGTTCCTTGAGGCTGCCTCCAATGAACCAGTCTCAGCGGTGTATGTGTGCATGGGGAGTGACCTTGAAATTTGCAATGAAGTCACTCTGTGTCAGCTGCCACTGTAGTGAGAAGCCAGCCACATGGCTCTGCAGAAGACCCAGGGAGACATGGAAGGCACACGGAGTGGGGTTGAAGGAGATGTCATCAACCAGGCAGAGAGGCCATCAGCACCAAGGCCTCTGCTCAACAAAATACCAAGTGTGACCCAAGCAGCACTGTGAGAAGGCCTCCTGCGGTGCCTGACCTTAGAAAAGCCCACTTCGCAGCGAAAATAAATAAGGAAACAAGGCCAACACCATCTCTTCATCACTCTTGCATGTTTCTGGGCAAACAGCAGCTAATGGAGCGTTGCCTGACTCGGAGCTCACAATCAGATGCAGAAAGGTACCTCCACAGGGGTTCAGATCAGACCTCAGCCCTGTTAGCCACCAGCCGCCAGCCTCCCAGATCCAGCTGTTTAACATTTGCAAACCAATATCTAATTTTAACATGGCCTGGACATCAGGTACTCAGCAGAGAGCCAGGGTGCCCTGGGAAGCAGATGGGGTTTACTTCTGGCAGTTTCCTTTCTGGGAATCCCCACATCAAATACCCTGTGCTAACAGGAAAGCCATCTCCAAAGTCCTATCAATTCATTCCTATTCAAATGATAGCATCTACTATGTCCTAGCCATTGTGCTGGGGGTAATCCCAGCATTCTCCATTAGAGAAGACTTTCCCATATTCTGTCCAATTCCCTCAAGATCTTTCTGGCCATTTGTTTCATTCTGTTCAAGAAATATTTCTTGAGTATCTACTCGTGCCAGGCACTATGGTTGAATATACCACAGTGAACAAGACAGATGCAGTCACTGGCATATGGTAGAATGAATAAAAGATTTAGAGGCAAAAGATTGACTTTGGAAAAGATGGTGAATTCCCAAGAACATCAGTCTCCCATTTAATAAGACAGGATGATCCAACCCACTTCACAAAGATATTATGAATCTCAGAGATAAAGAATGTGAAAATGACTAATTGCATCTACGAACACCTTATTTCTAAATAAGATCACGTTCTGAGGTTCTGAATAGATATAAATTTGGGGGAACACTAACCCACTACAATTATACTATATCATCAAATAATTAATATTTTTAATGTTTGACTAGGTTTATGATTCTTATTACTCAACCACCCTATAGACTCTTTAAGATCTGGAAGCCTGGGTAATATTTTCTTGGATCTCCATTTTCACCAACATCTAAGTATGTGTTGAATAAGTGAGTGAATGAATTGATGAATGAAAGAACAAACTAAGGAATAAGGATAGTAGCAAACTCAAGGGCCAGGCTGGGAAAATGAACTGAAGGGCACACGGCTACTCAACTCCAGCCAACTCTTCCCATGCCAGAATCAAGCTCAGAGCTGCCAGACCTCCTAATCTTCCAACAGAAGCAGAAAGTGTGGCTTTTTATGTGAAATCTTTCCAGTTTTAAATGTTGGCAATAAATTAAACTTTTTAAAACACAGTATAGAATAAATAAAATACACCAGTGAGCTGAATTTGGCACACAGACCAACAGTTTATAACCTCTACTTCAGACCCAAGGATTGGCTCTGATGGTGCCATTCCAGACTGGCAAATGGTAAAGACATCTTTGGGATGGCTGGCCCTGCAGTGTCTCTCCTCTGCCTAACTGTGAGTTAGGTATTTGTGGAGCTCTGCAAAGATTTACAAGTGGAGGATTCATGTCCTCATCAACTCATGCATTCCAGAAGAATTTATTGAACCGTCACTCTGTGTGAAGCTGTGTAAGCTGAACACACACGTGAGAACAACACAGGCATAATGCCAGCCCTCGAGGAACCTGGAAAGGGAGAGAGACATTGAACTGATCGTTTTTCAAATAACTATTTCATTACAACTATAGTAAACTGAAAAAAAAGACAGGAGCAACATTTTCCTTTCTCCATTTTTCGGTGCTTTTGTTTAGTTTATTTGAGCATGGAGATATGTGGACTGGGTCACTATGAAAACCTGCAGAACACAAACAGGAGGTTAGAATTCTTTAAAACATGATTGGAAAAGTTAAGAACAACAGCCACCACTGAGTGAGCATCTATGTGCCCATCTTTGTGCCAGACATGTTAAATGCGTTTTCTTTCACTTTCAAAAAAAGTCTGCAGAATAAACACTATTTCCACTTTCTAAAGGAAAAACCCAATGGCTGAGAGAGGTTAAGGAAACCACCCAAGATTAGATCACATCATTTCTATTTACATCCCATTGGCTACAACTCAGTCACCTGGTGACACCTACTGTAAGGGGAGCTGGGAAATGTAGTCCATCTGTGTGTCTAGGAAGACAGGAAGCTCATTTGCTGGTCAGCTAGTACTCCTAGTGGGTCTCTGAGCCACATTGCTTCCGAATAATCCATTAATTCTGGTTTTATCTTCTGAGTACTTGCAAAAGTTCACCCAAGCTTCCTTTACCTTCTGGTGTGTTCAAGGAGCTATTATTCGTGTAACTTACAGTGTTATATTTATAGTAATAGCTACTTAAAGTCTGTATAACTGCTTCACACTACCATTATCTTTCATGCTTTGCAGAGGTTGGAGGCTCAGGGAGAGATATGCTTTCTTTTCCATGGATTAGAAATGAATACAGCCCTCTGAGCAATCTTGCCAAGGACTAAGAATATGATATAAAGAATGAAAAGCTTTCAGAAGGAAGGTATTACTCACATAGTCATCCAGGGCTAGGTCTGCAAAGGAGATATGAAAATACCATAAGCCAATCTCAAGCAAATGTCATCCAAGATGCTTAAGAGGTTCCCTCTTGTCAAGTTTCCCTTTATGACACATTGAAATTTTAGGGTACATCAATAAATATCATGATCTGCCATTTCCCTCTAAAGCCTTCCCTGTTGTGAAATTCCAAGTAGCTAATCCCTAGAACAATATCTTCCAGAAGACTGTACTGAGTATGTCTGGGTTTATTTTATGTTGCCCTTTATGTAAAGAACTCTTGCTCTATTCACTACCCGCAGGGGATAAGCAATGAAGGTGTTCCAGGCAGGGGGGCCCCGCCCCCATTTAGTAAATAAATTACCCACAGCCTTAACTGCCTCCCCTGCAAGGGGATTTACTCAAACTGCATTTTATGGAATACTCGTCCTGTGTGTGTTAGTAATTGCTCTGAAAGAAAATGAAAAGCAAAGAAGGGATTCTGGAGGAGAAATAAGGTGGGATCAACTGGGTTAGAGAAAGATAAAGAGGTTCCCTCCCATCAGAAGGTTCTGTATGCTGATTCTGGATTGAACATTGAAGAGAGGGCACAGGTTGACTGGAGACAGAAACAGCTGCAAGCCTTTCAATTGGACACAAGACGCCTAAAGGAAGTGAGCATGCCTCGCATTTACATACACATACTCATATATCATTCTTCTGAGTTTGAAAAACAAAGGCTACTGCTCTGCTCAAAATATTCCTAGATGGGATATTGGGTACATTCCCTGATCACCCCATTGTTAAGTCAAGGGTATGGAAAACCTCATAATTAAGAACAGAAGCACTGGAGTCAACAGATCTGGGTTCAAATCCTTAGTCTGCCCATCACTAGCTGTGGAATCTTGGATAAGTTAACTAATCTCTCTGAGTACTATTTCTTGGTGCTCCATTTCCTCACAGGTATCATGGGGGTAAAAACGTACCTACCTCATTGGCAAATACTTAGTTTGCTCCCTGACATACATGACCATCTTCCCTCCAAAAACATTTAGCCATTATTATGGCTATTTTAGCATATTTTGCAGACTTCAATGGCGTGGAAACCTTTTTACACAGAATTCCCATTAGCATCTCAAGGGACACGGCAGAACCAAGTTTGGGACATGCTGAGCAAGAGGACATCCTATGATGATGACAGACTACAAGGGAGTTCCAAGACCCAGAGGGAGTACACCCCGAAGCTCAACATGAACGTGGTCTCTCCCCGCATCTCTCAGAATCCAAAATGGTTCATCTGAAGATGGTGCCAACGTCCTGGGTCCACCTGCAAAGTCCTGGTGTCTGGATCTTCTGTTCACCCAGGTCCAATCCCAGACAGGACTTACGGAATATGGGGCTAACCTTTCTGTTCAAAATGAGGACCTGCCCGCCGAATACCACGTGGAGCCCTCAGATTTCACACACTACCATCCCACCCACCTGGGAGCCCAGTGACTCCGCTTCCTCCTGGAGATGATTCTGCTCTGTGGTGAGAGTGCCCCTGCGAGTCTACTCCAGCCTGTCCACGCTAAGCTCTATGCCACATGATCTGCCGCCACCTGCAGCTGTAGCTATCTGAGTTTCAATGACGTCACCTCACTCCTTAGCACTTCCGATACACCAGACAGTTTACTGAGCACCTGAAGTGTACCCCTCATTTAATCATCACAAGAACTCTGTGCCCATGTCACAGATGAAGAGAGTGAGGTGACAGATGAAATGACGTGCCCAAGTTCTCCCAGTACATTACGATCTGAACCTGAACTAGGTCTCCTGAGTTTGGTTCCCCTACTTCCCACCATTCCCTTCTGCTCATCGTCTCCCCTCCCCCACCCCACCCCCTCCCCTCGCTCTTGCCTATTCTCTGCAGAGATCTCTGAGAAAGAACTGGATGGACTTAAGCAAGAAGGAAGAGTGCCAGTCAGACACATTGATTTCCAGAAAAATAGCTTTCCACTCACTGATGTTCCACAAATTCGCCTGATTCCAATATCAGGACTAGGAGTTGGTGGGTCACTTGAGAAAGCCAAAGTGAAGATCATACAACATAATACATTCATTCCTTTAAGTGTTTTACTTTAACCTAAAATACAGCAATGTCATTTGTTCACCACTCTTGTCAGGCAGGGAGCAGGTCTTGTCATGGAGCGCAATAGCCCTAATGGAATTCCCTTCTCTCTCTCGTGCATAAATCACAACCATAATTTATTACCTTTGGCATCCAATTCCGATTTCTTTAGAGCAGTGCACTTTAAAGACGGCACACGCAAAGCAACCTGAGTGCTGCTCTCTTCCAGAATTTTGTGATTTTTCTTTTCCAATCTCTTAGTTTTCGTCCCCTAAGTTGACAGCATTTCTTTGCAACTTACCTTTTCAAGTCTTTTTCAAGGCATTTAACTTAGTGTTCATAGAAATAACTCCTCTCTTTAAACTCTTGTATTTGATCTGTGATTTGTAATATTTAATTAAACTCTACACTGATAACAGAACAAAAGGTAGGATCCATGATCTTCCCCCAGATGTCTGCCTGACTTGCTCCCTCACCTCCTTCAGATGGTCCTCAAATGTTATCTTCCCAGAAAGATAAAACTGCAACCCTCCCTCTATCCCTTCCCTGCCCACTCTTCCCTACAGTGCTTATAATCACCTGAGCTTCTGAATAGTTTATCTTTTATTATTGTTTCACTCCATTCAAATGTAAGTGTTGTAAAGATGGATACTTTGTTTGCTGATATATCCCTGATGCTTGGCACATAGTAAGTCCTCAAAAGATATAATTTAAATGAATGAACCAGTCCTCCAAAATGGTGACCAGGCCTTAAAGCTGATACCAAAGAAATCTTCAGAAAGACTCTGTGTCTTAAAGGGAGCCACTAACTTTGAGGTCAGACACCTACCTCAGAGGCTCACCAAGAGCAGTAATGATGCAACCCTACTGCACCCAGCTCTCACCTAATTCCCCGCCTCTTACCAGAAAGAAGGCAGCTGCGGCCTGGTGGTGACAGGTGGTTCCCAACCCTCCCTACAGGGGGAGGCAGTAGGGGGATATTTTGCCCACCTTGAGGACAAGGAAATAATATTTTAAATAATGATATATACGTATATTTTATACATCAAAAATATATATTAAAAGACAGTTTCATGTCCCAAACTGTAGGGCACTACCTCTATGGCTAAAGCTGCCTCCAGCCCAGCCCACTCGAGAGAGAAGCAGGCTCCACTTCCCCCCTCCTCACTCCCCTCCCGGGCCTTTTCACACTCCCCTGCACAGAGGAAAAATGAGCCTGAGCCTGTTCTCAGATGTGTCCAGGGGCCAGACTACTGCCTGGGCCACATCGGTCTGCCTGTTGTTACCATGTCAACTCGGGCCTTTGTCCGCGGCACGCTGACCAACACCTATTACTCACTCTGTCCTTTCCTGTCCAGCGGTGCCAATGAAATGATTTATCAGCAGGAGCTCAGGACGGGCTGCCAGGTTCTGAGCAGAGGAAGGAGACTTGGGAAATCCTTTTATGAAATAAAGGCCTGGTCCCCAAAGGACAGACGTCACCATCTCCAATGCCTTTCCCACAGCTCCGGATGACGCATTCATTCACTCGCTCATGCATTCCGTTAACAAATATTTACTGAGGACTAGAACTAAGCCAAGCCTATGGGATTTGGTAGTGAGCAAAAAAGGTGAGGTCGCTGCCCTCCTAGAGTCACAGACCTGGGGGAAGGCAGACTCAGAACAAAAGTTACTTACAGGTGCACTTAAGTGAGCAGGTGATATTATCAAGGTAAGAGGCAGGGGCCTCAACTGGCCCAGGGGAGAGAGAAGGTCTCTCGAGGAGGTGATTCTTGAGCTGTGACCCGAAGGCAGAACAGGAGTTAACTCCACCCAGATGGAGGGAAAGCATTCCAGGTGGAGGACAGAGCACAAGCAAAGGCCCTGAGGTCAGAAAGAGCTTGGTGTTAGTGAGGATCTACCTATAAGAGGAAGTGCGGCCAGAGAGCGGAGAAGGTGGGGGAGATGGCAGAGGGGAGGAGCTGGGGAGGCAAGCAGAGACCAGGTGATGCAGAGCCTCGAAGGCCAGTATAATGTAGCTGCTTTTTATCCACAAGGGCTTGAGCAAGATCACTGGAGGGTTGCAGATGGAGGCAGGTCAGGACCCTACTTGCATTCTCGGAACCCACTTAGAAAAACAGATGATGAGATGATGAGGGGGGACCTGCGTGGAATAGGGAAGACACTTAGGAACCCAGAACAGTGCTCCCATACTGTAGGGAAGGACCATTCGCCCACCCCCACGCCCCGCCCCAATCTATGACAAACGCATGCTTTTGTAAAATAAGACAAAAATTTGCTTGGATGTCAAACTGCTATAAAAGTTTCTACACACTCAGATTTCTTTACTTCCTCTTTGTGGACCAGGAAGTGGTTTGCGGACTGTCACGGTCCACAGATGACAGTTTGAGTAGCAGTGGTGTAGCATGAACAAGATTCCCAAGAGAGGGATGGGTGTCCAAAGAGAACACTTTATTTTCTAGCAGCTAGTTCAGTTTGGACACCTGGCTTCTGTTCAGCCTGACGTAGGAAACATCCTCAGCCCTTCCAGATAAGCCTGCAGGTGACTACTCACATACATTCAGGTGTTGACACTCCTCCATCTCCCTCCTCACCCTCCTCCTCCTGCCACACTCAGGGAACGCAAGCACACAGCAGCCCAAATGGTCTTAGTGAGAGAAGGGCTGCCGTATTTAGGGGTGTGTTTTTTTTGGTATTTTTTTAAATATGTGTTTTAATTGATTTCAGAGAGAGGAAGGGATAGGGAGAGAGAGATAGAAACATCAGTGATGAGAGAGAATCATTGATCAGCTGCCTCCTGCACTCCCCCCACCCCCTCACTGGGGATCGAGCCTGCAACCGGGGCATGTGCCCTGACCAGGAATCAAACCATGACCTCCTGGTTCTTAGGTCAATGCTCAACCACTGAGCCATACCAGCTGGCTGCTGTATTTAGTTTTTATCTGACTCTGCCCAGTGCCAGTTCCCACCCTCCATGTAACGTGTCCCTTCAGCCCTAGAGCTCATCTTCTGTTCCACACTGACCTCCGCTGAGAGGGAGCTGCATCCTGTTCTGGTCCTCACCTGTCCCACTCATCCGTGCATCCTCTGCTGCACAAGTGCCCTCATCCTGGGACCAGCCTCCCCTCTGGCCCTTCTTCTTTCCCTCCATCCCTCCAACTGGCTCCTTTCCCATCTCCCTCTGGGGTCACACATAACCCCTGTGCTTTGTGTCTTCCCTCTGTTCAACGGCCCCCACAGCCACCCCTGACCTTTAGCTCTCTTGGCACTGAAGAAGCAAGGCTGCTGACCAGAGTATCAGAGGGGCCAACAAACACAGGTGCCCATGACCCTTGATCTCTGTGCTTAAAGTGGTGCCCCCAAACTTATGTAAAATCATTCTCATTTTCCTTCTCTCTCTCTCTCTCTCTCTCTCTCTCAACTCTCCCCAACCTGGCTTCTAAACAGAAGTGGGAGGAGGAGAGTTGGGTCTGACTGATGTTGATTTCTTGAACTTCTCTGTCTCACAGCCAGATCAATATTTTGCATTAAAGAGGTAATAAATCACCACCCTTATTATCAACTCCTATTCTGTTCCCTGTTCCCTGGGGAAGTGATTAGTGCTGCTCACCAATATTTCCAATTCTTCTTTCAGTGACTCCTCGGCTCTTTTGAATGAGACATGGTCACATGACTTGCTGTGGCCAATAAAATGGGAGCACTTCAGGGCTATAAACAATGCTCTCTGACTTCTCCTGCAGCAATCATGGAAGCATGTTTGCTTCTGTTGACATGGGAGACTCATGAGATCAAAGCAGCCTGGAAGCTGCATTAATCACAGAAGGCAGCTGCCCAGAGCATCGCCAAGATTTCAGCAGACTTTGCCTTGAATGCAAAATAAGCTTCTATTTTGAACCCACTGGTTGTCTTGTTACAGCAGCATAGCATTGCCTGTCCTGACCGATATACCATGTTTTGGGCCCAAACAGCGGATGGTAGAAGTGAAAAGAAAAAGCACTTGCCAATATCTCAGCAGGTCATTTGTCCAGGGGAGGTTGTGGCCATTCTCTAGGCTTCAAACAATGGTGACCTGGTTTGTAAAAGTGGTGGCCGCAAAGATGACAGACGTGGATAGACAGACTATGCAGAGAAAAGGGACAAGTCTTGGAGACAGATCAGACTGGGAGGATGAGAACAGGGGTGTGTCAGGTTGTACCTGGTCTCTGGCGTAGGGAACTGGGGAATGGTAGACCCACTAAGTGAGATACAGAGCACTGCAGTAGCACCGCCCTGTCCCACGAGGTCTGAGCGTGGCAGGTTGCCTTGGGACAGACAGCCTTTGTTTTGGGTGTCTCCTCATTTCAGCTGGCAAGCCTGGAGAGGGGCTTCCTCGGTTGTGTGGTAGACGCTCCAGAGGACCAGTCAACAGGACTCTGCTGTAATCGCTCCCATCTATAATCATCAGGGAAATACCACACTCCCAGGGGAAATGCTGCACTCCAGAAACCACTGGTATTTGAGCACCTGACAGAGCTGCCAGTGCTGAGGGTTTGATGGATGGAGAAGGCTGAGAAGAGGGTCTGATTTAACTGTTTGCTGTATCCAACTAATTACATGGCGTTCATTCATCAACAAAAGATGGCGAAGAGGAGAAAGTCCTGCTCCAGGCCTGGCCTTCTGATTGGTGCTGCAGAGACAGAAGTGAATAAGCTACTGGTTTCATGAGATATCTAGGTATAGGAGGTATCTCAACAGCCTTTGTCCTCGAGCGTCCTCCCCAGAGCCATGGGGGCCCAGTCCTTCGGTCAAAGCCTCTTCCACATACTGCTGGGTGATGCTGAGCACCCCAATGACCTCTCTGAGAGCCACTGTCTGCAGATGTCAAAGGAGGAGAAGGAGGAGGACAGTATCCAGGGTGCTGTGAATCTTACATCAAACAATTCCTGCAGAAACTCTTAGTCTGTTCTGGGAGAGACAACTTGATCGAGTTACTCCCTGTCAGGTCCCAATATGTTGAAAGGAGATTTAGACAGCTGGCAAAGAGTTGAGCGTTAGTTAGTGGAAAGTACATAGATAACAAAGCCAAGGAGAAAACAAGGCAATTATTAACTTCAGAGAGAGCAACAGGTGCTGCAGGAGAGGAAGTGATCTGAGTGGACAGCGACGGCAGCTTTGGCAGCTCACTCCACCCCAATGGGGTGATATGAACATGGAGTACTGCTCCCACAGAAATTACAACAGACCTGGGGGGGGGGGTGTCGCCGGGAAAGGCAGGCACAGGTGTGGGCAGAAAACGGAGAGCCAACTCTTACCTGCCACTGCGAGAAGCCAGGGCTAAAGTCTAGAATGGAGTCACACACAAGCAGGCCATTTAGAGACGTGTAGGTAAATAAAATAACGGCCACGAAAGGGGACAGTGGTTGCTTCTGGGGCGGGAGAGGAGCTTATTGGTACAATAAGCTTTGCACACGTACTGGAATCTAAACCAGGATTTCTCAACCTCAGCACCATGGACATTTGGGACCAGATCATTCTTTGTGTTGGAGATGTTCTGTGCACTGTAAGATGCTTAGCAGCATCTCTGGTCCCTACCCACCAGATGCCAGTAGCAAACTACCCCTGCCAACTCCAGCTATGACCAGACATTTCCAAATGTCCCTGGGGGCAAAACCATCTCCCCTCCCCTGTTGAGAACTACTGATCAAAATTAAGTATGTATCTAACTTTAATTTTTAAAATTCCTTTATCAAAATGCTTAGTGCAGTGACCAATATAAAATGTCCATTTAGCTACCATCTGCATTTGCCTTAAACCACCATGTCTGTGCAAAATACATACTGTCATTTGGGAAACCTTTAAACAACCCCACAAGGAATGCAGATCAGGCGAGACTTCCTCCTTTTTACCGAGGAAGAAACTGAACTCTGAGAGGTGTGTGACCTGCCCAGGCTCTCCTGGCCCAAATGTACTGGAACAGGGCCTTCTGGCTCCATCTCTGACCTCTATCATTTTCCAAATTGGACATAAATTCTATCCTGAGCAATAGTTTAAACTGACCACTCGCTCGGCTGGCATGGCTCAGTGGTTGAGCATCGACCTGAGAACCAGGAGGTCATGGTTTGATTCCCGGTCAGAGCACATGCCTGGGTTACCAGCTCGGTCCCCAGTAGAGGGGTGGGGGCAGCTGATCGATGATTCTCATCACTGATGTTTCTATCTCTCTCTCCCTCTCACTTCCGCTCTGAAATAAATAAATAAATAATTTTTTAAATAAGCTTATCACTCATCTGATTCCGTGGGGCTCATCCACACCCAGCCACCAGGCATGGGTGGGTGGCGCCTCTCAGCCTTCTTGGAGAGCAGGAGGCATTGCAATTGACTGCCCTGTTGCCTCTGCTCCCCTGCCCAGGCTGAGTCACTGCCAGAGATAAACTGGCTGATATTTCAGCTGGGAGATAGCATCTCTCCAGCCACCCTCCTTAATAAGCCTCCAGACACTGGCGATGGCGAAAACCTTATCTTCTTCTGCAGATGTGCCTATCTGCTTCCCAGCCCCTCACACAGTTGTGTTCCCAGGGAACAGAACCCCACTCACTTGCTCAAGATTAAAATCAAAACATCCCCCTCAGGGATGTGGTCATACTTGACATCAGACTGTATTCTTCTGATGTGACATATCCAGGGCTGATCTCAGAACTCAGTAACTAATTGGGAAATATAAAGCTCAGAGAGGTCAAGTGACTTGCCTAAGATTACACAGCATAGGTGGAGAATGGCCTTGAATTAAGGTCGGCAGGATAACCAGGGATCAATAGTCTCTAAGGTATGAATGTTAGCTACTTTGCTAACTGTCTTGCCCTTGAATAAGCCAGAAGGCCCTGTTACAGCACATTCAGGTTATGAGAGCCTGGGCAGGTCATAAGTACTAATGAACTTAATTTTTCTGGGTCTCTGTTTTATCACCTGTAAATGAAAGTAACAATAGAAGTAGATATCACACAGGGTTATTACGAAGTTTAAATGAGCTGATATATTTAAAGCACATATAGCACAGTATTTGGCACATAGCAGATACTCAATAAATGGTACCATTACTATTACTGGTATTCTTTGGGGGAAGAAATTCAGCTTATCTCTAGGGAACTCCTAAGGTAAATTTGGTAGGCATGATTAACAAAAAATGTGCCAGGGTCATTTCTTGTTGCTCACGGTGTGGTCTGTGCACCAGCAGCAGCATTACTGGGAATTTGCTGGAAATACAGAGTCACAGCCCCCCCGGGCCTGCTGAATCAGAGCCTGCATCTTAATGAGATCACCAGGGGATTCGTGTGCACCTTAAAGTTTGAGAAGCACTGGTATAGGGCAATTTTTCTCAATTTTCCCTGTGCATTGGGGTCACCTGGGGGAGTTTTAAAAGAATTCAGATGCCTCAGCCCCACTCCCACAGATTTTGATCTGGAGTAGGGTCCAGGCATCATTATTTTTTAAAAGCCCCCAGGTGATTCTGATGCATAGTAAGGTGTGTATCCCAGGTCCAGTGGAAGCTGGCCTGTTTGGAGTTGGACAGAACTAAGTTTGAAGCTAAGGCCTTTCTACTTCCTAGCTGTTTGATATCAGGCAAGATGCTTAACTTCTCTGATTCTCAATTTCTTCATTGTAACATGAGAACAATCCTTTCTCTTTCTTCTCTAGGTTGCTAAGAGAATGAAATTAACATTGATGATGTATAAAAGGCTGGCAATAAGTAATCCTATTAAATAAAGAGGTAATATGCAAATTGACTGTCACTCCAACACACAAGATGGCCACCCCCATGTGGTCAAAGATGGCTGCCCCCATGGGGACACAAGATGCCTGCCACAAGATGGCCAGCAGGGGAGGGCAGTTGTGGGTGATCAGGCCAGCAGGGGAGGGCAGTTAGGGGTGACCAGGCTGGCAGGGGAGGGCAGTTGGGAGGGACAAGGCTGGCAGGGGAGGGCAGTTAGGGGTGACCAGGCCAGCAGGAGAGGGCAGTTAGGGGCAACCAGGCCTACAGGGAGGGCAGTTGGGGGCAACCAGGCCTGTAGGGGAGGGCAGTTAGGGGTGACCGGGCCAGCAGAAGAGGGCAGTTAGGGGTGACCTGGCCAGCAGGGGAGGGCAGTTAGGGGTGACCAGGCCGGCAGGGGAGGGCAGTTAGGGGGTGATCAGGCAGGCAGGCAGGCGAGCGGTTGGGAGCCAACAGTCCTGGATTGTGAGAGGGATGTCTGACTGCCCATTTAGGCCCGATCCCGGTGGGCAGGCAAACATTCCTCGAGGGGTGCCAGATTGGAGAGGGTGCAGGTTGGGCTGAGGGACACATACACGCCCTCCCCCCGTGCACGAATTTCGTGCACCAGGCCTCTAGTTACTAAATATGAATGCATCCATCCTCTTGTGTGAATCGCACCCTGATGAGCCCAGAATAATACGATATTATTGTTATCAACATTAATGTGATTAGTGGCAGGGGTATTGTCTTCAAATATGAAGGATTAGGAGCTCTCTGGGATACAGCACATCAGTGTTGATGCACGACATGGATTGAGGAGGCAGCCCCAGCAAGATCAAGGAAATAGTCCCTGCTCCTATTTATGGAGCACTAACCATGCACTTAGAGCACTTACTAGTACTCATGCATTTAAAGGTGGCACGCAAAGCCCAAAGTTTGGCGGGCCACCAGGTAACAAGTGTGGAAATGTGGAAATGACGGGAAAGCACTGCCAGGGCCCAGGGAGTGCTTGGCAACAGTGACAGCACTGGGTCTGAGGGCCAAAGGGCAACTCAGGGCCTCAGGCCCTTCACCTGTAGAATTAAGGAATGCCTCCTGGTCCTGCCTGCTTCCAGGTCTCGGTGAGAACCAAGTGAATTAACCAGTGGAACTGGTTCCTAAGCCTTCCAGAGCTGCTGACACGATACTGGAATTCCATGATTATGTAGACACCCTGGGTGCCCCCCAACCTGACTGGAGCGAGGACCGCAGTTCACGCCAGCAATGCTTCTGGGGCACACACATGAGGTAGGGTTCCCCAGGAGTGTGGGAAACCTCCAGCGAGAGGTCCAGGATGTGAGCGCTGGTCCCCCATTCTGTCAGCTGAGCCAGGAAGGCTTGGGCTGCGAGAAAAAGCCCAGCTCCCTCCAAGGGAGCTGATCTGTTTCTCCCAAAGATTCGAGCGAGAACTGGAAAAACTAAAGCAGCCACAGACTCACTCCTCCTGCTTATTTTTAGACGGAGCAGCCTGCACTGCATTCCATGTCGCATCAAAATGACTACAGATTGGAGCCCTGCTGCTCGGGGAAGCCTCCAGAAAGGTCCTCACAAAACAGCAGAAGATGGGCTCGCAGGTGCTCGTGTTCTTGCACTGAGATGTGTGTCTTCCATGTCTTTTTTTAAAAAAGTTTTTAAGAAAAATTTTAAAAAGCATCAAGAAGAAAAACAAATTACACATATATACATGTACAAACACTAAAAAATGGAGCCTGTTCTGCCTTCTTTCACTTAATAACTGATCTTGACTATCTTCCAGTTTCATTGAATAAACTTCAAGTACATCTATTTCATTAGTTTTGTAATAAAAGTCAGTAAAGCTAGAATCGGTTTGCTGCACACTGCTCTAAGCATTCTCATGTCTACATGACTTTAATCCTCATTCCATCCCTCTGAGGTAAATTCTATTATCATCATCCCCATTTTACACACGAGGAAACTGAGGCTCTCCAGAGGTTTGCTCAAGATCGGGACACAGTCCTCTCTTAAATGCAGGTGCGTATGACACCCAGGTCCGCCCTTAACCAACACATGTTCCCGCCCCAGATCCCATGGGGTGAAGTTGTCCTCATCATGCACTCACATTGATTCTGCGTTGGCCGTTCATCATACAGATGTGTTGATAGAACATCCTTGTGAACAGACAACTTGGGGCCACATGACTATTTCTCTAGAATCATCAGTGCCTAGTTGTGGGACAGTGATGGAAAGGTCAGGCCACTGCCAAATTAACAGCCCTCCAAGAGTTATGTCGTTTATTCTCCCATGAGCAGTGTGGAAATTGTCTGCCTTCACAACCTCTCTGACTTTTAAAAATCAAAGCCACGAGTGACTCTCCATCCTGCCTCTCTCTTTCTCTCCTTGAACACGCGGACGTGCCATTTTGTTGAAGCTGACCTCAGAGAATAGATGGCAGGCCTCCCCTGCTAGCCCAAAGCAGAGCGTTACAACGAAACCTTTTGTGAGCAAAACCGGCGTAAAGCTAAGAAGCAATTGCCGTTTATTTACATGGAAAACTTTTTGAGCTTAATCAGACTCTCAAAATAACCCACCAATTCATACCAAATAACAGAGAAACCTAAAATAGCACTAACTTAGAGTACAAGCAGCGCCAATCACGCTGCTCGGGGTGCGCGCTGCCTCTGGAACCGGCTCACTGCAGAACAAAAGCTAAATGCTGTTTCAGCTTTCCCCCTTTTTCCTATGAGCAAAAGTCCTCTCCCGATTTCTTCTGGTTGGCGAACACAGGTACTAATGACGGTCCTTCACAAAAACGAAGTGGTGTCACGGGACCTTCTGGGGCAGGCAGCTGCATGGGGAGAAAGTCCCATCCTTGCAGTAAAGGGCCGAGTCTCCCCTCCCAGCCTTTGCACATGTGCTTTCCTCAGCCTGGTCCCTCCTACCCCACTCTCACGCTTCAGCTTTGACATCACCTCCTCCAGGAGGCCTTCCTTGCTCCCCTAGGTGGGCCTGGATGCCTTCGCAGCACCTCCCACCCTTCTTTACTTCCAACATAACATTGATCACATTATATGATACCAAATTTCATCAAATCTAAGCCAGCATCGTTATTTTGTATAACCCTAAAAAAGACTGACATAACACTTTCCTTTTCTCCACAGCTTTGTTAAGATATAATTTATATACCATACAGTTCACCCTTAGAAAGTGCATAATGCAATGGTTTTAGTATATTAAAATACGTGCAACTGGTACCACAGTCAATTTTAGAATATTTAGATTGCTTCAAAAAGAAACCCTATATCCACTTGCTATCACCTCCTCACCCCTTACCCCTCAGCCCTACCCAATCATAAGCAACCACTAATCTACGTTCTGTCTCTATATATTTGTCTATTCTGGATTTTTTACATGAATGGAATCACACACTATGTGAACTTTTGTGACTGGCTTCTTTCACTCAGCATAATATTTCCAAGGGTTACCCACATTGTGGCAGTACCAGTATTTTATTCCTTTTTATGGTAGAATATTCCCCTGTGTGGACAGACCATATTTTGTTTACCCATTCATCAGTGATGACATTTGGTGGTTTCCCCCTTTGCCTATTGTGAATAATGCTGTACTATAAACATTTGTGGACAAGTTTATATGCAGACATCTGTTTTCATTTCATCTATATGCCTAGAAGTCACCATGCTTTCTTATCACTTAGAATGTTTATTTCTACTTATTTAAAAAGTGCTTTTATGATTCATTTAGACATCCATTTTTTTATCACATATCACTCTGGCACATAAAGAAAAAAGCAGCAAAACATATTGGCTAAGGCATTCCAGAAATGTCTTCCTTACAAAGTCTAGGTCTTCTAAGTCACTGTTTAAAACACAGTTGCCAGTGTCTATGTTTTCCTGTGAGATAGCATCCTCTGTGCCATTAAGAGCATCAGAGATACAAGAATCCTACAAGATGCTCCACGGTCGTCTCTAAAAATGGCTAACAGCATCCTGACTGCTGCTGGTCAATGGTGATTCTACACCACTGATTAGAAGATGCATCCCAATCTCAGCAGGATTAATGTGTGGGGGGGGGGGGAGTGCATCTCAGAATTCATAAAATAGGCCCTGGCCGGGTAGCTCAGCTGGTTAGAGCCTTGTCTGATACACCATGGTTGTGGGTCCGATCCCTAGTCAGGACATATACAAGAATCAACCAATGAATGCATAAGTAAGTGGAACAACAATGCTCTCTGTCTTATCTCTCCCTTCCTCTCACTATATATAAAAAAAATACTCATGAAGTAAGATCATTCCCTTTCTGCTTGCCTTTATCTCACAGAACAGAGCATAAGTGTCTTGAGGACAGAACAAATCTCATCTGCCCTGTATTCATTCATGCACTCAGTCACCAAAAATATATGCAGCACCCAGCCCGCATATAATATATCCTTAATAGAATTATATAAAGTGAATGAATAAATGTTGACCTACTTTGGGAATGGAACTCACTCACCTCCTGTCTGGGGGACCACTGTCAATGTATTTCCTCTCTGAGCTGTTTACCCATCTGTGAGATGACAGCAGTGGTGAGAATGACAATGAACTTGCAGGACAATGCACCTAGGAGAGCTCCTGGCACACAGTAGACTGACTACTTAAGGTACTTGTGGAATGAAAGAATGACTAAGTGAATGACAAACTAACTACTATTCCAGCTAAAATGTCCTGCTCATTTTTCAGGGTGCCAAACACTTTGTGTGTGAACTCATTTTTTTAATCCCTCCTTTAATCCTCACAACAACCCCACAAGGTCGGTACTAATATTATTATCCTCCGTTGACAAGTAAGGAACTGAGGCACGAGAGGTGAAAGAATAAGTGAATACCGGAATGAGTGAACGGTGACCTATGTTAAATTCCAAGGCATTCCATTTCCAGGGGTAAACATGGTCAGACACTGTCTGTAAATGGGGGAGTAAATCACCTATACCTCCCAGGTGGGGCCAAGAGGAAGTGAGTCCATGTGTGTGAAGCGCCCGGCTCAGGTGCAAATGGACAAAGAGAAGTCGGACTCATCTGACATGAAGATCCCTTCACTGCTTGGCCAGGGGACCTTGGGCAAGTCCCATCACTTATTTGAACCTCAGCCATCCGTAAACTGGATTTGTGAGGACCCCACACGCCCCAGGTGGCGGTGAGGAAACGAAACCAGGCCTGCACAGCTCGCAGCTCAGCCAGTGACCGCCTCGGTGGAAGCCTCATCTGACAGGTGGCCTTTCCCAGCCAGGCCTGCTGGCGCCTCCCACTCAAGGCGAATCCCGCATGTGCTGCAGCGCCAACCCTTCAAGCTGTCAGACAGGATGGGCAGAACCCAGTGGGTGCACTCTGCTTCCCCCAAATGAATAAGTCATTACAGAAGAGCGTTATGCATCCCACCAGCATCCATAAGGGCCTGAATTATATATAACAAGGCTGCAAAGGCAATTTATCCCAGGCACGTGCAAGGCATAAAGTGGGGCTTCTCAGGTGCCCAAGACAATTTTCAGATATTGCCATTTTTATCAAAGCAATAAGGCCCACCAAAGGAACACCCTGCCCCAAGGGTGTGGGGATGCCTTAATTGGGTTTATTTATTATTGGAGGAGAGAAATCTGACTCTCCCTCCCAGCTCTGCTACCTCCTCCACCCACCGCCCCCATGTGGCTGCTTCTCAGCTCAGGGGCTCTGGGATCTGGGGATGCTGCCAAACCCAGCCACCTTCCTAGGGAACCATCTGCTGAGAAGCTGGGGTGGGACCAGGTGTGCTCCACATCCCTGGAAGGGAGGGAAGGAGGGAGGGATTGCAAGAAGAGAACATGGTATGATCGCACGAGTGCTAAACCAGAGCTCAGGAGTCCCACCTTTGCCACTGATTACAGGTGGGGAAACTGAGGCATGGAAAGGTTAAGTAACTATGTGATACAGGGAGAGAGGAGAGGAGCTGACAGCTACTGAATGCTTACTGTGTGCTGGCACTCGAGATACCTGGAAGAGACATCCCTACATAAGTGAGCGGCCTCTCCATCACATTCCAACACTCACCCTCCATCCCTGGGCTTGAGCCCAGCAGGCTGCCCTGCTAACAGTGCTCACATGTGCCGGTGCATTCCTAGCTCAGGACTTCCGTACTCACTGTTCCTACTGCCTGAAACACTGTTCCTCCAGATCTCTGCATTCCTGACTCCCTCACCTCCTGGTCTGTGTTCAAATGTCACCTTCTCAGAGATGACTTTCCTGACCATCTTATCCAACTGGCAAGCCTGACCCATGCCACGATGCTCCATCAGCTTGTCACATGTTGGGCTCTCCTGAAGCAAACAGAGGTAACACAGTATGGGTTTAAGGGGAAGCAGGGTGGGGCAAAAGGGGGAAGATAAATTGTAATTCAAGTTCAACAAAGCCTCGTCCAACTCAGGAAAGAGCTCTACAAGCAAGAATTGCCCACAGAATATCCTGAGCCAGGCTGAATGGCCGGGCCTTGGTACCCCTTCCTCACACAGTCACTGGATGTAGGTTACTCTGGGAAGGGTGTGAGCTTGGGCAAGGTGACTCTGCAGCTCAGGCAGACCCTGAAGGAGCCAACAGGTGGGGGCTGTCCGCTGGCCACACTCCACAGCTGAACCCCAAGTCCTTCCTGACAGGGGATGTGTGTGGGTGGCACATCTCCCCCATGTCTACAACACTCCTTATCCTGCTTTAAATTTCTTCCCAGCACTCTGTACATATATGTTTTCATTTCCATGCAACTAGGCTGTGAGGTTTCCTAGAATACAGGCAATGACTGCCTTGTTCTCATTGCCTAGAACAGTGCTTGGCACGTGGCAGATACTCAGTAAAAATTTGCTCAAAGACCTTTTCCATCTGACTTATTTCACTTAGCATGATACCCTCAAGATCCATCCATGACTCATATGTGGAATACAAATCAGAAAGCAACAAAAGAACAAACAGAATAAACTCACAGATACAGACAACAGAATGGTGGCTACCAGAGGGGAAGGGGGGTCAGGGAAGTATGGAAAGGGTAAAAGGGGTCAAGTATATGGTGACAGAAGGGTGGTGAGCACACAATGCAATGTACAAATGATGCTATAGAATTGTACCCCTGAAACATTTGTAATGTTATTAACCAATGTTACCCCAATAAACTTAAATTTTTTATTTGCTAATGACTGAATAAATGAATGAGTGCCTCCATTGCTCCCAACTTAATTGGGGAAGACTGACCAGTGAACAGACAATTACATTGCAGCCTGGGAACACTCTCAAAGGGGCGATGGGTGGTCTCTAACCCAGCCGGGGTGGGGAGTGCCCAAGGAAGTCTGTCTGTCTCTAAGTCCACTGCCATTGCCACTACAGCAGGACAGGACGAGCAGCACAGCAGCAGCCCTCACTGTACTCAAACGGCCACTCCATCATCTTGATATGTCTTGCACGGTCACCTAACCATTTCATGTTTTTATATATTGCCTCTCCAACCAGGTTATCGCTTCTCTGAGCCCAGGGAGCATGTCTTACATTGCTTTTCTTTATCCCCCTCAATGCAAGTGTGGTGTTTTGTGTGCCGCTGACACTCACTGAATAATTACTGAATGTATGAATAGGGCCTTTATGGATGAAGGCAGCATGGCCATGGATGACCAGGTTTTCTGACCTCCAGTTGGGACACAAGGTCTGCAAAAATAAAAACAGCTATCACTCAGTGAGCACTGGCTCCCTCCAGATATTGTGCCAAGCACTTAGCACACATCACACCGATCAATTCTCATGGCAGCCTTGCAAGGTACAGGTCTGAATATTGTCTCCATTTTACAGAGGAGGAAGCTGAGGCTCAGAGAGGGGAAAACATTTGCCAAAGATCACAGTCAATATGGGGTAGAGCTGAGAGACAAGCCTGATTTGATTATGCTGACTTTTTGAGGTTAATGTGGCAGATTATTTAATCAGGATGGAATCATAAAATCTGGGACATGAGGTTAAATATCTCCATAAGCCTGAAGTTGCCAGGGTTTCTGTATACTCAGGAGGGCAGGAGCAGGAAACATGGCCACTCAGTCCCACTTGTTCTCATCTCAATAATAATTCCAAATGTCTCCTCTTAGCCATCTGTTGTGTCTCCACCAGAAGAAAGAACCAGCTAGCTGTCTCCCAAAACGGTTTATGTGGCAACATCAAGGCTGGGTGACTGTGCTCAGACCGCTATAAACATGAAAAACCTGGCTTTCTCAATACACTGAGAATAGCATCATCTCTAGGATTAGACTCATATTAGCCACACTTTGAGACCAATGTATAAACCAGATGAAAATTATTCATTTGCAAAAAGAAATTACTATTGTAGGGACTGGTTCAGAACATCTATACAACCAGTACTTTCTCTCCAGGTAAGAAGACTAGCCTGGGGAAATAAATAATAATCTGGTTTCCTGATCAATAAAATTGGAACAAGGCAAGATGGATGTATTCATTTCATGTTTAGGGCAGCAGACTGAAAAGGCCTGGAACAAGTATCTCATGGAAGATAGTTCAGAAGGGATCATAACCATCACAAGTTAGGTGGCCACGTAGAAGGTGCATATCTTTTGCAGCCAAGCCTCAGAGATTACGCAGCATCATTTCTACTTCACTCTTATCTTTCTGGTTGAGCCCGGATTCAAGGGGAAGGAAAAGAGACCCTGCCTCTTTCAGCCACCATCCATTGACCACAGTTATCAATCTGCTTTTATACAACTTGTAGGAGAAAGCATTTCTCTAAATCTAGCCTTGCCACTGAAACAAGAAATATTTGAAGATAAGACTCCCTCTTCACTGGGACAAGATGCAGTGGTGGCACTGCCAAGGTCCGCATTTGCAAGGCTCTGACCTCTAGGTTTCTGTAGCAGATCATGGTGGAGACAGTGTCTTTTAATATGTTAATATGCCCAGTCACATGACAGACAAGTCTTGCAGGCTTAGGAGCCATCCTGCCTCTTTAAGGTGTCTTGCGTTGCTATGCTTTGATCTATAATATATTGACTTCATGGTTTAACTCTCAAAAGGCAATCTTCACTCCCTGTGTTTCCCTGGAGCTTAAGAAAAGATCACTCTAGCACCTTAGACCTGGCAGCAATCTGCACCAAGATGGTATCTGGGCCCTGCCTGCATCACGGGGTTATTGAGAGAATCAGATGGGATTACAGCTAGAAAAGTATCTTGGAATAGTTAAAAGGGATTATTATTATCATAATCAAATAAGCAGGTTGTGTCAGTTATAGCTCTTTTGGTAACAAGAGACATACAACCGAATTCACACTAGCATAAGCAAAGGGGAGAACTGCTGGCTGAAGTCTAAGGGAGTCTTGCACTTTCAGGCACAGCAGGATACAGTAACTAACATCATCAGCAGGACCTATTTTCTCTCCACCTCTTGGTTCTCATCTTCTCCGGGTTGCTTCATTTCTCAACAGGATGATGGCAAACAGCTTCAGATGCACGTCCTGCTGGGTTCTTCTTCCTTAACTCTTCAAACAAAAGTCCTTCTCCTGACTGTTGTCAGTCCCAGTTGGGCAATGGCCCCCCCTTAATCAACTCTTATGGCCAAGGGCACAGTAATGAGTTGATTGACCAGGTCTGAGAAAAATGAAGACCCTACATCTAAGGATAGAATCAGTTCCACCAAATTATATGGATTGAGAAAAATTGGGGCACTGTCACCAGGAGAAGGGTGAATAGCTGCCCACGGTATGTGACATGGTAGAAGTACATAGGGTGAGGACTCTGGAGCCTGAGTTGCCATCTTGGTCCTGCTGAATTAATCTTTCTTGCTCCTGAAGCTTGCATTTGGCCCACAGTGATCTCTATGCTGTGTCCATCTACTGTTATATCAGCATGATATCCAACTACTAAGCCTGATCAGATTTCTCAGAGATTCCTGAGAGTGAATCTGATTGGTCCAGCTCATGTCCTTTTTATAAGGCCCAGGCCCTTGGCCAACCTATGGCATAGCTGTCCTTGGATCATGGGCCACCCCTGGTCCAATAACTATGGCTGGGAAGGGGAGACACTTGGTATAAAACATGGGTGTCTTGGGAGGTACACCATGAATAAGCAGAGAACAGAGACATTGTGAGAGAAGCAGGGAAATTGAGTGGTCATGGCAACAAGTCAATGGGGAAGACTTCGAACTCCTGAAGAAAAGAGGGAGGGCCCTGGCAAGTGAGCATTGTCCCATGCACCAAGAGGTCACCAGTTCGATTCCTGGTCAGGCACATGCCCAGACTCGTGCAGGTGGCAGCCAATAAATAACTCTCTCTCTCTAATAAATAAAAACATATTTTAAAAAAGAAAAGGAGGGAGGAACTTCCCTCCCTGGTTGTATTTCCATCCCTGATTGATAAATCAATCCTGGTGGGAGACATTTAAAGTCAGGCACTTAATACTGAGCCCAATTTTCATAGCAAATCAATGGGGAGAAAAGCAGTTTGAATTGGAACTTCATCTTAGAAAATGAAACTAAAGCTTATCAACATAAAGTTTAGGTTACCATTTCAACTACACATGAACTCTTAGAACAAAAATGAATTAAGTAGTAAACTTTTTGGTGTAATTTTTCTGACAAAACCTTTCGCTTCAGGTTTGGCTTTCATGACCTGATAACAAAAAGGTCATTAAAAATACATTCCAAGGCTCCACTAATTTTTCCTAAGGCCCTCTTAAACCTTTTGATATTTTAATGTTTCTTTTGAAGTGCTCACCATGTCATATTTTTGCCATTTTATTATCTTTAACTCTTTGGGGGATGACATTCCCCAATGTTTTGCAACTGGTCTAATAGAGGCATTGTCCCATCACAACAGTCACTGCGACAACCACTGTGCCTGAAGCTTGGGTTCAGGTGAATATTGCTACTGACTGCTCTGACTGCTCTAAGACCACCAGGTTCTCCTGGGTCGTCTGTGATTTTCCTGTTTTTCAAGCATGTTTCAACACCACTTTCACCAACTTCATGGAATTTGATCTCGGGGAAAGATTTTCAATCAAACATTTGCAGTCAGATTATCTTGTATAGGCATCAGGGTCAGACAGTGGGTGAGAGATGGATTCTCTTTACAGGACTCACTGGTCCATTCAAAATTCAGGGGCTCTTTTCAGAGAGATGGAGTCACAAGGAAGTTGACATGGTAAAAAATAAAAAGGATTCGTACTAGTATTAAACAGGGAAGGTTGCTTAATCGTTAACATTTTTAATAATTTAAGTTGTATTTGACGATAACTTTGGCTTCTCCATACAACTTCATCACCTCAAGGACGCGGATGATAAATATTTAATAACTAGGACCTCTGGAATTTTCTTTGTGAGCAAGTTGGATGGACTGCCCTTTCTTACAACCAATGAGTCTTGCCAAAGACAAGCAGGGTACATGTGTAAGGCCTCCATATGGTTTCAACAGAAATATTGGCCTTACTTGGAAACAATACGATGACCATGTATGGCTCTGATAGCTTCTGAATGTATTTCCCAGGTGAAAACATTCAAATATCAGCTTGCATGGTTCAAACCAGAAATCCTGTTTATAAACATTCAGAGCAGGTTCCCTGTTCAGCTTTTGATGTCACCGCCCTGATTCAGATAAATGTGAAGCTTGCCATGCTAATCATGGGACAGAAAACATAGTAGATACATGTTCAGAGGGGCAGAAGCAGATGAATTAATGAATTTCTCCATCCTGTCTTCTTGCTAAGACTTTGGAGTTCAATCTTCAAACTTAGGAGTCAGGGCTACACTGGTTACATGTCACTGGGGATCGACCACCCCCAATTTTGAGGAGTGACAGCAATTTGTTCATATTTTGCAATACTAATTAACTCGATTTGGTCAAAAGCTTGCCTAGAACAGAAACAGTTCTGAAAAGGAACTTGTGAATTCTGCACACTGTGAATTTCCCTTAATTAGCATATTAACATGTCTCAGATATTTGCAATCTTGGGAATAGAAAAGCAAGAGCATCTAAAACTAGCAGTCATTAGCTCTGAAAAGAGCCCAGTGGTAAAAGCTGGTGTTTTGCAGCCAGCCAGGTGTGGATGTAAATCTTGGCTCAGCTACTTACCTGATCTTGGATAAGTCAATCTGGGGGTGCCTCAGTTTTCTCATCCTATATAATAAAAGACTAATATGCAAATAGACTGAACGGTGGAACACCGGAACAACTGAACAACCAAACAACTTGTCACTATGATGTGCGCTGACCACCAGGGGGCGTGTGCGGAATATGGCAGGCATTGGCTGCAGTGGGATGGTGAAGCAGGTGAGTGGGGGCGCCAGAGCAAGGCACAGCCAGTCGCTGTCATTAGGGCGAGCATCTGGTGTTTACTGAAAATTCTTTGCTCCTGTGTACCGCGGTCCAACTCAGCGCTCACACCCACTGCTGGCGCTGGCCCCAATAGCTCCATGGCACCAGCAACAGGTGTGAGCGGGGCTGGCGCCATCAGCACATGGAAGCAGCAGCAGCGGGAGCAGGGCTGCCGGTAGACAGGGACCTGGGGGTTGTGGCAGGAGGGGCCGGGTGGGGGCACAGAGGATGATCCAAGACCTGCCCCTATGTCTACTGCAGCCTCGCGGCCACAGTTCCTTTCAAGGTGCACCAATTCATGCAGTGGGCCCCTAGTCTGTAAAATAATAATAGCTACTTCATAGGATTGTTATAGTAAGTATAAGATGCTCTCAAGACCTAATACATAATGAATTAGGTATTATTATTGTTATTAGGTATTATTATCCAATAATTATTATGAATCTGACCCAGTAGTAGATGATATGTCTTTTTTCCCCTACCAGACCATTATTCCTTGTGGTAACACCCTTTGGGTTTCCTATGAGTAACCACTTCTCTACTCCAAGTTTTGTGGTAGGCAGTTAGACAGACATGAGCAGAGCAAGGACGATGGGCCAGGTACAGAAGGTCACCAGGGTGGAAAGCCCCAGGTGCCTAGCAAGGGGGAAAACAAGGACCTCGCCCCCAGGGTGACCTTTCCTCCCCTATCATATCGCTGGTTATGTAATTTAAAACCCCTGACCTTTGATATTGCTGATCATGCAGTTTGAACCCTCTCCTGACCTTTCCTCCCCTGTCACATAGCTAGTCATATGGTCTTAGACCCCCTTAGAGGAGGAACAAGAGGCCAGAGAATAACCTCATATGACTCCCATACAAGCCCTTGCATGACCACTCCCTTAAGTATTGGGCCCTCAGGACAATGAAGTTCTGACCCACATCAAATAATCTTAGGAATCAAACCTTGTGTCTGTTGACCATGGAGACAGAGTTTTGGTCAAACTAGAAATGACATGTAGGCCTCAATTGCGTTTCAACTCCAGGCCCAGAAAAGCAGAAAACCAGACAGAGTGACACCATGGCTAACATCAGGAACAAATGCGATGACTAATGACCCCCACCCTAGTGCCCACCAATCAGTGGAAACCACAACCCTAAAAGGACACACCTGGAAAGCTGATGAATATTCTACTGAGATCCTCCCCTAAGATGTCCCCTAAAATTCTTTAGAAAACAGATAAAACCCCTCAAGATTAAGGAAGCCAGCAAGGGCTCCCTCTGGGGCACAACCATGCCTTTCTTCTCCCTTTTTCAGGCCTGTATCTCTGCTCTCTTAATCTTAAACTCTAAGGGTCCTGGCAAGACTTGCAACCAGGGGAGCAGTGGGCAGTGGCAGCTCCTCCCAGACTAACCCCCTGAACCAGTCTCTAAGGCTTCTTTTTCTCTGACTTTTCAGTGAGCTAAAAGCAGCCCTGCCTTGACCCACTTGTGTCACTGTGACTTTTACTTCTCAGTGAGTCCACACAACCCTGTGTGGCTCACTGATTTCCTATAACATTTCTAGAGGAACAAAGCAGCACCACCTAGGCTCTCTCCTGTTGCTTCTTCTATCCTAAGCCGTTTCTTTATTTCCCTCTCCCCAGCTTTAATAAACATACTCTCAAAACCACCTGGACTCACGTTGTGAAATCTTTCCTGCAGGAAGTCAAGAACCCACACACTGAGGCAGACCCTCTCCAAGCCCAGTCCCTTTTCAGTGACAGTTTCAAGGAGTATTAAATAAATCCACCTCAATTCCAAGGCTGAACCTGTGTATGAGTTTACCAGGGCTGCATAGATTGGGGAACTTGAACAATACAAATTTTCACACAGTTCTGGAGGTCTGTAAGTTCAAGATCAAGGTTGGCAGAGTTGATTTCATCTGATGTCTTACCCCTTGGCTTGCAGATATCCATCTTAGCCCTGTGTCTTCACATGGTTTTGTGTGTCTGTGTGTGTGTATGTATGTGTGTGTGTGTGTGTGTGTGTGTGTTTTCTAATTTCCTCTTCTTATGAGGATGCCAGTCACATTGAACTAATGCCCACCCATATAACCCCATTTAACCTTAATTACCCCTTTAAAGACCCTATCTCCAAATGCAGTCACATTCTGAGGTGCTAGTGGTTATTAGGTCTTCAACATATGAGTTTGAGGGAGACACAATTCAGTCCATAATAATTTATGATCCAGATTTAGCCAAAATATTCCTCTTCCCCCAAAGTGATTAATTCAATCCTAGACTTTTTTTAAAAAAAAAAAACATAAGTAGAGGGAAACCAAGATGGTGGCATAGGTAAACACCTAAACTGCTGTCTCACACAACAATTTCAAAATTACAACTAAAAGACAAAACGGACATCATCCAGAACCGCAGGAAGGCTGGCTGAGTGGAAATTCTACAACTAGAAGGAAAGAGAAAAGGCACACTGAGACTCAGAGGAGCTGCAGAAGGCAGAGGTATGGAGATGCGCGCGTGGAGAGGGCTAGCAACTGAGTATGCGGCTGGCTTTTTCAAGCTGGAGGAAGACAAAAGCTCCCGACTACTCTGAACTCCAGTTCCGGGCGAGACCCTGGGGACCCAGACTCATACGGGGTGAAACTGGACTGTCAGGAAAGAGAAAAGCACACTGAGACACAGAGGAGCTGGGAAGGCAGAGGTATGGAGATGTGCGTGCAGAGAGGGCTAGCAACTGAGTATGCGGATGGCTTTTTCAAGCCAGAGGGAGACACAAGCTCCTGACAGCTCTGAACTCCAGTTCCGGGTGAGACTCTGGGGACCCAGACTCATTCGGGGAGAAACTGGACTGTCTGGCAGTGGGTGAAACTCGAGTGCGGCTTTCTCTCAGAGGTGCTTGCAGCGATTACCGCGGGATACTGAGACCCAGGGGCCTCTTAGGGCAGGGCTGACAGGAAGCCAATGGTGTCTGCTCCACCCTGAGACTCCGCCCCATCCAAGCTGAGCACAGAGGTTTTTGCAAGTCTTGTCTCATAAGGGTGTCTCCAGCACAGAAGTTCTCCCAGTGTAGACACAGCTGATCCTCACAGCCAATTGGCCTGGAGGTCAATTCCTCCCAGTGATACCAACAACAATCAAGACTTAACTACAACAAGACTGTGCACACAGCCCACAAAGGGGTGCACCAAGGTGTCCACATCAGGTAACTGGGGAGGCTGAGCCACTGGGCCATATAGGACACCTACCACACAAAGCCACTCTATCAACTCAGGGAAGCAGCCAAAATGCGGAGACAAAGAAACAGGTCACAAATGAAAGAAATGGAAGAAAGCAAACTACTGGATATAGAGTTCAAAACCACGGTTATAAGGTTACTCAAGAATTTTCTAGAAAAGGACGATAAATTTAGTGAGACCCTCAAGGATATGATAAAGGACCAACTAGAAATTAAACATACACTGACTGAAATAAAAAATAATATACAGAGATAAAACAGCAGACAAGAGGATCGCAAGAATCAAGTCAAAGATTTGAAATACAAAGAAGCAAAAAACACCCAACCAGAAAAGCAAAAAGAATCCAAAAATATGAGGATAGTGTAAGGAGCCTCTGGGACAACTTCAAGCATACCAATATCCGAATTATGGGGGGTGCCAGAAGAAGAGAGAAAGAGCAAGATACTGAAAACCTATTTGAAGAAATAATGACAGAAAACTTCCTCCACCTGGGGAAAGAAATAGACTTACAAGTCCAGGAAGTGTACAGAACCCCAAACAAAAGGATTCCAAAGAGGACCACACCAAGACACATCATAATTAAAATGCCAAGAGCAAAAGACAAAGAGAGAATATTAAAAGCAGCAAGAGAAAAACAGTTAGTTACCTACAAGGGAGCACCCATACGATTGTCAGCTGATTTCTCAACAGAAACTATGCAGGCCAGACGGGAGTGGCAAGAAATATTCAAAGTGATGAATAGCAAGACCCTACAACCAAGATTACTCTACCCAGCAAAACTATCATTCAGAATTGAAGGTCAGATAAAGAGCTTCACAGATAAGAAAAAGCTAAAGGAGTTCATCACCACCAAACCAGTATTATATGAAATGCTGAAAGGTATTCTTTAAGAAGAGGAAGAAGAAGAAAACGGTAAAGATAAAAATTATGAACAATAAATACATATCTATCAACAAGTGAATCTAAAAATCAAGTGAATAAAAAATCTGATGAACAGAATAAACTGGTGAATATAATAGAATCAGGGTCATAGAAAGGGAGTGGACTGACAATTCTAGGGGGGAAAGGGGTGTGGGAGCTGTGGGAAGAGACTGGACAAAAATCGTACACTTATGGATGAGGACAGTGGGGGTGTAGGTAAGGGCAGAGGGTGGTGTGGGAACCGAGTGGAGGAGAGCTATGGGGGGGGAAAAGAGGAACAATTATAATAATCTGAACAATAAAGATTTATTAAAAAATAAAAAAACGTAAGTACATAGAATGTTTTCATCTATAAAACTGTGTGCTGCAAAGATAATGTAAGATGGAGCTTCTGGGGTCAACATGTGGGAAAAGCCAGTAGAGAAGAAAACATAGCAAAGAGGTGGAAAGGGAGAGAGACTCGAGTCCTGGTGTCACCAGCTGAGTCCCTTGATCCAGCTGAGCCTAAAGGTCACATTGACAGTTCACTCATATACTCCACTAAACATCCCCTTTGTGGCTTTAGCCAGTTTGAATTGGTAGCCGTCACTTGCAACCAAAGAAGTCTTGACTAGTGTAGCCTCTACTTAATTAGTAAGGAGCTTGTGGGCCCCATAGAAGTAGAAAGAAATGGAGAGGACTAGAAAGTGAAAGGAATATTTACCAAACAAAGCAGGTGGGTAATCGTGAGTATATATTACAGGAATCAGGGTGGGTTTAAGAACAGATGTGTATTCCTTAGCTTAGAGCCTAATATAAGAAAGTCTGACTCTTCAGAGTAGTTAAGTAAGGCAGGGAGTTTTTCACTGAACCATGGGTGTCTCAGAAGCAGCAATTGTGTCTTGTTCAGATGCAATGTATCCCCAGAGCCAAGTATGAAATGGGCACTCAAAAAATATTGGTGGACTTGAATGGGCTTACTAAGAAATCTTTTGCATTTTATGATTCAATACAGACATCCTTAAAATAATGAATTTGCCACAGCATTATATTTGCAAGTTCCCAGTACACTCACTGCTAAAGAATTACACTGATAATCATACAGTGGCCGAGTATTAATTTTAATGAGATTTAGCAACTCAGAGAGGAAAATGTCACCATTAGCAGACCTATAACTGCCTCTTTCCTTACCTGTAAAATGTATTATAATTCTCTGTTGCAATCTAGAACTTCTTTGCTTGGGATCCATTACAGCCCTTTCAGAAGGGGTCTGGAAGGGAAGACTGTCTGTTTACGACAGTGGATAACAGCAAAGAGTGGGAAGAGTCTGGCCTTGCTCTCCTTGGATTACTGCACCACTGGAGGAGAGCCTTGAACTTGGGAGACTGTGAGTTTCTATCAAGCTGCTGGTAACCTGCCCATCCTCCCCTCTGGAGAAAGATTACTCATTAATGTCTTTGGTACATGAGGAAGGTGTCTATAGATTGTAAGCAAATAACCTCCAAGAAGAGATGGGATCTTTATTATTCTGGAATAGCTCCAAGAAGAGACAGGTTTTCTATCTTTAGTTTGCTATTCAATTGTCCCTGAACAAAACTTGTCAGTGCCCTTTCCTGGGAAGGCCCAGACCATATAGAACTCGAGAAATCTAAGGAGGATTTTCTGTGTTTAGATAATGATGCCACAGGATGGAAGGAAGCTAGATCCCTGAGTCACCAGATGAAGGAAACCCTTTGCCGACCCACATAAGACATTACATAAACTGTTATGATGCTGAGCCATTGAGATATGAGGTCCTGTCTATCATGGCAGCATGTGTTAATTATCCTGACTAATAAAGATGACTTTAGAGTACATCAAACAAATTATGGTTGTATTAGAAATCAGAGAGCTAGCCAATATATACTAAATTCAAAATGATAAGGATGGGGGTGGGATTTGGGAGAAGGTAGAAGACTATGAAGAGGTCATAATTTACTAGTAACAGAGTAAAAGGAAACAGAATATGAGACAAGCCACAGCTGTCCAGGAACACATCCCCCAGTCTCAGCACGTCCAAGTGTCATCAGCCCACCTTGTCCATGAACTCAAATCCACACTGGACTCAAAGCTGTGAATGACTTTCACACCAGTTTGGAGATTTTCAGATCATCTTAAGCTCAATTACAGCTAAACCAATAATATATCCCAAATATCATTATTGGAAAATCACCAAGCAGGCCTTCTAATTGTATTTGCAGCTTCTTCATTATATTAGTAAAGTCATAAGTGCAGCATGCACTTCCCAAGGGATAACCATTCACAAGGCCAATTTCCTTGGATGCAGCTTTCATATCACAGCAGTTTAGAACTAATGTGTCTCAGGAAATAAACTGTCAGACCAATAACATTTGCAACCAGAAAACATTTGGAGCAAATAGCAAAGTACAGCCTGAAACAGAGACCAACATGATCCTTACCTGACCCTTGGAAGCTGTCGTAACTGGGAAACTTCGGGATTTCCCAAGGGGTCAATTTGGAGATACTATTCGCATTACCTGGCAAGACACAAAGAAGCCTCGTTGCATTATTTTGTGACTCCTTCCTGGGAAGCTCAACATATCATCACTAATCTGAAAAGAAGTAAATAACATTTATTAAGCTTCTTCTGTGTTCCAGGCTTGATGCCTTGAGCAGTGCATGCAGAATTAAGCAGTCTTTATGGAAGTCCATAAAGTTCAAATTTGGGATCTGAAACTTCCTAAGGCAAGTTTTGTCACTTCTCTGAGTCTCAATTTCCAAATCTGTACAATGGAAATAATAATACCTACTTTCCAGAGGTGTTTTGATGACTGAAATGGGTGCTCAATAAGTAACAGCTGTTGCTATGACTTTAACCACATCTTTTAAATTAAAGTTAAAAAAATGTTCACGAAACAAATTAATGTTTTCCCCTCAACTGGGCCATTTGAGGCAAAAACGTTTACACACCAATCTAAGTTGACCTACATAATCCTTCCACCCAAAGAGAAAAGGCATGTCATTTTGTTTTTCATCAGAAAGAGACTGTCAGCTTCTCTATGTTTTCCTTTTTTTATTTTTTTCCTTCAGGAAAAGCTCTTGATGTAACTTAGCATTCTATAAGTATTAGATAAAGACTGAAAAGTTAATAAGGAAAGGAGAAAGATACAAAAATATAGCAGAGTAAGAAGTAATTATCAATTCATAGAATTGGGGTTACTTTTGCACCACTTAGGCCTGGGATTGAATTGAATGAGCACTTAGAAACTGTGTGACTCTGGGAAAATAACGTAACTTCTCTGAGCTATTGCTTACTCTCTGCGAAACGGCAACACCATCTGCCTCAAAGAGGTAATGTGAAAACTAAATAAAATGATAAACAGTAAAATCTTAATGAATGTTAGTACTCATTCCCCTCTTTTCATCTCCCATCATTATTAGGCTTACATTAATGCAGAAAATGCGTACTGGGCACTGTGATGGACCCTGGTGATAGAGTGGTAAACAAGACCGACAAGGCCACTGTCTTCACAGTCCAGTCCACACTCTGGAGGGGAATAGATTAATTACTCTCCCAATTCTACCAATCAATGGAAGAGTACACCTGTGAGAAGTACTAGGAAGAATTAATGAGAGTTTGCTAAGAGGTCCTGGCTGAGGTGTTAAGAAAGGCCTTCATGTCCATTCTGGGTTGTAAGCATATTTCCCGATGGTGAAATATGTAAAGTGCCTAGTTTAGTGCAAGAGGCCAGATCATGCTGGGCCTTACAGGGTGAACTATAGGGCCATAGCACTGCACAAATACAGGAAACACCAAATTCACTGAACATACAGCCACACTGCAGGACCAGCAGCCCTGGTAGACAATATGCAGAAAATAGAAACCACAAGGAATCCAAATAAAACACAAGGTAAAGAGAAAGCATTCAGAAGAAAAAATAAGTTATGAAACTTCCAAGGGCATCTGTGTTGTAGTAATTGAGGCAGACCAATGTTGCCACCAAGTAGAACTAGAAACGCTGGATAAAACACACAAAAACTCAAACAGCATGCTGCACTCATGACTTTACTAATATAATGAAGAAGCTGCAAATACAATTAGCAGGCCTGCTTGCTGATTTTCCAGTAATGATGTTTGGAGTCTATTTGAAAGCATTAGGGAGCAGCCAGGACCTGAGATACCAAGAGTTCAGTGAGGAGAGCCTACCATTGTGCACATTGCTTCTTCCCTCAGGGCACCGATGACTGCTAAACATCAAGAGGGGTGAGAAGCACAGAAGCAGAGCAGAGGGCAGCTGTGAAAAAGCTGGGAGGCCATCAGAGTGGTAGGAAAACTCATGAGGGTGGAAGACCAACATTAGCATCTTATGAGGTCAAAAGAGCTACAAGTTGAGGGTCCAAAATATCTCCCCCAAAACCAGGAGGTAATGAGAAGTGATCCAAAAACACTGCACCAATTTTTCCCTTATTTAGGCTATATAAGGCAAGTGGCTTAGAATTGAAGCAAAAAATGCAGTTGAAAATTCTCCTAATTCTAGGACACAAAACTGGATGGTGTTCAGAGCCACCAATTCCTAGGAGATGCTTGGTAAACAACTCTGGTTCTAATCTAATTCCAAGGAGTAGGAGTGAATTAGAAGCAGACAAAGCATTACAAAAATCATAACTCAACCGTGGTCAACTTTGTCCCTGAGTGGACAGAGGTGATCTGCCTCTACACATTACTGTCGGCCAGAGGACAGGGAGACTGCCCCTTTCCCACCCCCCAAAGAATATATATCATTTAGAACACTATAATTTTTACACAATGTCTGACATTCCACCAAAATTCACTAGGCATACTAAAAGCCTACCCAAAGAAAAAAAATAGTTTAAAAACAAAAAACCTGTTTAATATAATTAAGAAAACAGATTTTTCACCAGAGAACTTAAATCTACAAAAAATAGAACCAAAGAGAAATATCAGAACGTGAAAACAAACAAAAAAAAAAACTGAAATTAAGTATTTAGTAGAATGTTTACGAGTAGATCAGACACAACTTCTTTTTAAAAAGTATTGGTGAAACAAGAGATAAGTCAGTAGGAAATATCCAGACTGAAACTAGAGATAAATGACATGGAAAATCAGAAAAGAAAATAAGAAGCCTAAGAGATACAGTGAAAAAGTTCTAATATATGTATAATTGGAGCCCCAGAATTAAAGACTAGAGAGCACATAGAAAAAGCAATATTTGGAGAAATCACAGCCAAGAAATTTTTGAAACTGAGTAAGAACATCAAGACAGAGATTGAAGAAGTTTTGAGAACCTCAAGTCGGATAAATACAAAGAAAACCACAGCTAGGTACATCATAGTTAATGAAACCTGAAAACAAATGAAATAGAAAAGCTTCTAAGGGATTATGTCTTCCATTTTTACCATGCGCAACAAAGGTTTGCAGTAATATTTTTAATTTAAAAAAAAGAAATAAAAAGCTTTAGAAAAAAAAAAAAAAACACTCACTTCCAAGAAGCAACTATATGAGAGTTGATATCTCAACAGACTTGATGGAAGCACAAAAAAACAATGAAAGGAAATGCTTTCCAAGTTCGAATTCTGTACAGACTGAATACAGCGGTGGGGAAAAGTAGGTTTACAGTTGTAATACAAATAAATAACAAAAATGAATAATACAAGAATAAACTCCCTTTCAAGTACTCACAACTGTAGACCTACTTTTTCCCACCCTTGTATATCCTTCGGAGATTAAATAAAATAGATATTTTCAAACAAATTGAAACTGAGAGAATTTGTTACTAGCAGTTCCAACTAAAACAAATATTAACAGGGGTTCTTTAGGCAAAAAGAAAATGAGCACAGATAAAATGGAGGAAAGCTTGAAGAACAACAGAAAAAGCCTTTCAGTAAATCTAAATGAACACTGAAAACAACAGCAATAATTTCTTATGGGATTTTAAGTATATGCAGATTTAAATGAATATTAAAAACACAAAAGGCAGAGGAAAGATAAATTGCAGTGTAATAGGCTCTGGATTGTCTGGGAAGTGGTCAGAATATTGATATATATCAGACCCAAGTAAACAAAGAGGCTATGTTTTCATATTGGGTAATTAAAAGGTTAATAAAAGAAAAACTAGCTGAAACCGGTTTGGCTCAGTGGATAGAGCGTCGGCCTGCGGACTCAAGGGTCCCGGGTTCGATTCCGGTCAAGGGCATGTTTGGTTGTGGGCACATCCCCAGTAGGGGGTGTGCAAGAGGCAGCTGATCGATGTTTCTCTCTCATTGATGTTTCTAACTCTCTATCCCTCTCTCTTCCTCTCTGTAAAAAAATCAATAAAATATATTTAAAAAAATAAATAAATAAAAGAAAAACTAGTATAATTTTAAAATTGATTAGCTCAAATTAAGGCAAGAAAGAAGAAAAAAATGTGGGGCGAATAGAAAAAATTGTAATACTACAGATATAAAACCAAACATATCAGTTATTACATTACATGTAAATAGATTAAACATGCCAATTAATAGACCTAGCTTATCAGACTACATTAGAATAAAACAATTACATGCTGCTTATGAGACACACCCATAATATGAAGACCTAAAAAAGCAGAACTAAAAGGATGAAAAAAAAAAAACACCACTAACCAAAAGAAAAGCAGTATATAGTTATACTAATTTCAAGCCAAGTAAATTTGAAGGCAAGATGCATAACTAGATATAAAAAGGAAAATTTCAATACATAGGTTAATCCATCAGGAAATAACAATTTTGCATTCATATATACATAATAGCATTCTTTCAAAAGTACAAATCAAGAAACTAAAAAAAGTAGGCAAATCCAAAATAATATTTTAACAACCTCTTTCAGTAGCTAAAAAAACAAGCAGACAAAAAAGTAGTAAGCGCATAAAGAGCTAGAAAACACAATGAATCTGGCTTTTTTGACATGAGAACGTTAAACAACAGCCCGGACGCAGCTAAAAAAAATACAAAGGATTAGTGAAACAGGAGGTGAGTCCATAGGAATCGCCCAGTGCACCCAAGGACATCACAATACACACGCTTCCAAGTGCCCCTGGGACAGTTCCCTAAACCAATGAAACACGAAGTCTTCAAACAAATTCAAGAACTAATATCACTTTCATATGCATAGTCCAACTACAGTGCAATTATGCCAGAAACCAATAATACAATAACTAAAATTTTCTTAAACTTACTTGGAAACAAAGGAGAAATCACAAAGGAAATTGGGAATATTTTGAACTGAATAATATTAAAAATAAGGCATATCAAAAAGTTTGGTAAGTAGGTAAAGCTCTGATCAGACAAACTTTCAACTTAAAATGGATGAATAAGAAAAGAGACGATGGAACTCAATACAAATATCCACTTCAAAAAGTTAGAAAAAGAACAACAAATCAAACTCAAAATGTATAAGGAAGAAAATAATAAAGATAAAAACAAAAATCAATGGAATAGAAAGCAAACTTGCAATAAAGAAAATCAAGAAAGCCCCAAATTGGTTCTTTGAAAAGGCTAATAAAATTGATAAGTCCCAAGCAAGATCTTGCGGGCATTTTAAAGATGCTAACAGAATTTTATAACAACTTTATGTCAATAGAATTTGACAATTTAGATGAAATATACAAACTAGAAAAATACACCTTACCAATACTGGAACAAATAAGACATCTGAATACATCCATATCTATTAAAAAATAGAATCTGTAATTAATATTCCCACAAAGAAATCTCCAGGCCCAGATTATCTTCATTGGTGAATCCTTCCAAGAACTTAAAAAAGAAATAATACTGAGCTTACACAACCTCTACTAGGAAATATGAAAAGATGAAAAACTTCTCAATTCATTTTTTCAGGTCAGCATAACCTTGATACAAACATCCACATACCAAAAACTTACAAGAAAATTATCGTCTGATCTCTCTCATAGACCCAGATGCCAAACTCCTAAGAAAAATTTTATCAAATCAAATGCAGTAATACATAAAAAGGGTATTACTGGTATATTATGGACAAGTTTAGTTTATTCCAAGAGTACAAATTTGGTTTCACATCTGAAAAGAAAACACTACAATTCTCCACATTAGTGGAATGAGGGACCAAAAAGAAGTAAAAAGGCATAGAATCATCTGAATAGATGAAGAAAATCATTTTAAAAAGTTAAATACCCATTTGTAGTTTAATTTTAGCAAACTAAAACATTTTGATAAAGGGCAGCTAAAATAAAACTAGAGCCAATGTCATACGTAATGAATGGTGAAATACTGAAGGTGGGAAATGAGTTAAGGAAAACTATTTTCACATTTACCCACCATATCACAGGTCCAGCTGTTCAGCCTGTGCCCTCTAGCTTCCTTCTTCACCCATTGGAGGGCCACTCCCACAGGTCAGCTATGGCCTACACACTCCTATTTTCAAGAAATACCCCTGTACACATGCCAAAATAGCTTAAATTTTTTTTTCTTTTTCTTCAGGAAAATAAACAGTAGGGTTTACCAAGCATGCAGTCCTGAGATTTTGAGAAAGACCATCTTACTAGGGACATACCTTCAGGTCATTAGTACCTAGCTGAATATAAGAGATAAAAATTTCTACACATATTTGAACAAAACAGGAAAAGAGTAACTGTTTTCGTCAAATTTGGTTACTGGCAGAATAAGGTGGTGAGAATTTTTAAGGTATATATGCTCATTTCACAGCTGCAAAGAAAAGTCACAAGTAGATCATTTTTAGCAGCTATATAGTAATTACAGGTGAACTCACCTATGTTCTACACCAAGGACATACAATTTTTCTGAGCAAGAACGAAGTGTAAGCTCCTGCCTTTCCTTCCCTGAATGTAGTGTAGGGGGCTGAGGATTCCCGAGCTCGCACACAGCACTGAGAAGCAGAGGCGCACAGCGCAGATGGCTGGCCTGCTAGCCAAACAGCACAATTCTCGAAGACCTTTCATTCATTTAAAATACTTTGATGTCATCTGGCTTCGAGCAGATGCCGCATTCCTCGTGGTACCCTAGGGCCCGGTGGTGTCCCATTGGCCTGCTCTGTAAGCATGTGAACTATTAAACTTGTACAGAAAATCAACAAACTGTCTCCCAAATTAGAGTCCAGTAACAGCTGAGCAATGGGCCTAACTTCCTGTTGAGCTGCTGGTTACTAAAGCTTTCCAACATGGTTTGGGAAAGGTCAGGAGTATTCACGGATGAACCAGCCTTTTAAGAGTTACCGCCAGTGATGACCCAAAACCCACCGAGCCTGAGAGAAGCTACGCTTCCTTCACCACCCCACCAGGGGTGGAGGGCGGGGGGCGCCTTGCAGCTGGTAGCCCACTTTGTTCACCAGCGCCACATGCCCGGCTCCTGCCCCTCCACCGGTGTACGAAACATGGCCTCCTGCTCGTAGGGGTTGAACATGGTGCCCACAGCGTCCAGCCTGAGCAGGCCCTGCCTGGCGAACGCCTGGACCTGGGCCTCGATCATTACCAGTCCCTCATAGAGGTTCTTGGGGTGAGGGTTGTCCTCTGGGAACACACTGTGTTGCCTCCTCCAGAATGTCTGCAGCCTCTACCAAGTCCTTGCAGAAGCCCTGGATGCCGTATAACTGTGCCTCCTCCACCCACGTTTGGGTCCTCTGCCGCAGGTTCTCAGTATCTGCAAAGCTCGCTTTATGTTTTCCAGAGTGTCCTTCAGCGGCTCTTCTAACTTGACCTTTTCCATAGCGGCTTCTCTGCAGAGGGAGTGTCTGTCTTCTGGTCAGTCTGACCCACGTCCTCTTTCTGGCCACTGTTGTTCTGTTTTGCACAAGAGCGGGAGCGGGCCTAAGAGACAACGCCAAAGCCAGGAGGCTGCTCGCACCCACCTCCGGAGCAGAGCCGCCCAGACTGCCACGTGCCGGTACTGTGCACATACTGCGCAAGCGCGCGGAGGCCGCTGGCCCGCCCGCTCAGGGGCCACTTCTTTTTTTTTTTTTAAGTCCTCACCTGAGGGTATGTTTTTATTGATTTTCAGAGAGTGAGAAAGGGGGAGAGAGATGTGACAAAGAAACATTGATCGACTGCCTCCCGTACGTGACCCCATGGTGCATCAAACCCACAACCTGTGCCCTGCCTGGATATCAAATCCCCAATCTTTTGGTGTATGGAATGACTCTCCAAACCAACTGAGCCACCTGGCCAGGGCAATAGCTTAATTCTTTTAAAAAGACAATACCAAGTCTTGTTAAGGACTTAGAGCACCTGGAACTCCCATATACTGCTAGTGCAATGAAAATGAATACATACACTGTGAAAAAGTGTTTGGCATCAACTACCAACAAAAACACACACATACTCCATCACCCAACAACTCCATTCCTCCAAATAGCCCCAAACTGGAAACAACCCAAATGTCCATCATCAGTAGCATGGATAAATACATTGTGATATATTTTAGCATGGAATACTAGAGCAATACAAAAGAATAAACTACAGCTACATAAATAAAATTTATGCCCAGACAGTGTGTCAGTGTTTGAGCATGGACCCAGGAGGCCAGAAGGTCACGGTTCGATTCCCAGAGCACATACTCAGGTTGAGGGCTCGATCCCTAGTCAGGGACATGTAGAAGGCAGCTGATCAATGATTCTCATCATTGATGTTTCCATCTCTCTCTCCCTTCCTCTCTGAAATCAATAAAAATATTTTTAAGAGATAAATAAAATTTACAAATATAATATTGGACAAAAGAAGCCAAGTAAAAAGAATAAATTTTAGATGAGTTCACTTCTATAAAGTTCAAAAACAGGACGAATCAGCTTATGGAAATAGAAGTCAGGTTACCTGGAAGAAAGCACAAAGGATATCTAGTGCATTGGCAAGGGTCTAGTTCTTAATCTGGGAGGTGATTTTTAAGGCTGTGCTCATGAATTCATCAGTCTGTATATGTGTGCACTTCCTATTTGTATGTTACCCTTCAATTAAAAGTTTACTGTAACAAAAAGAGCTAGCCTAAGATGGTGGCTAGCAGGACGGAGGTGAGGGAGAGGATGTGAGTGAGTGAGGGGGTGAACGGAGAGTTGTGTGGGTATGTGTGGTGGGTGTATGAGTGAGGGAGGGACAGTTAAATCTGGCAGGAGCAGCAGGAGCTAGCAGACCAGGCTCTCTTGGACAGGGAGAACCTACCACTGCTGCGGACATCCCCCGGGCTGCGGAACTCGGGCACAGAGCCCACACCATCTTGAAGGGGAGAGCGGCCTCTTCTGGGAACTCATTAATACCACCACCCAGACAGCTCTTGGACACTGCCTGCAACCCGGCAGCCACTCCAGCCAAAATCCTGCTGCCCCTCCCACAGAACCGCAAACTCTAGGACCTCCACCTCCAAAGGTGCACTGCTCTTGCAAAAGTAAGTGCAACTTCCTCCCTCCCCAGCGGCAGACCTCTGGACACCACAGTGGCACATTTCCAGCGGGCAGGCCTACATCAAGAGAACCCAAATAGCTCAAGTAGGGAGGTGCGCTAGATTACCAAGCCCAGGAGACCTGAGAGATCACCCCAGTAGCACCATCCCCAAAAGAACCTGGGTAGCAAAGCAGTCGGATCTAGGACACAGAAACAATTAAATATTACAGCAAAACATGGGGAGACAAAAAAGCAATTTCCAAAGGGAAGAAAAAGAGGAATCACCAGAAAGGGAGTAAAATGAAATAGAGGCAAGTACATGTCAGAGAAAGAATTCAGAGTAATGGTTATAAGCCAGTGATGGGCAACCTTTTGAGCTTGGTGTGTCAAACTTCACCAAAAAACTGAGCATAACTCAGGTAGTGTGTCACTTTGAGGAAAAAACATTATTTCACAAATGTTTCATCCTCCCCTATTAGACACTCTGTGCCGGAGGTCTGTAGGCCAAAACAACAGAAGTCCGGCACAGAGCATCTAGTTCTGGGACTTCCGGTTAAGCCGGGATCTTTGCCCTCACTTCCACCGGCAGAGCAGGGAGCAGCAGAACGCAGCGGGGGATGCATCTCTGGGGGCCCTGCCAAACAGCAACCATTACCTACTGATCTGGGGTGTCATGGATTTCTAATCCATCATTACTGAGATAAGTGAGGGGGAGGGAGGCTGGGAGAGGCGAGGGTTTGTGGCGTGCTATGGGTGCCCTTTCCCGCCATTAGAAATAGCGGCAGCCATTTTAATTCACATAAGGAACACCATCTTGCTCCATAGTGCAGACTCCATTTCACCACTATTACTGTTGTGCATCCTTATTAACCCTTATTTCTGCTTATTAACCCTGCCCTTTCCTAAAAGACAGTTATATGCACCATTTTGTGGTTAGTTAGGCTAGTTAACCCCTAATTGCCTGCAGGCCTAACAAGCTATCTATAATTCTATCTTCTGTCACTGCCCCCCTGATGGAGAACCCAAAAAATAAAAAACTAAGGTTAAGTAAAGGAAGTGGTAGTAGCAGTGGTTGACCCTTTCAAGAGACATGGACTGAGATGTATGGCTTTATAGAAAAAAATGGCAGATCATTTTGCGTTCTATGACTGAAACGGTAGTAAGCAGAATGTGGAATATAAATAGACATTTTGAAACTAATCATTCCCAGCTCTTGGAAAAAAGTGAGGATGAAAGGAAGGAATACATTTCCAGGCAGCTACACCTTTATAAGAGCCAATCTAATTCCATCCTTAAATTTATGAAAGGCTCTACAAATTTAACATCTGCAAGTTTGAGCATTGCTCACTATAGCTCAGCATGGAAAAGCACTCAGTGAGGGAGAATTTATTAAAGAAACTCTCCTAAGATGTGCACCAGTTCTATTTCACAATATGCAGAATAAAGATGCAATTATTAAGAGAATATCTGAGTTACCACTCAGTAGAAATATCATAAAAGACCGAATAATGAGACTGAACACAAACGTACAACATCAATTAAAGAGAGACATAAGGAAGTGTAAATATTTTTCCATCTCTCTTGATGAAACTACTGATGTCACATCACATGCTCAGTTGGCCATTATTGGTCGATATTCTGATGGTCTCACAATGAGAGAAGAGTTGATAAAGTTAGTATCAGTGTCAACAAGTAAATCAGGAAACGAAATATGTAAGGTTGTTATACAAACATTTCATGACCTAAGCATTGATATCTCTAAAGTTGTGTCAGTGACGACAGATGGGGCACCAAATATGGTAGGGGAAAACGTCGGATTTGTCAAATTGTTTACAGAAGCTATTGGACATTCGATTGTGCCTTTTCATTGTATTATCCATCAGGAGGCTTTATGTGCCAAGGCAGGATTCACCGACTTAAACGACTTAATGTCAGTTGTTACAAAAATAGGTAATTTAATAGCTGCTCGCCCCCTTCACAAGCGAGAATTTTCGGCACTTTTACTGGAGGTTGATTCCACCTACAGTGGACTGCTGATGTACAATAATGTAAGATGGCTGAGCCGAGGCAAAGTTCTTGAGCGCTTTGTGGAGTGCTTTGAAGAAATTAAGGTATTTCTTGACTATAAGGATCTGGGAAACTTTCCTCAGCTTAATGATGATAAGTGGGTCAACACCCTGATGTTTTTTACAGATCTCTCTGTTCATATTAATGAACTGAACTTAAAGTTACAAGGTTTTGGCAAAAGTATTGACGTTATGTTTGGATACATAAAAGCTTTTGAAAGTAAAGTTAAAATTTTCAAGCGAGATGTAGAAACTAAAACTTATCAGTATTTTCCTCAAGTAACAAAGTATTTTGAGAAGGCCAGTGCAGCTGTACCAAATGAAATGGAACTCTTGCATATGAAGTACCAGCATGTTTTAGACTCATTACTTGACCAGTTTAGTGATAGATTTAGTCAATTTAGAAGCCTAGAACAGACCATGAAAATAATTTAAATATCCTGATGTAGTAGTCTACAGTACTTTGGAATTAAATGGTTTCCAATGGATGCAAATTGATGATTTGGAGATGCAACTTGCAGAATTTCAAGACAGTATCTGGGCTCAGGTGTTTGTCGACTTGAGGTCAAAGCTTGAGAATCTGGAAAGGTGCCACTTGGAGAATCAAGAGGCGTGCCACTACGAACAGGAAATTTGGAGTGCCTGGAACCGACTACCAGACACTTTTAGCACCCTGAAAAATATAGCAATGGCTTTACTCACAATTTTTCCCTCTACATACTTTTGTGAGGCCTTATTCTCACCATTAAATAATATCAAAACCAACAAAAGAAACAGATTGACAGATGAAGTTAGTAGCGCTTGCTTGGGCCTGAAGTGTACAAAATACCAACTTTCAATTGAAGATTTAGCCAATGAAATTCAGCAACAAAAAAGTCACTAATAGGCATGTTAGTTAAAGAATTCCCCCTCCCCTTCACTTATCTTAGTTCACGGCACCCCACACAAGCTAAATAATATCAAGACCAACAAAAGAAACCGACTGATGGATGAACAAAGAAGTCACTAAGCAGGTAAGTTAAATATTTAGTTTTTGGTTTATTAAATACAATTATATATAACAATTATAAATTTATGTTATTTAAACTATAAATATCGCGAAATAATGTTTTTTCCTCAAAGTGACACACTACCTGAGTTATGCTCAGTTTTTTGGCGAAGTTTGACACACCAAGCTCAAAAGGTTGCCCATCACTGGTTATAAGGATGCTCAAACAGCTGGATTACAAATACACACAACCCAATGACAAATACACACAACCCATGAGAATTATAAGGAGCTGAATGAGAATGTCACCAACATGAAAAGGAACCAAGAGGAAATGTAGAACAATATAGCTGCAATAAAGAACACAATGGAAGGCTTAAACAGTAGACTAGAAGAGGCTGAGGACCGCGTCAGCGAATTAGAAGACAAGGTAGGAAAAAAACACACAAACACAGCAGCAACTGGAAATAAAATTTAAAAAGCAAGAGGAGAGACTAAGGGATCTTTGGGACAGCACAAAATGAAACAACATCCACATAATAGGGGTACCGGAAGGAGAGGAAGAGAAGCAAGGAATAGGTAAGCTGTTTGAAGAAATAATGACAGAAAACTTCCCTGATGTTGGCAAGAAAAAAACTACGCAAGTCCAAGAAGCACATAGAGTCCCAAACAAGATGAACCCAAACAAGACCAACACCAAGACACATCATAGCTAAATTGGCAAACATCAACGACAAAGTAAGAATCTTAAAGGGTGCCAGAGTGAGACAGAAAGTTACCTACAAGGAATCTCCCATTAGAATATCAACTGATTTCTCAACAGAAACACACCAGGCCAGAAGGGAATGGAATGAAATATACAAAGTGATGCAAAGCAAGGGACTGAATCCAAGAATACTATACCCAGCAAGGCTATCATTCAAAATTGAAGGTGGAATCAGGAGCTTCACATACAAAAAAGGGCAAAGAGAGTTTATTACTACCAAGCCAGCAATGCAAGAAATGCTAAAGGGACTGCTGTAAAAAGAAGAAACAGAAGGGCAAGAAGAAACACAAACATTAAGAATAAAAATGATAGCCAAAACCGGTTTGGCCCAGTGGATAGAGCGTCGGCCTGTGGACTCAAGGGTCCCGGGTTCGATTCCGGTCAAGGGCATGTTTGGTTGTGGGCACATCCCCAGTAGGGGGTGTGCAGGAGGCAGCTGATCGATGTTTCTCTCTCATCGATGTTTCTGACTCTCTGTCCCTCTCCCTTCCTCTCTGTAAAAAATCAATAAAATATATATTTAAAAAATCAATAAAATATATTTTTTAAAAGAATAAAAATGACAACAAACAAGTACTTATCAATAATAACATTAAACATAAATGGATTAAATGATCAAATCAAAAGACATAGGGTAGCTGAATGGATAAGAAAACATGACCCACATATTTGCTGTCTGCAAGAGACCCACCTCAGAACAAAGGATTCACACAGACAGATAGTAAAGGGATGGAAAAAAATTTTTCAGGCAAATGGAAATGAGAAAAAAGCTGGGGTTGCAATACTTATATCTGACAAAATAGAGTTCAAAGTAAAGGTCATAACAAGAGATAAGGAAGGCCACTACATAATACTAAAGGGAGCAATTCAACAAGAAGATATAACTCTGACTTGTATGCATGCATATAAGCATAACAAATGCACGCAAGACATTGCAGGGAGGGGGCGTGTTGAGGGCATGTGCCAGTGGGTAGGGGAGGCCGGGGGAAGGTCAATGGGGAAAAAATGAGACATATGTACTACTATTTGTAATACCTTAAACAATAAAATAAAATTTAGGGGGAAAAAAAGAAGATATAACTCTGGTAAATATATATGCACCCAATACAGGAGCACCCAGATACATAAAACAACTTCTGGAAGATATCAAGGGAGAGATCGATAGCAATACAGTCATAGTAGGGGACTTTAATACCCCAATGACACCAGTGGATAAAAACTCTAAAAAACAAATCAGCAAAGAAACAGCAATCCTAAATGACTCACTAGATCAGATGGACTTAATTGACATCTTCAGAATATTTCACCCCAAAGCCACAGAATATACATTCTGCTCCAGTGCACACGGGACATTTTCAAAGACAGACCACATGTTAGGACACAGGCAAAGTCTCTTCAAATTCAAGAGGATAGAAATCATAACAAGCATCTTCTCAGATCACAATGGCATAAAACTAGAAATCAACTATAATAAAAACAATGAAAAAAATCAAACACTTGGAGGCTAAATAGCATGCTATTAAACAATGACTGGGTTACCAAAGAGATCAAAGAAGAAATAACAAGCATCCTGGAAACAAATGACAATGAAAACACAACAATCCAAAATCTATGGGACACAGTGAAAGCAGTCCTGAGAGGGGAGTTCATAGTTCTACAGGCCTACCTCCAAAAAACGAGAAAAAAAATGGTAATAAATTATCTAACCTTGCAACTTAAAGAATTAGAAAAAGAGCAACAAGAAAATCCCACAGTATCTAGAAGGAAGGAGCTAATAAATATCAAAGCAGAAATAAACGATAATAAAGATCAGAGCAGAAATAGAGACAAAAAAAAAACAACAATACAAAAGATAAATGAAACCAAGAGCTGGTTCTTTGAAAGGATAAACAAGATTGATGAACCTCTAGCCAGGCTCACCAAGAAACAAAGAGAGAGGACCCAAATAAATAAAATCAGAAATGAAAGAGGTGAAGTAACAACTGACCCCACTGATATACACAGGATTGTAAAAAAAAAAATACTACAAACAACTCTACTCCAACAAACTGGATGACCTTGACGAAATGGACACATTCCTAGAAAAATACAAGCTTCCAAAACTCAATCAGGAAGAATAAAAAAACCTGAATAGGTTGATAACTACTGATGAAATTGAAACAGTAATCAAAAAGCTTCCAGCAAACAAAAGCCCTGGACCAGATGGCTTCACAGGGGAGTTTTACCAAACATTCAAAGAACTAAAACCAATCCTTCTCAGACTATTCCAAAAAATTCAAGAGGAAGACACATTTCCAAGCTCTTTCTATGAAGCCAGCAGTACCCGAATGCCAAAACCAGATAAAGACACCACAAAGGAAGAGAATTACAGGCCAATATCCCTGATGAACATAGATGCTAAAATCCGCAACAAAATTCTACCAAATCGGATCCAGCAGTGCATTAGAAAGATCATACACCATGACCAAGTGGGATTTATTCTGGGGATGCAAGGCTGGTACAATATCTGCAAATCAATAAATGTGATACATCACATAAACAAATTGAGGAACAAAAATCACATAATCATATCAATTAATGCAGAAAAGGCATTTGACAGAGTTGGAAAGATGGCGACCGGCAGGAAGGTAGGGAGAGAGAGTGTGTGAGTGAGGAACCCATAGAGGAGAGTGTAGACGTGTGTGGTGTGTGTGTGTGTGTATGAGCTAGGGTTAGTTAGATTCTGCAGGTCTTCCAAGGGGCTGCCTAACCAGGCAGTCCTAGACAGCGGAGCCCCGCGCACAAAGCAGACACTTCTCAGTGGCTGGGGCGGACGCGGAGACCACGCCATCTTGAGAAACAGAGCTGCCTGAGACTCGGATCCTGGCTTCTGACACAAACCAGGACCCTGCAGCCACTGGGGACAGAGAACTGCTATCACAGCTTCAGACCAACAAACAACAAGAATCCAGACTTCCCCGCAGATTTCCCTGAGTCAAAGAGCCTATCCCCCTTCCCGCAGGTGCAAGGATAGCGCCATAGTAACTGATAGACCCGCCCCTCGCCCAAGCTGCAGAGCTTTGCACAGGGACGCGCTCCCCCTTAGGGAATTTGGCACGCGGGACAGAAGCAGCTCCCCTTCGGGGAAATCTGACAGTGCGCACAGAGGGCTCCCCTTCGGGGAATTTGGCTTGCAGGTCACAGCTCCCCTTCGGGGAATCTTAGAACGTGCACAGAGGGGCTCCCCTTTGGGGAATTTGGTGCACAGGACGGACTCCGCCACCCTTCGGGGAATCTGGGAGAGTGCACGGAGGCAGCTCACTTTCAGGAATTTGAGAGTGTGCGAAGCCCTAGCCGGTTTGGCTCAGTAGAGAGAGCACACACAGGATGCAGCTCCACTTCAGGGAATTTGGCACGCCGGACACAGCTGCCTGGGATCCCTGACTCACAGCGCATTCACACTAAGAGCCAGTGACCCCAATTGTTGGTGCATGCACACACAGGGACCCTGATTCTCAACGAGAAACCGCACAAGGCAACAGAGACTCTGACACTCGATTCTTGGTGCAGACACAGGGAAACTCTGACTCCTGGCACATGCTAAGGATCTCATTTTCGGCACATACCAACAGTGTGGTGCAGACAGGGCCCCTGATTCTAAGAGTGCACACGAGACCACACGGAACACTGGGGACACTGACCCTGGGCAAGTCTGGTTCCCACCAACCAAAGGCAGCCACACGTCCTAGTGTCAGAGCACTTCAGTGAAACTCGGGTGGAGCAAAGTCCCCACAGCACACGGCCCAGGTCCACGCAAACGGAAGCTTGAGCTTTCTGGTGATAGCCAGAATGGGGAAACGAAATAACTCACAGAGGAAAGAAAATGTGGAGTCGCCAAGAAAGGAAATTAGTGAAACTGAAGCTTGCAACATGACTGAAAAGGAGTTCAGAGTAATGGTCATGGAATTTATACATCGGATGGATGAGAAAATCAACAACTTATGCAAGAATCAGGAAGAAATGAAAAGTGATATAGCTACAATCAAAAACACCATGGAAAGTTTCAACAGTAGACTACAAGAAGCAGAGGACCGAATTAGTGAGTTAGAAGACCAGGTACAGAAACAAGCTCAATCTGAACAGCAATTGGAGAAAAAAATTAAAAAGCAGGAGGAAAGCCTAAGGGAGCTTTGGGACAACATGAAACGAAGTAACATGCGTATAATAGGTCTGCCAGAAGGACAAGAAGAGCAGCAGGGATTAGAAAATCTATTTTAAGAAATAATGACAGAAAACTTCCAGGATATGGGAAAGATAAAAGTTCCACAAGTACAGAGAGTCCCAAGCAGGATCAACCCCAAAAGACCCACACCAAGACATGTCATAATTTCAATGGCAAATATAAATGATAAAGAGAGAATCTTAAAGGCGGCAAGAGAGAGACAGAGAGTTACCTACAAAGGAACACCCATCAGATTGTCAAATGATTACTCAACAGAAACACAACAAGCTAGAAGAGAATGGAAGGAGGTATACAAAGTGTTGCAAAGCAAAGACTGAATCCAAGAATACTATATCCAGCAAGACTATCAATCAAAATTGAAGGGGAAATCCGGAGCTCTGCAGACAAAAAAAGGCTCAGGGAGTTTATCACCACCAAACCAGCAATGCAAGAAATGCTAAAGGGAATACTGTAAAAAGAAGAAATAAACAGGTAGGAAGGAATACAGACACAAAAATAGATATGACTACAAACAAATACCTTTCAGTAATAACTTTAAATGTAAACGGACTAAATGCTCCAATCAAAAGACATCGAGTGGCTGAATGGATAAAAAAACATGACCCATATATATACTGTCTACAAGAGACCCACCTCAGAACAAGAGACTCACACAGATTGAAAGTGAAGGGATGGAAAAATATCTTTCAGGCAAATGGAAATGAAAAAAAAAGCTGGGGTAGCAATACTTATATCTGACAAAATAGACCTCAAAGTAAATACCATAACAAGAGATAAGGAAGGCCACTTCATAATACTAAAGGGAGAAATCCAACAAGAAGAAATAATTCTGGTAAACATATACGCACCCAATATAGGAGCACCCAAATACATAAAAAAACTCCTGGAGGATATCAAGGGAGAGATTAATAGCAATACAATCATAGTAAGAGACTTTAATACCCCACTATCACCATTGGACAAATCCTCTAAACAAAAAATCAGCAAAGAAACATCAATCCTAAATGACTGACTAGACCAGATGGAATTAATTGACATCTTCAGAGCATTTCACCCCAAAGCCACAGAATATACATTCTTCTCAAGTGCACATGGGTCATTTTCAAAGATAGACCATATGCTGGGTCACAGGCAAAGTCTCTTCAAATTCAAGAAGATAGAAATTATATCAAGCATCTTCTCAGATCACAATGGCATAAAACTGGAAATCAACTACAATAAATACAATCCAAAGAAATCAAACACATGGAGACTAAACAGCATGCTATTAAACAAGGACTGGGTCACCAGAGAGATCAAGGAAGAAATAAAAAACATCATGGCAACAAATGACAATGAAAACACAACAATCCAAAATCTATGGGACACAGTGAAAGCAGTCTTGAGAGGGAAGTTCATAGCTCTACAAGCCTATTGCAAAAAACAAGAAACAATGGTAATAAATTACCTAACCCTACAACTCAAAGAGCTAGAAAAAGAGCAGCAAGAAAAGCCCAGTGTAACCAGAAGGAAGGAAATAACAAAGATCAGAGCGGAGATAAATGACATAGAGACCAAAGAAACAATACAAAAGATCAACAAAACCAAGAGCTGGTTCTTTGAAAGGATAAACAAGATTGATGGACCTCTAGCCAGGCTCACCAAGAAGCAAAGAGAGAGGACCCAAATAAACAAAATCAGAAATGAAAGAGGTGAAATAACAACAGACCCCGCTGAGATACAAAGGATTGTTACAAAATACTACGAACAACTCTATTCCAACAAACTGGACAATCTGGAGGAAATGGACATATTCCTAGAAAAATATAACCTTCCAAAAAACAATCAAGAAGAATCTAAACAGCTCAATAGGCCAATAACTATGGACGAAATTGAAGCAGTCATTAAAAAGCTTCCGGCAAACAAAAGCCCGGGGCCTGATGGCTTCACAGGAGAGTTTTACCAAACATTCAAGGAAGAACTAAAACCTATCCTCCTCAGACTATTCCAAAAAATTCAAGTGGAAGGAACACTTCCAAGCTCCTTCTATGAAGCCAGCATCACCCTAATACCAAAACCAGATAAAGACAACACAATGAAAGAGAATTACAGACCAATATCCCTCATGAACATAGATGCCAAAATCCTCAACAAAATTCTAGCAAATCGGCTCCAGCAGTACATCAGAAAGATCATACACCATGACCAAGTAGGATTTATCCCAGGAATGCAAGGATGGTACAATATCCGCAAATCAATAAACGTGATACATCACATAAACAAATTGAAAGATAAAAATCACATAGTCATATCAATTGATGCAGAAAAAGCATTTGACAAACTCCAACACCCTTTCTTGATAAAAACTCTCAGCAAGGTGGGAATAGATGGCTCATACCTCAACATAATAAAAGCTATATATGATAAACCCACAGCAAACATCATACTCAATGGACAAAAACTAAAAACATTTCCCCTAAGAACAGGAACAAGACAGGGATGCCCACTCTCACCACTCCTGTTTGACATAGTACTGGAAGTATTAGCCATTGCAATTAGACAAGAAGAAGAAATAAAAGGCATCCAAATTGGAAAAGAACAAGTAAAGCTGTCTTTATTTGCAGACGACATGATATTGTACATAAAAAATCCGAAAGACTGTCAAAAAACTAATAGACTTAATAAATGAATTCGGCAATGTAGCAGGATACAAAATGAACGCCAAGAAATCTATGGCCTTTCTATACACCAATAGTGAACTTACAGACAGAGAGACTAAAAAGGCAATCCCATTTACCATCGCACCAAAAAAATTAAGATACCTAGGAATAAACTTAACTAAGGAGGTAAAAGACCTATACACTGAAAACTACAGGACACTGAAAAAAGAGATAGAGGAAGATGTAAACAGATTGAAGAATATACCATGTTCATGGATTGGTAGAATCAACATCATTACAATGTCCATACTACCCAAACCAATCTATAGATTCAATGCACTCCCCATTAAAATACCAACTGCATATTTCATAGACCTTGAAAGAACTCTCCAAAAAGTCATCTGGAATAAAAAAAAGACCCCAAATAGCCACAGCAATCCTGAGAAAGAAGAATAAAGTAGGAGGGATCTTAATACCAGATTTCAAGCTGTATTACAAAGCCACTATTCTGAAAACAGCCTGGTACTGGCACAAGAACAGACATATAGATCAATGGAACAGAATAGAGAACCCAGATATTGACCCAAACCACTATGCTCAATTAATATTTGACAAAGGAGGCATGAACATACAATGGAATAAAGACAGTCTCTTCAATAAATGGTGTTGGGAAAATTGGACAGATGCATGCAAAAAAAATGAAGCTAGATCACCAACTTACGCCATACACAAAAATAAACTCAAAATGGATACAGGACTTAAACATAAGACGGGAAACTATAAAAATACTAGAGGAATCCACAGGCAGCAAAATCTCAGACATATGCCAAAAGAACTTCTTCACCAATACTGCCCCTAGGTCAATGGAAGCTAAAGAGAAAATAAACAAATGGGACTACATCAAAATAAAAAGCTTTTTTACAGCAAAAGAGACCATCAACAAAACAACAAGAAAGCCCACTGCATGGGAGAATATATTTGCAAATGGTATCACTGATAAAGGTTTAATCTCCAACATCTACAGGCAGCTTATACAACTTAATAAAAGGAAGATAAATGATCCAATAAAAAAATGGGCAATGGACCTAAATAGAATCTTTTCAAAAGAAGACAGAAGGAAGGCCAAGAGACACATGAAAACATGCTCAACGTCACTAATTATCTGAGAGATGCAAATCAAAACAACAATGAGGTACCATCTCACACCTGTCAGAATGGCTATCATCAACAAATCAACAAACGACAAGTGTTGGCGAGGATGCGGAGAAAAAGGAACCCTCGTGCACTGCTGGTGGGAATGCAGACTGGTGCAGCCACTGTGGAGAACAGTATGGAGTTTCCTCAAAAAACTGAAAATGGAACTCCCATTTGACCCAGTAATCCCACTCTTAGGAATATATCCTAAGAAACTGGGAACACCAATAAGAAAGGATATATGCACCCCTATGTTCATAGCAGCACAATTTACAATAGCTAAGATCTGGAAACAGCCTAAGTGCCCGTCAGCAGATGACTGGATCAGAAAACTATGGTATATCTACACAATGGAGTATTATGCTGCCATAAAAAAGAAGGAATTCTTACCATTTGCAGCAACCTGGATGGAATTGGAGAACATTATGCTGAGTGAAATAAGCCAGTCAATGAAAGAAAAATACCACATGATCGCACTCATTTATGGATAATAAAGAACATTATAAACTTGAACAAAAAGATAGATACAGAGGCAGTAAAGCATCAAACAGTCTGTCAAATTACAGCAGGAAGTTTAGGGAGAGGTGGGGAAGATACGAGATCAACCAAAGGACTTGTATGCATGCATATAAATATAACAAATGGACGCAAAACTCTGGGGGGGGGTGAGGGCATATATGGGAGTGGGGTGGGAGTGGGGGCAATGGTACGATATGTACACATATAATACCTTAATAAAAAAAATTGGAAAAAAATAAAAGAACAGGCATTTGACAAAGTCCAACACCTTTTTCTGATAAAAATGCTCAGCAAAGTGGGAATAGAAGGATCATACTTTAACATATAAAAGCCTTATATGACAAACCTACAGCCAACATCATACTCAATGGGCAAAAACTAAAACCATTTCCCTTAAGAACAGGAACAAGACAGGGATGCCCGCTTTCACCACTCCTGTTCAACATAGTACTGGAATTGCTAGCCAAAGCGATCAGACAAGAAGAAGAAATAAAAGGCATCCAAATTGGAAAAGAATAAGTAAAATTGTCATTATTTGCAGATGACATGATACTGTACATAGAAAACCCTAAAGACTCCATCAAAAAAGTATTAGACTTAATAAATGAATTCGGCAATGTAGCAGGATACAAAATTAACACCAAGAAATCCATGGCATTTCTATACACCAATAGTGAACTTACAGAAAGAGAGATTATTTTTTAAAAAAATCCCATTTACCATTGCACATAAAAAAATTAAGATACCTAGGAACGAACTTAACTAAGGAGGTAAAAGACCTGTACGCAGAAAACTACAGGACATTGAAAAAAGAGACAGAGGAAGACATAAACAAATGGAAGAATATGCCGTGTTCATGGATTGGTAGAATCAACATCATTAAAATGTCCATACTACCCAAAGCAATCTATAGATTCAATGCACTCCCCATTAAAATACCAACAGCGTATTTCACAGACCTAGAAAGAACTCTCCAAAAAGTCATCTGGAATAAAAAAAAAAAAGACCCCAAATAGCTGCAGCAATCCTGAGAAAGAAGAACAAAGTAGGAGGGATCTCAATACCAGATATCAAGATGTATTACAAAGCCACTGTTCTCAAAACTGCCTGGTACTGGCACAAGAACAGACATATAGACCAGTGGCCGGCAAACTCATTAGTCAACAGAACCAAATATCAACAGTACAACGATTAAAATTTCTTTTGAGAGCCAAATTTTTTAAACTTAAACTTCTAACGCCACTTCTTCAAAATAGACTCGCCCAGGACGTGGTATTTTGTGGAAGAGCCACACTCAAGGGGCCAAAGAGCTGCATGTGGCTCGCGAGCCACGGTTTGCTGACCACTGATATAGACCAATGGAATAGAATACAGAACCCAGAAATCGACCCAAACTACTATGCTCAATTAATATTTGACAAAGGAGGCAAGAACATACAACGGAGTCAAGACAGTCTCTTCAATAAATGGTGCTGGGAAATTTGGTCAGACACATGCAAAAAAATGAAACGAGACCACCAACTTACACCATACACAAAAATAAACTCAAAATGGATAAAGGACTTTAACGTAAGACAGGAAACCATAAAAATATTAGAGGAATCCACAGGCAGCAAAATCTCAGATCTATGCCGAAGTAATATCTTCACTGATACAGCAACTAGGGCAAATCAAACTAAAGAGAAAATAAACAAATAGGACTACATCAAAATAAAAAGCTTCTGTACAGCAAAAGAAACCATAACAAAACAAGAAAACCCACTGCGTGGAAGAACATATTTACCAATGTTATCCCGATAAGGATTTAATCTCCAATATTTACAGGGAACTCATACAACTTAACAAAGGGAAGATAAACAACCCATCAAAAAATGGGCAATGGACCTAAATAGATACTTTTTGAAAGAAGACATAAGGAAGGCCAAGAGACATGAAAACATGCTCAAAGTCACTAATCATCTGAGAGATGCAAATCAAAACGACAATGAGGTATCATCTCACACCTGTCAGAATGGCTATCATCAACAAATCAACAAATGACAAGTGCTGGTGAGGATGCAGAGAAAAAGGAACCCTCGTGCACTGCTGGTGGGAATGCAGACTTGTGCAGCCACTGTGGAGAACAGTATGGAGTTTCCTCAAAATATTAAAAATGGAACTCACATTTGACCCAGTGATCCCACTTCTAGGAATATATCCCAAAAAACTAGAAACACCAATCAGAAAGGATATATGAACCCCTGTGTTCATAGCAGCACAATTTACCATAGCTAAGATTTGGAATCAGCCTAAGCGCCCATCAGCAGATGAGTGGATTAAAAAACTGTGGTACATCTATACAATGGAATACTATGCTGCTATAAAAAGGAAGGAATTCCTACCATTTGCAACAGCATGAATGGAGCTGGAGAGCATTTTGCTAAGTGAAATAAGTCAGTTAAGAGAAAGATAAATATCACATGATCTCACTCATTTGTGGATTATAATGAACAACATAAACCGATGAACAAAGACAGATCCAGAGACAGAGAAGCATTGATCAGATGCTCAAACCTCAGAGGGAAGGTAGGGGAGGGTGGAGGTAAGGGGGAGAGATCAACCAAAGGACTATATGCATGCATATAAGCATAACCAATGGATGCAGACAACAGGGGGTGAGGGCAGGATTGGGGGGGTGGGAGGAGGATAAGGATACATTTGTAATATCTTAATCAATAAAGGAGGAAAAATTTTATAATCTAAAAAAAAAAAGAATGAACTCTTACCATTTTCAACAGCATAGATGGACTTAGAGGGTATTATGTTCAATGAAATAAGTCAGTCAGTCAAATACTATATGATTTCACTTATATGTGGAATTTAAGAACAAAATAAACAAAATTAAAACAGACTCAGAGAGAGAGAACTAGTGGTTGTCAGAGGGGAGAGGAGATTGTGGGGCACTGGGTAAAAGAGGTGAAGTGACTAAGAAGCACAAACTGGTAGTTACAAAATAGTCATCATAGGAAATATAGCCAATAATATTGTGATAACTATGAATGGTGCCAGTGGGGTACTGGAACTATCCAGGGGAACACTATCCTATATAATAAAAGCCTAATATGCAAATCAACCGAATGGTGGAATGACAGGTGGAACAACCGGTCACTATGATGCGCAGACCACCAGGGGGCAGACGCTCAACACAGGAGCTGCCCCTAGCCCGCAGGCCCTAGGCCAGCCAAGGTGGATGCCAGCGGGGGCCCCCTGATTGCCCCGCCGGTCACCCCACAGATCAGCCCTTATTGCCGGCCAGGCCTAGGGACCCTACCTGTGCACAAATTTCTATGATTGTCTAACCACTAGGCTGTATACACGAAACCAATACAAAAAAAATAAAAATAAAATAATTAACAAATTTTAAAAGTTTACTTTTAAAAAAAGCAGATGGATAAACTGTGGCAGATCTATGAAATTGACTACTACTCAGCAATAAAAAGGGATGATCTATTGTTACATGCAACCACTTGGATGAATCTGAAAGGCATTATGCTGAGTGAAATAAGCCTGTCTCTAAAGTTAGATACTACATGATTCTGTTTATATGACATTGTCAAAAAAAACCACACCCAAAACTAGGATAAATAAATGAGTGGTAACCATGGGGTTAGTATGGGTTCACAAGTTGGCTCCCATTTGCAGAGGGCAAGGAGAGACCAAAGAAAGAGGCAGACCAGTCCTGATTGGGAGGTGGCAGGTTTAATAAGCAAGGGAACCTCCATATGAGGCTGCTTAGGGTGACTATAAGATCAATATAATAGAGAGAGAAACATTGATGTGAGAGAGACACATCAATTGGTTGCCTCCCACATGTGCCTCAATAGGGGGCCAGGGATCGAGCATGCAACTGAGGTATATGCCCTTGACCAGAACTGAACCCGGGACTCTTCAGTCCACTGGCTGAATGCTAACCACTGAGCAAACAGGCTAGGGCTATTGTTTATTTCCAAGACATTTATCTTAGATCTGAATATCTTTTAAGGAGTCCAAAATACTTAAAATTCTCAAAAGCATTAAAAGACAGTTAAAATACTATAGGCTTAAATTGCTCTTATATTGGATTATTACAAATTGAATAAAGAATGGAGTGGTAAGCCAGGCAACATGGCTCAGTGGTTGAGTGTCAACCTATGCAACAGGAGGTCATGGTTCGATTCCTGGTCAGGGCACATTACTGGGTTACAGGCTCGGTCCATAATGTGGGGTGTGCAGGAGGCAGCCGATCAATGATTCTGTCTCATCATTGATGTTTCTCTCTCCCTCTCCCTTGCTCTCTGAAATCAATAAAAATATATATTTTTTAAAAAATATATCAATACAATCCTTCTTGCTTTTCCTTAAACCCACCAAGATCATTTCCATCTCAGGGTTTTACACTTGCTGTTCCCTATTCTTGAAATACTGTTCCTCCAGATCTACACACAACTTGCTTCTCATCATTCAGGTCGTCATGGACAGAGGGACTTGGCCTCATTTTTGTTGTTGTTGTTAATCTTTACCCAAGGATATTTTTCCATTGATTTTTTTTTTTTTTTTTTAGAGAGAGTGGAAGAGAGCGGGAGAGACAGAGAGAAACATCAATGAGCAAGAGAGACACCGATTGGTTGCCTCCTGCATGCGCCCTGACAAGGGCATGGGATCGAGCCTGCAAGGGAGGTATGTGCCCTTGACCAGAATAGAACCTGAGACCTTCAGTCCATGGGCCAAAGTTCTATATCCACTGAGCCAAACTGGCTAGGGCTCATTTATTTAAAAAAAAAAAAAATGCGGCCCCATCATCTGGAATAGTGGCAGGCATGTGGCAGGAGCTCAGAAAGGATTGAATGAATGAGGGAATTTATATTTGAATAGCATGATACCAACAACTCAGGCGTACATTTGGCTGGATGTGTGTGATAAAATTCCTGTTCTCTCACCACTTCCCAGATGAGATGAAAATAAAACCCTCCAAATAAATAATAACCAGTCACCGTTCTTCCCTGTGGTGTGCTGAAGCTATTTCCTCACATCAGCTTCAGTTCATTTTATAGGGAGAGAAAAAGCACAGCCCAACTTGTGCAGGTTAATTCAAAGCTCCAATATTGGCTGACAAATGATGGATGCTACATAACAGCCCTTGTCTGTCTTGTGTCTTTGGCACCAAGCTCAATAAATACTGGAGGAAGGGAGGAAGAGAGGAAAACCAATTACCAGGTCAGAAAGCCTTGTTTTTTACTGCTTGGAAAGTCCACTCCTTGGCCCTGACTGTTCCACACCAACCCTCAGTACTTCCAGATGCCTTTTAAGATCCCCGCACTACCCTAAACCCAGAGGAACACCAGAGAAGATAAAGATAGGATCCTCAAGGGACACACAAGTTGGATCCTACGTAAACCAGATGTTAGAACCAAAATTCAAATCCCAACACAGTCTAATCCTCATCCAAGCACGGTCATCTCTCACCTGTGGATGATCTCTTGCTAGTTTGGGGGCCTTGGGCAAATTACCCACTTTTTAAGCCTCAATTTGTTCACCTATACAAGGGGGGGTATTAATCCCTGCCTCAAAGGGTCATTGTAAGAATTAAATGCATTCTCACACATCAATGTGCTATTAACATTAATAATATTTTTATGAATTTCCTTCCCCTAATAATCCAAGGCTCTGTTTCCACATCTTTAAGGTGAGGGAGGGGCAGGGGTTGTTTGTGGATATTTTTATGAGGATTAATAAGTAGTTCTCAATCTTTGCTGAATCTTAGAATCACCTGGGGAGGTGTGTTTGTGGCTTTTTAAAAATGATTTTAGAGAAAGAGAAACATCGACCGCCTCCTGCATGAGCCCTCGCTGGGGATCGAACCCACTACACAGGCATGTGCCCTGACCAGGAATCAAACACACAACCCAGGTACATGCCCTGAGCGGGAATGGAACCAGTGACTCCGTGGTTTATGGGAGGGTGCTCCAAGTAACAGCCATACCAGCCAGGGCACCAGGGGAGGTTTTAAAGCTCCTGCCTCTAAGGCTGGCCCCCATCATAACCTCTGAGGGTGGGGAACAGGCATCAGTATTTTTCGGCTCCCTAGGTGATTCCCACGTACAGCCAAACTTGAGAACCAATAAATTAAATGAAATCACATTTGTAGGTGTTCAACAAATGTCCCTTCCTTCTACCCCTCAAATGACTCTGGAAGAATGAGTCCCTTGTATGATTATATGAACAGAAATGACAAAGCTTTTGGAAGTCAAAAAAGATATAACTATACAGACCATGACAGCTTATACAAATCAAATGCAAATCAATAGTTGGTTATGCAAATGATCTTGTGGATCTTCTTGCCTTTTTATAAGTCCAGATAACGTCCCAGGAAGACTTTAGTGGAAATACTTGCCTTAAATGAGAGCTACAAAGAGAGAAAGTTACTGTCTCAACAGCAGATGTTCCCAAAACAAGGCAGCTCACCTGAGTATGAGAAAAGTGGAGATTCGGCAAAGAAGAAAAGGGGCTTGTTTCGGCTCTAATCAAGGAGTAGATGATCTTTATCTAAAATTTAATTATCTTAAACCTAGGCACTACCTCTTCCTGTTCCAAGAAACACATTTAAAAGGCCCAGTGCAAGGAAGCAGTAAATTAATACCAATAGCATGAGGTGTTTTTTTACCTTGCTTTTGATCGGTGGCTTAGGAGGCAGTTTATAAATATTAGTTAATTAAGCCACCCAACAGCTTTGCAAGGAATATATTATCTCCATCCTTCAGATGGATGAAACCACCCTTATTGGAAGACAATGCTAATCCATTATCCCAGGACCAGCCTTGGCAATTCTCACAGATGAATTGATGCCTTTGTTGGGGAAGCAGGACTCACTTGCTCTCTGCATTTATTTATTCCTGTAGTCATTCATTCAGCAGGCACTTCTGGAGGGCCAACTATGGGCTCTGGGCTTGCTGGGGAAATGCTGGCCTTTGAAACGGAGATTGTGCCTGGCACACTGTAAGTGCTCACTGCACGTCGATTTTAAAATGAACATAGATGAGTGAGACGTGATATGCTAAACTCACATCACCTGTGAGGAGGGTGGGAGGGAACCCTGCTTCTGGCCTCACTCCCCTCCCTTAATAATAATAAGTTCAAGTTCCTCTGAGTCAGGCCCAATTATGCTAGGTTTTTTAGACATATTAACTCATTTAATCCTAAGAACACCTGAAGAGTCTGGGAGTAGATGAGTTTTACCTATTTTCATTGGAGAAAGGAGGAAGCTAAGACTTAAAGAGGTATGGACGTAACACTAGAGAACAGTGAGTTCAAAACGTGGACTCTGGCCCTGGCCAGCTGGTTGGCGCATCGTCCTGTATACCAAAAGGTCGTGGGACTCCCAGCTCTGCCCCTCACTAGGCTTATGATATGGGGCAAGTTTCTTAACCCTCAACATCCTCATCTGTAAGAGGACCCACCCTAAGAGGGTCATTTGAGGAATAAATCAGATCATGTGGGGCTGGCACTCAGAGCAGTACTTGGCACACACCGAGCGCACAATAAATGTCATATACTGTCACTACAGCATCTGCCCAAGGCCATGCCAGCTCAGAAAGCCGACATTGAAACCCAGGTCTGCTGAATACTGTGATCCCCACCACAGCTCACAACTCAGCTGCTTCTCTTCTTGGCAAATGATCCCACATCCCAGGGTCATCCATAAAAATCCCATCTTCAACAAATAGCTCCTCCTAGAGTCTCACACCTTCTCCCCTAGCAATGCCCTTCTGCTGTTCTCATTTCCTTTAATCCAGTACTTCTCACCATGATGGTCTAGACATCAGCACCATTTCCCCCTAAGTGCATGAGGTATATATAATCTGCCAAGTAGCCACCACCACCACCCTGCAACCCAGTACCCAACAACTCACAGCACCTATGAACACATGGATCTGGGTTTGAAACTCAACCCCTCTACATGTTTGCTGGAGGTTAATTATTTCTCAAGGTTGTTTCAAGGAGTGTATGCAATAAATCATGAAAAGGATGTGGCACAGTACTGGGCATAGAGTAAGCACTTGATGAATATAAATTTGTAATGACTGTTCTCAACTAGTTGTTCTAAACCAGGGGTAACTTTTCCCCCTAGGGAGGGTTGCCAGATTTGGTGTGGGGGTGGGGAGGGGAAACAAGATGCCTAGTATAAACAATAAATAATTTTTAATATAAGTATATCTCATGAAATATTTAAAATATACTTATACTAAAAATTTATCTGAAATTCATATTTAACTGGGGCACTCTGTTTTATCTTGCAACGCTGTCCTCGGGAGACATTTGGCTATGTCTGGAGACATTTCTGGCTGCTACAACTAATGGGAGGTGCTACTGGCATCTAGTGGGTAGATTAAATATCCTCCAAGGCATAAAAAAGCTCCCCATAACAAAGAATTATCTAACCCCAAATGTGAATAGTGCTGAGGTTGAGAAATAAGTAATATAATCATAATAATATTGAGGGGAAAGGGTTCCATGGACAGGGTTCCATGGACAAGATTTTATACCCTATAGTAGGTTAAATTTTGTTCCCCCCAAAAAAGAGATGTCCAAGTCTTAACCCCATGCCTGTGAATGTGGACTTATTTGGAAATAGGGTTTTTGCAGAAGGAATTAAGGATCTCCGGATGCAGTCATCCTGGATTTGGGGTGAGCCTACATCCCATGACTGGTATCCTTACAAGAGAAAGGAGAGGAGATTTGAGACACAGAGGGAAGGCCATGTGAAGACAGGCAGATATTGGAGGAAAGGAGCCCCACACCAAAGGAATGCCAACGGTGGGCAGCAGACACTAGGAGAGAGGCCTGGAACAGATTCTCCCTCAGAGCCTCCGGGGAGAGCACTTCCATTTCAGACTTAGGGGCTTCAGAACTGTGCGAGGATAAATGTCTGTGGTCTTCAGCCACCAGGTTTTTAGTAATTTGTTATGGCAGCCCCTAGGAGATTAGCACAACGCCTACAAATTTCAACCCAAGAACCTCCTCCTTTCTTTTTCTTTCTTTAAAAATTTTTAATTATTACAAAGTGGCTCAAGCCTATAAAAAAGGGATAGAGACATATAATGAGCAACATGGACTCATCACCCACCCATCTTGGAAAATGAAGCTTTACATATACATACTAATGAAGCCCCAAAGCCACCCCTACCTCAGGCCACCCTCTCCCCAAAGAGGCAACCACTCTCCTGAATTTGGGTTAATCATTCCCTTATGAGTTTTTATACCTTTACTACATATGTAGGAATTCCTAAATAACAAATAGAAGTGTTTGCCTGTTTCTAAACTGTATACGAATAGTATCCTATAACATGTATTCTTCTTCAGCTTATGTTTTTAGTTAATGTTGTTTTTCAGATACATGCTGACTCATGTAGTTCAAATTCATTTATTTCCGCTGTTCCACTGTGTGCATAGATCATCACAAATGTACTGATACATCCTCCTGTGGATAGACCTTTCAGGTTGTTGTTTCTTTAGCTTTATTTGGCTTTTTCCAATTTTTTTGTTATTACAAACAATGCATCAGTGAGCCTTCCTGTTTCCTGGTCTGTGGGTATAAGAATTTCTCTAGGGTTCTGTTTCTCAAAGCATGGCTTGAGACCCACTGGTGAATAATGAAATCATTTCAGTGGCTTTGTGATCAACACTCCTTTTTCCTTTTTTTCCTCCCAAAAGAGAAGAGAAACTATTAGAGTGCATCATAGAGCAAGGGTAAGTATTGCTTCATAAAACTTTTGTTTCAATTATAGATAAGTGTATAGTGGGTTTCAATCTAGAATGTATTTCTTTCTGGCAGTCAGAGCCTAAAGGAACTTTAGGAAGCAGTTCCCGTGGGCCTGTGTCTGAGCAGCAGCAGACCTGGGCGCTGGCGGAAATGTACACTCTCAGGCTCCATGCAGGAGCCACTGAGCCCAAATCTGCGTTTTTGTAAGCCCCCAGGTTTATCTGCCCACTGAGGTCTGAGAAGCGCTTCTCCAGGGTTATACCAACCAGTGGGAGTGCTGGGTCATAGGGTGCCACCATGTTTACTTAGCTTTTCTAGATATTGCAAAAATGCTACCCAGTGTTGATACCAACCAAGCAGCTCCTTTAAAGAGTGTTTTCCATGTTAGAGTTCATGGTAAGATTTCATTTGATCAAAGAATTCTGTGGCTACAAACTTTAAAAAAATTTTTTTTAATCATAGTCCTTCTTTGCTGCTTTTCTTCAACTTCCTCATTCTCCATTCCTCCCTGGCTTTCTCTGAGGAGGAGGGAAACCTGGCATACACAAGGCCCCTGTCTGGGAGAGCAAGGCTTCACCCAGAGATAGAGCAAGGGACAGCTGTTATCACACCTTGTCCTGGAGAGACCAGCTCCGGAGAACACAGCAGGCCCCCCTGGCAGCGCCTGGCTTTCCCGGGGGCTAAAGGAAGTACCGCAGCCCTCTCCCGTGAAGCTGACAGAGTTCCCTAGCTAGAGCAGCCCTACTCCCAGACCCAACGTTTAATGTGAGTTTTTCACTCCAGTAACCAGAGCATTTCTGAGGCATTGCTTTTAATGAGGCCCTGGCACTGCATGCACTGCCATTTCCTTGGGCCTCCCCTCTCTGCTCTACTGCGCACTTCCTTTTCCTGAGGTTTTGGTACCTGCCTCACTACCCTGTGTCCACTTCCAGATGCAGAGTGGCTGTAATAATATACCTCCGCCGCCACTTACTGAGAGTCTGCACAGACCTGGAGCAGTGTTGTGGACTCTCTTTCTCTCTCTCTCTCTCTCTCTCTCTCTCTCTCTCTCTCTCTCACACACACACACACACACACACGATAGACACTATTATCCCCATTTTCTGAACGAGATCATCATTCCAAGATGTGCGTTGTCACACTGATGAAATGGGAGTGGGTCCCGGAGTCAATGGCATCTCATGTGACCAGAGAGCAGTTGTGACACCCCCTGCAGATGGTGAACTTGGCTATCTTCCTCGTGGTCTGAGCAAGCAGACCCCTGCTTCTTCCCAACACTGCCGTCAGCAGGTCACATCAGGACCACACGAGCAAGGACCATGAGTCCTCGTTGTTGGTGGAGAACCTTCGTTTGATACTCTCTGGTAAGACTAAGAAAGCACCAGCATGGTGTTATTGTTCTTGAGTGGAGCTTAATCATGAGTGGACAGTCTGTTGGATGTTTGAGTAGCCAAACGGATGGACAGTGCTAAATAGTATCCCTGGTCTCTAAGTTTCATGCTTGGCCTGGCATGGCCCTGACTATCTTTTCTTTTCATCTTGATGAAAAAGAAAATGGGAAAATTCTTAGATATTTTTGTAAAATAAGTAAAACTATGCCTTATGGCCTACCAAAAAACACAAAATACTTACCAAACCTACAATGGTGAGACAGGCATGCTGCTATGGACATCCCATTAAAAAGCAGGGAAGTGGCAGGCACTCAGTGGTCCATAGCAATTCTGAAACCCAACTGGGCATATGTTGCCAGTGCCTTGATTAGGGCTCAATCCAACTAGCTGGGATACACCCAGCCAGGATCATGGGGTTCCACTGGGGGTCCCCAAAATCTCTGCCCCCAAAGCTGCCCAAGGCAGCAAGTTCCATGTAATGCCTATCTGTGAGGTCACCTTCCTGTCCAAGCATCTTTTATTGGTAACTTTGATTCTTTTCTCTCTCATTCCTGAGATTTTTAACACATTTCCCCCAAAACCCACCTTGTGATTTTTTTCAATTGCATTGTGGAGGTCCGGACACATCCCTAGTGTTTGGTTAGCAGTAGCAAGGAGCAGAAGGCAGGAAGTCATCAAGAACATCAATCACTGCTACACCGGGAGAATGACAGGAAGGTTTCGTTTAACCAGAGTTTACCCAGCACCTACTATGGGCCAGACATCCGATAAAGAAACAGTATATAACACAATGTCTAGCACATAATTGGTATTCAAATATCCTTATTAAAGTAATGAATCTATGAAGTCTGTCCATGCCCTCAGGAGAAAATGGACTTGTACATATATCACTGCAATGCATAGAGGAGGGGCCACCTCATTCAGCCTGAAGGAACAGTCACCATACGCAGAAGGAACAGCAGATGCAGGAGCATCTTCATGTCCAATTATCTACCCCATGAAGTAGGCAGAGGGCATGCCATTCTACACTGTACATAGATGAGGAAACTGGATTCAGAGTTACAATTCTAGACCAAGGTCATATATTCAACAACCAGCAGCCCAGAGATAGAACTCATGCTTCCTGACCTAATCCATGGCTCGTTCCCAACAAATCCTATATAATAAAGAGGTAATATGCAAATTGACCCTCATGCCATAGTGCCATCACAAGATGGCGGTTCCCATAACGAGCCTTAACGAGCAATCAGCAGGGACCTGAGGCTGCGTGGTGCCGGGCTGGAGTGGGGGACCTGAGGCTGCACCCCGCCCCGCCCCGCCCACCCGGCAGGGTTTGACGGGGGACCTCAGGCTGCACCCCCCAACTTGGTGGGGCTTGATGGGGGACCTCAAGGCGTGCCCCCCACCCCAGTGCCAGGCTGAGGAACCTCAGGCTGTGCCCCCCACCTGGCGGGGCTTGACGGGGGACCTGAGGCTGCACCTCCCACCCAGCGGGTGGGTGGGGACTTGACTCTGGGTCCTGCGGCAAGCCCCAGACTCTGACAGGAGGAAGATTTTCATATACATTTTACTAATTTTCTTTCATCTCTGACAATTCTATTATAGAGAAAGGGCAAATAGCAATATTAAAATAGTTCCTCTAATTAATTCCCTTTTAATGTGCACGAATTTCGAGCACCGGGACACTAGTGAATCAATATTTATTGATACAGACAATGCCACAGCCCTTCAGAGACTCCAGAAACGGTGCCACCTCTTCTCTCGTCAAAGCAGCCCCTGGGGTGGTGGTCAAGGGCTCAGACCCTAGAATCATACTGGTTTCTAATCACCACCTTGCCACTTGCTAGATGTATGGTCTTGAGATAATTATTTTATCTGTCTGAAGCTGTTTTTTTAATCTACACTATGAGGATAACACAAACCGCACATGGACCTCTCATCTTTTATCTCTCCTTCCCAGGACTCAATCCTCTCTCCTGGTTAGAATATGTAAATTTTCCCTTTGTAGAACCACCACTCACCAATTCTCAGCCCAGGTGTTTCAGATGAAGCTAACCACACACCCCAGCTGCAAATGTGGGCACATGACCAAAGCCTGGCCAATCAGAGCTTTCCACCCCTGGCACAGTGATTGGTACAGAAATTAACATAAGATCCAAGCTGGTCCAATGAAACACCATTATAGTATGAACCACTGAGAATCCTAGTGAGCTGGTTACTGGCACCCAGTTGACTGCTGGAGGCCAAATTGTCATCACTGAAGGGAGGGGAACAGAGGAGCTGCCTGACTGCCTGAGAGTGAAGCCAACAGAAAAGAAAGCACAGCAGAAAGATGAAAAGGGACGAGTGACATTATCTAAACTCCTGGACCAGCTGTGCTTAATTCCTCTAGACTTCTCTCATCTCATGAACTAAAAAGCCTTTTTCTCCTCCAGCCAGTCTGACTGGGATTTCTATTACTTGTAACCACAAAAGTCCTAGTATGCCAGTTCCTGTGAATATTGGATGTGATGACATGAGATAATGCTCATGGGGCACTTAGCACAGAGCCTGGCACATACCAAGTGCCCAATAAATGACTCTTAACATCCCTGGCCTGAACTACCTCATCACCCTCAAAGTAATTAGAGCAGTGGCCATGACCCTGAGGACAATGCTGCTGACTTGGCCTGGCACATTCACTTACTTCTCCCTCACTGCCTCTCAGCTCCCTCTGCAGAAAGCCCCGACGCCAGATGGCTTGGGAAAACGGTGACAGATGAAAGCCGGTGCGGCGAAGGGGTAGGTGCTCCTGATGGATGGAGCGGCCACAGGAGGCTGAGAGGTGGGTAGGGAGGAGGCAGTTAGAGACTAAATGAGCTCAAGGGACTTCTGAACCTCCAGACCTGCAGCTGCTGGAGAGCCCGCCTTGGCATAACCAGGGCTCCCTTGGCCCCGTGACCTCATGCCAGCCTCATCCATCTAGTGGAGGACTGGGGCGACCCTTCTGGCTTCTCTGCTGCCTGTGCCCTTTGCTGAATCACCTCCTTACTTGTTTCTGCAGAGTGAGGTGTCAGCATGTTGCTGAGGACTGTAAGGGACACTGTGACAATGGCCACTGTCAGCGGTAGTGAGTGTAGCAGAAAAACAAAGGGGTTGGGGGGGGCTGTTTCATGGTTTCTCCTCCTCAACCCTGACCATCTCACCACCCCATCTTCTCACTGGTGCCTGTTATTCCCCCTTCCCTTACTCCTTTATTCCTCTTTCATTTCTTCTGTTCCAAAAAGCTGTTATTTCCCCCCCAAACTAGTGGGCACCAGATCCCTTTTTATACCCCTAAGCTTCTGTGTGCTTTGTTGCCAAAGCCTCACACCTATGGCCTTCAGAGCACTGTCCTTGAGCTTCTGTTGCTGTGTCCCCTGTTTGGAGACCCAGAAGTCCTTGGGAATTCATACGCCCAGGGGGGCCCACTGTCAATGACTGGTTCATGGATACAAATGCCTAGTCCCTGTGCCTCAAGGTAAGACACACTCTGAGGTATGATTTACACTCCAGAGCTCCCCACAGGAGCAGGCTATGGCTGGGACTTCGCCCGAATCACACTCTGACTTGGCTTCCTCCCCTTTCCTTACCTGCTTCCCCCACTCCCTTACAAGTTTCTCCCATAAGCATTTTCTAATAAGTTACTTACATACAAATTCTCATTTCTAGACTGCTCCTGGGAAAACCAGCCTGAACACACCTGTGCAGCATCCATTTCCCTTTTCTAGTAAAAGAACCTAGATTTTTTCCTTTGAAGAAACTGCCCTCTCCCACTCTTAGTCCCCGTGGTGTGTTTAAAGCTGATGATCCTACCCCACTAGCATGAGGGAGAAACAGGTCCCAAATATGGGTTATCAGTGGTTGGGACATGACCCAAGTTGGTCCAATGGGACTCAGGGCCATAGATTTTGCTGTAACTAGAGGGAAAAAAATCTTGTTCCACTAGGTTTGTGGGTAGTATATCAGTCTTGAGCTACTGGGGGCCATCTTGCCACCAGGAGAGGGCCTTCCTGAGAGCAGAGCCAACACGAATGAAAGCAGAGCTAGGAGGAGTTTGAAGAGGGACCAGGTCATGACATCATAAGAGCAACTGGATCCAGCTCTACCTGAAGACCTAACCCATGGGTTTTAAGGTGAGTTTTTTGATACTGCGGAATTTCAATCAGCACCTATCTGCATTTGTAATGATGTCTGTTTGCTGGCACCAATAGGGGCCAAGCACTGTACTAAATACTTTCTAAATATCACTTTTGATCATCACAAGAACACTGCAGACATTATCATTTCCCATTTGAAGAAGCAAAAACTGAGGTCCAGAGAGGTGAATCGACTGTCCCAAAGTTACACAGCTGTCATGTGGCAGAGCTGGGACTTGGATCCAGCTCCGCACAGTCTCTCTACCAAGAAAGTGCTCAATCAACACATTTTAACATTAATCAATTCAAGTTTCCAACCTCCCCAAAACAGCCAATGTGTGGGACAAGGCTATAGTAAGTTTTAACCTAACAGTGGAGGTCACCATCATCATAGAACTGTGCCAGCAACATTGAACTGGGCACAGCCTTCTGCCCCAAAAAACATCTCTCCACACACTCCTCACAGGACTCACGTATCTGTCCTGGAGGTTGATCCATTCCTTGACTCCCACAGCACCCCTATAAAATAGGAATCATTATTATTCCTGTTCTTCAGATGAGGACACTGAGGCTCAGGGAGGTGAAGTCACTTGTTACAGACCACACAAGGGCTTTAGTCAAAATCAAGGCCCTGATGAAAAGAGACTCAGTGGAACTGTGTCTTTATCCATTCATGTTCACAGAAAAAGGAGCAGTGAAATGCTTGCTGAATGCATGAATGTATATATGTATGTATGTATGTATGTATGTATGTATGTATGAATGGAGTAATGGGGATGGAAGAAAAAGCAGACAAGTCATTTCCTACTTTCAATATTCTTTTAGAAGGTAGGAGATGGTCATGATGATCAGAAGTTATCCTTCTATAGTTTCTTCACATGAAGCTCGAAGGAAAAGGACAGGGGGCTGGCTTAGTCTGGGAACCAAGAGAACTAAGATCTGACTGTGCCTTTATCTCCCCAATATCCCATTTAACGCTAAATGGAGAAACCAAGCGTAAGTCTGGGGTCAAATACATAGTCTATCAATTATTAGCTGTGTGACCTTGAACAAGTCACTTGGCCTCTCTGAGCCATTTTTTTCTCATCCATGAAAAAGGAAAATTCACAAATGCACCTCCCAGGTTAATCAAATAAGCTTCACATAGTAGGCATTCATTAAACACCAGTCCCTTTAGCAGTTCTCTTTACTCTCTCATGACTCAATCCCCCACATTTAATATGGAGATGCTATAGCCCTTTCAGTTTGAAGAGAACTGAGTAGCTGCTGAAATCCTTTCACATAAACGCCATCACCTGCCTTCACGGGAACTGGAGGCTTAAATGGGACATTGCATATGAAATGCTTTGAGGGCCTCAGAAGAAAAGGGGTGAAAAAAACCCAGAGGGTTATTATTAGACAGGGAAACGAGAGAGCAGGAGCCCACACACGCCTCTCTTATAATCAAACTGACATTGAGGTTTACAGTGCATTGAACACTGTGTTCCAGTCTGGAGAGCTAAAAATGGAAACCTGTGAAAGCAGCCACTGGGGTAAAAAGGAAGCAGGCCTGGTGGGCTCCTGCAGGCCAGAGAGCAGAAAGGAGGCCAGGCCATTGCCACCCGAGCTGAGACGGCAGCGGCAGGCCCTGTGCAGGCTGGGACACACACCCTACCTGCTGCAGACCTCCAGATAGGCCTGAGACCCCAGGACCTCTCAGGACTCTTAGATACAGCCAAGCCAGAGATACAGCCTATTTTGGCAAGATGCTCACTGTTCTGGACCTCAGTTTTCCCATCTTTGAAGTAGAGACATTATGAGGGTTATTATGAAGACTGAATTAGTTAATATGTGGAAGCGCCTCCCAGAGTGCCTGGTGTACAGGAAGCCTGCAACAGCTATTAGCTTATGCGACTGTGTGCCTTGTTTATCCTACCTCTTAGCTTTCACTTATGGTGTGTTCCCCACCTGGGTCAGTCCCTCCCGCCAATCTCACTTATTTCCTCAAAATTAAACCCTGTCTATCCTATATGCCTAAGTCCAAATTCCATTTTCTGGTAAAACCACACATGTTCTGGGACAGTGGTCGGCAAACTCATCAGTCAACAGAGGCAAATATCAACAGTACAACGATTGAAATTTCTTTTGAGAGCCAAATTTTTTAAACTTAAACTTCTTCTAACGCCACTTCTTCAAAATAGACTCGCCCAGGCCGTGGTATTTTGTGGAAGAGCCACACTCAAGGGGCCAAAGAGCCGCATGTGGCTCGCGAGCCGCAGTTTGCCGACCACGGTTCTGGGAGATTCAGTCATTATTTGGGCACCTACAATATAGCAGGAGCTGTCTTAGGTGCTGAGACTACAGCCATGAACAAAATAGATAAAAGTCCCTGCCCTTGTGAATTTCCATTTTAATTATAGTTTAGTTTTTCTAGTTCTATTAATATAACTACACTAGAGGCCCGGTGCACAAAATTCATGCATGGAGGGGGTCCCCTCAGCCCAGCCTGCACCCTCTCCAATCTGGGACCCCTCGGGAGATGTCCGACTGCCGGTTTAGGCCTGATCCCCAGCCTCAGACATCCCTCTCACAATCTGGGACCGCTGGCTCCTAACTGCTCACCTGCCTGCCTGCCTGATTGCCCCAAACTGCCCCCACTGCCAGCCTGATCACCCAACTGCCTCTGCCTGCTGGCCTGATCGCCCCTAACTGCCCCCGCCCCCGCCAGCCTGGTTGCCCCCAACTTCCCCCCTTACTGCCCCCCCTGCTGGCCTGGTTGCCCCCAACTGCCCCCCTGCCGGCCTGGTCATCCCACACAGCCTGCTGCTCCGTCGTTTGGTTGCCCCTCACTAACCCCCCTGCCAGCCTGGTTGCCCCACTCAGTCTGCTGTTCAGTCATCGGTCCGGTTGTTTCGGTCGTGACAGCCCCTGGCTTTTTATATATTAGGATAACATTTTTAAGCATGTCTTTGTACCTCTTAAAATCAGCTCGTACTATGAGAATGTTTCAAATATGCAAATCTTCTTGCAAAAAAGCCTGCAGAACTACTCCAAGGCAGGGAGGTCCCCACCCCTCTCCCCTGGAGCACTCAGCTGGTCACTTTTCTGGAGGAAAAAAAATATTCTAGCTGCCTTGAACTGAGAAACCAGGCAACCCCTGTCTCCCATTTCTCTCCCCACTTCTCCCTGGAACACCAGATTATGTTAAAATAATCCTTATACAAGCCTGCCTCTCTGCCTGTATGCCCCTGTCATTCAGCACCTCAGATGACATTTCAGGTGCCTGATGAGCCCTGTCCAGATCTCTCCCCAGAGTCTGGCCATGCCTGGCACAAGTGTGTGTCCTCCAATGGAGCAGGCCTTGGGGACCTGAAGGCAGATGTTCTAAATGAACAGCACCCAACTGCCAGTAATCATCTTGGCTTTTTCTAGCCCTCAGACCCCAGAGCCCGCAGGGAAAGGTGTCTGCAGTGAGACTCAGCATCTGCAGGAGGGGAGGCTGGGAGGTCCACGGTCTGATGATGAATGCAAACAGTATCAGAGCCAATGAACTGTGAGGGGACATTCTTCATCCTCCACACAACATGACAGACGCTATGCAATGGCCTGGGTGTCAGATCAGTTTTCCCATCCACAACAGTGGCCGCTGACCATGAAAAAATCATTGCCCTTCCTGAACCTCACTCCCTGTTCTGTAAAATGGAGACCGAAAAAAAAAAAAATCCCTCCTGGCCTTACTGGTTGCCCTGAGAAGACATGAAATAACAGTTCAGAAAGTATTTTGTAATCACTGTTTATTGTGTAACCAATAGTCTGCCTGTGGCTGCAGGGCCAGAACTTAGAATCGTGAGAATAGTGGGAAGGACATGGGTGGGAGAACTGAATAGTGTGCCTCAGTGTCTTCATCTGCAGCATGGATTTGCCAGAACTCCCCTCAGAGATTTGTTGTGAAATAAGTGAGTGAGGTCAATAAGAAACAGGTTTGAGGAGGGACCCGGTAGGGTGGCCAGCATCCTGGTTTGTCCGTGTCAGACCTGAGGGGGTTCTCAGGATGGAAAATCCCCAGCACGCCAGGATGGGCTAGTCACTCCAGGGTTCAGTGAGTCAATGCCGTGTCTGGCAAATGCACAGTCTGGCATCTAGTAGGATCCAATAAGCATTAGTCAGCTCAGTGAGGAAGGCTGATGATCGAACCCATAAGCTCAGAATCTAGATGCTCCCAGATGATCCTAATGTGCAGCTGAAGCTGAGAACCACGCCTGGAGGGGGTAAAGTCCCCCTATGCAGCCATTCTCAATCCTGCCTACAGGTCAAAATCACCCAGGGTGCTTTATAAAACTCCCCATGCAGGGCCCTCACCACCCTCCCCCCTCTCCCTTCGTCCCCCCTCGCCGCAGACTAATGGAATCAGAAGCCCTGGTGTGGGCCTGGCATTACTTTTTAGGAGTGCCCTGCAGGAACCTCAGGTGTAGGCAGGGATGAGGACCCCTGCTCTAAAACAAAGCAGGCTCCACCCAGGGAAGAGAGTCCTGGAACACCTGCTGGGTGACTTTCAGGAGCCAGTCTTTGAACAAGGCTGTTATGAGGATTAAAGGAGAGAAGGCGTCACAGGACAAGAAGCTCAGTTAGGGGTAGGCTTATTATTATTCATTTAATCAGCATAACAAGATGGTTAAGAGCCCAGCCTTCCTAAGGGTGTGGATTTGAGAAAGCCACTCACCTCTCAGTGCCTCATGGTCCTCATCTGTAAAATAGGACATTCATATCTGCTTCATGGGGTTGTTTGAAAATTAAAGGAGTGAAGGTAGGTAGCAGTGAATAAGAGTCTAATAATGTCCTCATTTGCAAAATGGGTTCGTGAACAGGTTCAACCCATTCTGCAATGAGGGTATTGAAGCTTCAACAGCTGGTCCAAGTTCACCAAGTCAGTAAGCACTGGAGCCAGCAGCTGTCACCCTCTCACCATGTTCCACACCCCGAGGGCACGCCTTCCCTCTCCCTGGTCCTGTGTCTATCCCCTGCGCTCTTCCTACCTTCCCCATGACTTCCGTTTCCAGGCCCTGCAGCCACAGGCAGACCGGCAACACTAATCGCTGAAAGGAGTTCTGAGTCAAAGACGCAAAGAAAACAGGGACCCTGCATCCAGGAGCGTTTTCCAGGCGAGAGTCTCAGAGCATAACAATCTTGACACCTTCCTCTTCTCTGTGGAAGCACATGCCAGGCCTGGTCCAGGCTTCACGCATATTCCTCACTTCATCTCCACAGCAACCCCGTGATGCAGATTCCGATATTCTCCCCATTTCGCAGATGAGAACAGAGACTCACAGAGAATTAAGAAACTTGTTCAGGTGAAATCGGTTTGGCTCAGTGGATAGAGCGTCAGCCTGCGGACCAAAGGGTCGCTGGTTTGATTCCGGTCAAGAGCATGTACCTTGGTTGAGGGCATGTCCCCAGTGGGGGGTGTGCAGGAGGCAGCTGATCGATGTTTCTCTCTCATCAATGTTTCTAGCTCTCTATCCCTCTACCTTCCTCTCTGTAAAAAAATCAATAAAATATATTTTTTTTAAAAAAAGAAAAGAAACTTATTCAAGGAACCCAGGAGGTCTGGCTGCACAGCCCTGATCGTGACCTTACCCCGCCTCCAAAGGCAGTCAAAGATCAGTCCTCCATGGACAGGGAAACAAGGATGCTAAGTCAAAAAGACACTAATGGGCTTGTCTGGAGTTTTGTTTTGCTTTACTGTTTATTTTATTTTTATTTGGTTTTGTTTTGGTTTTACTAGTTCCATAAAGAAAGCCTGGTGCCAAGAATAAAAGAGATAAAAAGCAGTTTTTAACACAACATAAAAAAGTGCCTCCCAACATCAGAATTGCCCTTAAAAAGAAAGATTGCCTTAGCCATTAAAAAGCATGTTGAAATTATTAAGAGTGGTTAGCCCTTGCGGGACGGAATAGCCCCATAGAGCAGGTGTAAAACTTATAAATGCCCTAACTTCTGGGAAGGTTATATAATCCAATTTTTTAATTGATTTTAGAGAGAGAGGAAGGAGGGGAGAGAGAGAAACATCGATGTGAGAAATCAATTGATTGTACGAGCCCCGACTGGGTATCAAACCCACAACCTAGGTATGTGCCCTGATTGGGAATCAAACCCATGACCTTCAGATGTGTGGGATGATGCTCCAACCAACTGATCCACACCAGCCAGGGCTCTCTGATTGCATTTTAAAAAATATTCCACTACTTTAAAACATTCCTGAAAAGCTTTGATCCAGCCAAATGCTCTCGATTTAATGATGAACTGAGGTTCTGGGGGAGTCAGTGACTTATCAGAGAGGCAAAGGAAGGTCAGCCTGGAAGAGGGAACTCTTCCTCGTATGCCCTGGCAGTCACCAAGCTCTGAGCTGAACTGGTCAATCACTGAGCAATCACCCAGAGGGAGTAGCACTCAGTGGTAAAGAGCATCAACTTCAGAGTTCGAGTCTCGCCCAGACACTTGCTGTGCAGTGTGTTTCTAAACCTATTGTGAGGGTGAATTAAGGGAGATAATGCACAGAAAGCACTTAACCCAGCATGTGCTCAACCATTAGGCTGTCACTGTTGGCTAACTAGTATCGTTATTTCTCTACACTTCTTACCTCTCACACTACACTGTAAGTGCTTGGAGAGTAGACCCTGAGGTGACCTATCTCTGAGAGTGCCTGGGTGCCTCACTCCCTATCTGGGTGCCTCACTCCCTATCCTCCCACCTCCTATTCACTCCTCAGGGCTCAGCTGAAATAACCCTTACCTAGAGAATCCACCCCAGACCACCTAGAAAGTCTCCTGTTTTACACTCTTACAGGATTCTCTTTTGCAGCCTTCATCCCAATTGTTGTTAAACAACTAGAGACCCGATGCATGAAGATTCGTGCAAGAATGGGCCTTCCTTCCCCTGGCTGCTGGCACTGCCTTCGCTCTGGCCCGGAGCCACCTTTCCACCTTCCCACGCTGCCCAGAGGCCCAGAGCAACTGGGGTGGTACAGAATGCCTGCATCGTCGCCATGGCAACGACGCGTCCCGCCCCACCCCCAGCCACTCAGCGCCTGCATATGCAAATTAACCCGCCATCTTTGTTGGGTTAATTTGCATACTCACTCCTGATTGGCTGGTGGGCGTCACAAATGTACGGTCAATTAGCATGTTGCTCTTTTATTAAGTAGATTGTTTATGCAGTAATTTGTCTGATCCCTGCCTTCTCCTATAATGCAAGTTACAATACAAGTTCTCCAAGGGCAGGTTAGCATACCAAACATTTCATGTGCTCCCTCCACATTTCTCAGCCTCCTTTGCAGCTAATTGGGGCCATGTGGCTAATTCTGGCTCAGGGGCAGAGATACAGAAGTGATATAGGTCACTTTGGGACTAAAGCAGAGAAAAGCTGATATGGTAATTCTCCAGTTATCAATCCCCCTCCTGCAGTGATTGGCAATGTTCCATTAGCCTGGATCCCTGAGCGACTGTATGGAGGAACAACCGTGGTTGGTCCACACTGGATGTGTAGTATAAATGAGAAAAGAAAAAAACTTTGCTAAGCACTGGAATTTCAAAGTTAACTTGTTACTACAGCATAACCTAGCTTATCCTGACTAATACACCACTATATTCCCAGGACTCATATAGTGACAGGCATATAGAAAGTGCTTCATAAATACTTATTGAGTGAATGAATGAATCAACTTCTGGTAGAAGTCACAATACATGATATTTTCCAAGTCAGTGAAAAAGGACAGTTCTCCAACTCAAAAAAAGACTAGACCACTAGTTAGTTCCAAAAGTGAAATACATTATCCCTGTCACCCCAGGACAGAAGCTGGAAATGCAAGCTTTTTGACCTTGAAGTTGCTGGGCTCTGAGTCATTGTAGTTTTTGCAGGTCACAGAAACACTCAGCAAGGCTGAGGACGATTAGGTGCTCAACAAAGTGATAAAATCCACTACAACCAGAGCCATTAGTCACAGGGCATTATTCAGAAATTGTTGCAATTTATAATATTTATGAATTGATCTGCAGGAACCTATAAACATTGCTCATCAATATAACTAATTGGCGTTTATGAGTTTGTTTGGTTGGCTGATACATTCAGGCTGGTGTCGACGTGGTCTTGAAGAATAAAGGAATCCATGCAGAATAAAGGAAACCCCAGGGCCTCTGGCTGGGTGCTGGCATTCTGACAATTCCACTGTATCGGACAAGAAATCGAGTGAGAGTAGTATATTTACGGAGTGGAGCAAACACCAGTATAGAAGTGAGGAAGATATAGCAAGTAATGAGTGTGCCAATGGGTTTCTTTTTAGGGTGACTCTGTAAATACCAAAAGAATTTCCAGGATCAAGATTTGAGATAAATGTTTTCTTTAATCCTTCAAAGGGTTGCCAGTCTAGAGCAGAGTTTCCCCCCCCCCCCCACCCCACCTCACCCTCATAGAAGACACTCACCTTGACCAAACATAAGCAAAAAGGGCATGTTTATTATAAGCATGGGGGAGGGAGGTGATGAAACTGAAAGAGTAGGAAATATCTGGACCAGGAATAATCTGTCTGTCTCTGTCTCTCTCTCCCTGCTGACCAGTTTTCTCTCTTTCCCTGGTCTTCATGGAAGAAAAACAGCCACCCACCATCTTCTATATGTTACAACTTCAGACACTAGAGACTAACTTTTCTTTCTCTAGTCTCAGTGCAGAGTCCCAGGAAAGCATTCTAATGGACTCAGCCTGGGTCTGGAATGTATATCTGGACCAATCATCTAAGGCCAAAGGCCATAATAACAACAGCTCCCTTGGTGCCCTTGTGATTAGAGTACTGAATTGGGATTGGGGGTGAGGGGAGGGGGAAGTACTCAGAAGAAGAGAGGAATTTTCCAGACATAAATATGTGGAAATCTTAAGATCTAAACTTTAGATAAAGTGCTTTTGGTTAAAGCAGTTAATAGAGTGATTCTGAACAACAACGATAGGTTTGGCCAAGGGCTGGCATCGTTCTTTTGCTTGCGTGCAGCATGGCAACCTTTTGTGTCCAATGGGGTCTGGCAGAGGAGTTTGGTTTGGGGACAAAACAGGCCTCTGTACCCCTCATCAGTAGCCTTTCATCTCAAGACTTGTCCCCACAACCTATTCTCAGAGAAGACAGTGACCCCACAGGACACCCACAGGAGCCTACAGATGATGCCTGGTGCCAGTTCAGCTGAAATGCATTTCTCTGGATCACAGAGATGGTCCTGGCTCTCATCAGCACGGCTCTCACTTGAGCTGCAGATGGCAAATGGAATGTTCATCCCCGCCCCTTGCTCCCTGGCCCGGCTGCTTCCACGTTCCTTGACAGTAATGCTCGTTCAGACGCCGGCATTGGAGCCAACCCTCGCTAGGCACAGCAGGGTGGGCAAGGCAGAAGGAGAGCTGGCGAGGTAGGAAATAGGGGCCATTTATTTTATGCTGGCCCCAGAAGCCTGCGAAGTAATGTGAAGAGTGGGCAGCGAGACCGCAGCAGATGACAGAGCTTTATCAGGTAAGGGGTGGCGGGTGGGGACATGGGAAAATTACAGTCCCACTTGCCAAGACTCAGAGACACCTGCGTCTAATTTAGCAGAAGGAAGGTATTACGGAAAAGGGCTGCCGCCTTCCCCAGATGCAGACTCACACTAAAAATGTGCTGCTCTGCCTCCTGAACCTCTCCAACTTGCTCTGCATCCCCACCCACCTGCTCTAAGCCACCTCATCTCCTGCCTGGAGAACTGAGCTTGCTCCCAAATTCTTTCTCTCTATTTGCTCTTTGGCCAAGCAATTCATTCCCTCTCCACCGCCCCCCCCCCCCCCCCCCCCCCCGCCAAATGACCACAGAGATCTAAGTTGCGGATCTGACTGTGCCTCCCTTCAGCTCCCCGCAGGATGGAGGCCATAATCGTTCACCACGGCTCTTAAGGGCCTTCACAAGTTGGTCCTGTGCCCTAAGTCCAGCAGCCTTCCAACACCACTCGGTGGCTTGCTGTGAAAACCATCCTAGAAGTTTGTTTTTTATTGATTTTTGTTCTACGTGCATTTTTTCCACCTCAGCCTCAGCCAAGAACTGGATGGGGGGGGGGGGGGGTAGGAAAGGGGATTGGGAAGACAGGGAAGGCTTGGAAACAACAAGGGCATGATCTTAAGAAAAACTGTGATTTGAATTGAGTAAAAATTGGTTTCCTGTTATCGCTATAGCCACTCCACTTGCAATTCAGGACCTGGTGCCCCTGTATCAGGCCAAACACAGCCACTGTTTTCTGATCAAATCTCCTTCCCAGGAAGACACCATTAAAAAAAATTCTCTGTAACCAATCAGGCAATTTAAACGCCGCTAAAGAACCCATGTCACTGTGTGAGTTCACAGAGGACTCCAACCCCAATCCAGTCACACAAAAGCAATGCACCACGACATTCGCAGGGGACCAGGGAATAGGAGACAGTCACAAAGGCCTTTGTGGAGCCAAAGAAAACATAAAGGTACTGAGACTCCAGTCAGTGCCTCCCTCACCCAAACTCTTGCTAAGAGACTCTGTCCTCTAACACAGCCCCTGCTGCCCCATTTGCCGCGTGACAGGTCCAGCCATTACAAACAGGCATTGGGAGGTTAAAATGCTGAAACCCTGTGCACACTGATAAATTACCACCCTGAATGCCGCTGAGATACTCCACCTAAAACAGGAAGGAAATATGTCATTTCATCCAACAGGAAGTCCACATGTAAGGAGGGTTTCAGGTCTGGTTGATTCAGCTACTCAACAAGGTTTCAGACCCTTGCTGTCCCTTTGCTCAGCCATCCATGGTGCAGACTCCCTGCCAAGTCTGATTCCTGTCAGTGCTACCTAACTCAAGGGGTTTCCTGCTTGGTGTGTTCCATCCAAAAACTAGAAGTGATGGTTGCAAGGTAGTTTTATTCACTTGTGGCAACTAAAGGAGACACGGATTTACATCCAAAGGTTTGCCTCCCTGAAGGGAGGCTTAACCATTGCATATATACACTATTTAGTCAATTATACCTTGATTTCTTCTTTACAATTGGCTCACTTACTCTGGTTGAGTTCCTGTCAAGCTCGTCCTGTTTACAGTTGCATCGGCAAAACCCTTGCTACATTTTAATGTTTAGTAAGAATAGCATTTAGTAAGAACCACCCAGACTTGAGACCCTTGTCCTATCTAACATCATGGTTTTAAGATGGCTGTGGGTGACACTTGGTGCTAATGTCTTCTTACTTACGTCTAAGAGGAGGGAGACAGAACCTCTTTCAAATCGTGGACTATAAGACCTTCCCATTAGTCTATTTGGACCAGCTCAAGTCACATGACCAATAACAGTCACTAGGGAAATGCCCCCGGGACATTTGGCAATGTCTGGGAACATTTTCAGTTCTCACACTGGGAAGGGGATGCTACTGGCATCTAGTGGGTAGAGGCCAAGGATGCTGCTAAACATATTATAATGCACAGAACAACTCCCTACAACAGAGAATTAACTGGCCCAAAATGTCAGTAGTGCTGAGATATAGAACCCTGCCTTTGATGAATCTACATAAGGTTTGGCAAACTACAACCCATGGGCCACATTTAGCTGACTGCCTGATTTTATAAATAAAGTTTTACTGGAATTCAGCCACACTCATTCATTTACATACTGCCTATGGCTACTTTCCTGCTAAAACCCAGAGTTGTCACAAGGCTAGTTGTGACAGAGACCATATGCCCCCTAATGCTAAAAATATTTACTCTCTGGCTTTTTTCTGAAAAAGTTTGCTGATCCCTAATCTGAGGATAGGAGAATATGGAAACAAAATTAGGAAGGAGGAGTCACATTGATATTGGGGAGTAATAAATAGTAACCAACTACCAAGTAAGTCTATTTCTGGAGGTCACTCTGTGTAGAGCACAGCTCTCAGTAGCTTTCCCGATGAGAGTATATTTCCACATAAAGGACTTACTACAAAAACTATAGACCAGGCCTTCCACAGTTTTAAAGCTGGTGGGAGGTATGAAACATCCAACACACCCTACCACCACACACACACACACACACACACACACACACACACACAAAATCAAGATTTTCCCCATTCAATTCCTACCACAAAGAGACAAAAATGCTCGTTCAGACGCCGGCATTGGAGCCAATGATCTACACATCCGCACAGAGTTGTGAGTTCTAAGCCCACAGAAACGTCAGAGTCAGACCTGACGTCAGAGCTCTTTCACGGACCAGAGCCATGCCGAAATCAAGAGAGAGGAAGCTACTCAGCAGAGAGAATCATGGGACAGATGAGAGCATCCCCAGAAAAAATAGCCATTAATTTTACAACAATCCTGTCCCCTGAGGCCCTGGGGTCCTATGAGATTTCACCATGGTCTGTTCAACAAGTCCTTTTCCCTCAACAAGGCTAAGTGGGTTTCTGGTCCTTGGAACCAAACTATTCCTGAGTCACCGGACAGCCTTTCCAGGCCCGCCCCTAACTGCCGCAAGGGCAGGGTAAGTATCTGCCCAAGGGGCTGACTTGCTCCTGCTCGCCGTCAATCCCTGTCACCCAGAGAGTCCCGACCCCTTGACAGGAGGTCGACAGAACATTCTAGACTTAAAAACTGAGAAACCCAGGAAGGAAAATGGTGCCTGACTTTTCATACTCATTTAAAGGTTTCTTTTAATAGCAACTGTAGACGGTTACTGGACTTATCAAACACAAGTCAGTGCCAACTCTTAAAACAGACTAAGAAGGGAAAAAACTTTAAGTGGGGGGAAACCCAAGGCCATGTCTTTCTCACGTGTGATAATCATGTTGCTTTGATCTTCCTGCTCACCCAGCCTGGTATTTATCAGATGCCCACCATGAACCGCCTGCTCCTACTACTTCCCTATTTGATATTTTAATTGAATGAGAGCCGTCATCTCCTGGCCAATATTCATTCCCCATCTGCTGCTTCTGTGGGGTTTTTTCTGGGAGCGCCTGGGGCAACACTCCTCCCAGGGACAAAATCCACTCTCTCTGGTTTCCTCTGGAATAGATGCTCTTTCCTGAAGCCAGAACCATGTGCCTCCTGGAGGCAAATCTGTCCTGGAGGTGTCCCTCAGGGGCCACGTGGGTTTCCGGGCAGCCCTTATGGGGCGGAGGACAGTGGAGCTAAGCTTTTTGTCTCCCCGTTTCCAACCCACCCTCCTCAGACTGAGGCTTTGGAAAAGGGGCCCCTCCATTTGAAACACCACCAAGGCAAGCTCAATCGAATGACGATTCTGAGTTAAACCCATTTCTTCCCAGCAAGATCACAGGGAAGCCAAGCACTTCATGTGAACATATGCAGCGCAAGCACCCTAAGTGCCGTAGTCTAACGCGGAGATGAGGAAGGTACAGGCACACCCTCAGAGAAGCCAGTCTTGAATAGTGCTGTCAGCACCACGGCCCCCATTGGTAATTTGAAAGTTTCTAGTGGCCACAGCACAGTAAGTCCACAGAAACAGGTGCTGCTAGGCACTTCCCATACATACTTTCTAACTTAAGCCTCACAACAAGCATATGAACCAAGAACTTCCATTTCCTCACTTTATAGATGGTAACACTGCGGACCAGAGAGGTTAAAACTGTGCTCAGGGTCTCACACTGGTAAGTGGCACAGGGAAATTTAAACCAGGCGATTTATTGCAAAGTCTATGCTCTTGGCATACGTGATTGGTGTAGAGAAGTTATTATTTAGAAAGGTCAGGTAGGTGGGTCCCTTTCAAAGCAAGGAGCCTTTTTTCTTTCGATCTTTCATCTATTTCTGGCTTCTAAATTCAGAGACTGAAAATTCTGTTGTTTTTTTCCTTGTGGTAAAACATGTCACCCCAGAACATTAAATTCAGACCTAACAAAAAACGCTGTTATCAATGTAACAAACTGGCTTTCTGTTTGGCTCTTGTCTGTCTGCCAAATGCTTTCCTACCAACCTTGTATCTCTTTGTACTACCGAGCAGAGGCACAGGGAGGTGGAGTAACTAGCTAAGGACCACACAACCCGTTACAGGTCAAAATCAGAACCCTTTTCTGGGGTTCCTAATCTACACTGGGTCCCAAGGAGAGTCTGCTCTGCTCTACACATCCTCCCAGAGAAGGAGCCTTTCTCCTAGAAAGACAAAGGGTTAAAACAGAATGTCTTCAGGTATCCATTTATTGAACACCTATTATGTGTCCAGCACTGGGCTGGATGCTGAGGTTAAAGAGAAACAAGTCAAGATGCCCACAGTCAGAGAACTCACATTCTCTCAGAGGCAGCAGACACAGCATGGACAATCACAGTACCAAGTGATGAAAAAAATTATAGGGAACCTGTGGGAACCTGGGGACAGAGCCCGTAACCCTGCCCTGCACTGAATGGCGAGGCAGTGGTGAAGGAAAACTTCCCGGAGGAAGTGACATCTGAACTGAGTCTGGAAGAATGAGAGTAAAAGGCAGGAGACAGAAGGTCAGTACAACAGGAAGCTGGAGAGACAGGCTGGGCCAGATTATGAAAGGCCTTGAGCACCCGAGTAATGAGCTTGGACATTTCCTTGAACATAATGAGAGATTGCACCTGTTTCTACATCTAAAATGGGAAACAGTCATATCTACCTCATAGGATTGTTGTGAAATTAAAGTGCCTAGCACGGTCCTGGCTAGTAGCTCAGATGGTTAGAGCGTCGTCCCCATACACCAAGGTTGCGGGTTCAATCTCCAGTCAGGGCACATACAAGAATCAGCCAATGAATGCATAAATATGTGGAACAACAAATTAATGTTTCTCTCTTTCCCTTTCTTTCTTTCTCTCAAAAAAAAAAAATTAAAGTGCTTAGCATCATGGTTGGTGCATATTAGTGCTCTATAATTATTGAAAGGTTTTAGAGAAACTGACATTATAATCTTAATTACTTGTTAATATGACAACTTCCATTAATTAACCACATCTACATGCACTTCGAGTGAGTCACTATTTCACTTCTCGGCATTTGTCACTCCCTGAAACTGCATCCTGTCTTTACTGAATTAGGCTTCGCTGCCTGTCTCTCCCTCTAGAAGGAGAGCTCCCTGAGGGAGGGCCCTGCTGGGCTTGCTGCTGCTGTGTCCCCAGTGCCTACAATGGAAACTGACACATGAAGGAGGAGCTCCACAAACCGCTGCTGGATGAATAAAGGATGATCCCATTCACAACAGTCCAGAGAAATACATAGTACCCTGATTTTGCAAATGAGGAAACTGAAGTGTAGAAAGATCAGTCAAAAGATGCAAAATGGGAAGGGCTAGAGGCAAGGACACCAGTGGAGAGGTCATTACAGAAATGAAGGGGGAAAACTGGGTTGGACAGAAGTCACTACATCAGAGATGTTAAGAAGGTGGATGGATAGATGGGTGGATAATTGGATACATGGGTGAATGAATGGGTGGGTAAATTGATAGATGGAGAGACACATGGATGGGTTGGTTATGGATGAGTGAATAAACAGGTCTTCAGAGGCCCCTAATGCCCTTGCATGAGGCATTTTACACATAGAATAAACAATTTTTACTAAAAGTAACCAGGATGGATATCACAATATTGTCCAGATGATGAGGTCAGAGTATATATGAGATTCAGGAAATATAACAGTCCTCTCCAATATGCCTTCATACCAATTTTGCCCAAAACTCATGTGCTCCATTATTCTTCCCTTCACCTTTCCAAGACAAATAAGGCATAAATCAGCCCTTAACTGTCATTCCTTTAGCTGGTTTCTAAATCCAGAGTGCTGAGGCTTTAAATTATTCTATACCTAACTTGGTTAAGCAGTACCAGGTCCAGATAGGAGGATCTTATTGTCAGGAAAACAGAGTTGGTCTGACCTGCAAAAGCTCCTGCTGGTGCCGCTGCTATTCCAGGGAGAGTGTTAAAGGCAACTCAGAATGGCTTTGAAGGATGATTCCTGACCAGTCAAGTTCAAACAGACAGCCAGTCATAAAAATTCCCCGTTGGGTCACTCTTCTTTATTAAAGGCAACACATGGACAGGAGGCAGTCTGATCTTGTTCTCTTTCTTCAGCCCCTCTGTCCCACCTTTTCTCTGTGTCTTGAAAACATACACACACACACACACACACACACACACACACACTCACTCACTGCCATGTTCAGGATTAGAGTATGAAATATATTAACATGATTTAAGAGAAAGCCTAACCCCAAAGCAGCACCTTCCCCCATGAAATTCACCCATGAGCAATACATTCTTTTGTGATAAATATTACCCTTTTATGAATTAACTAGAGGCCCGATGCACGTAATTTGTGCAAGGGCAGGCCTTCACAGCCCAGCTGCCTCACGGCCCCACAACCCCGGCCCCCACCCACTGGTCATTCCAGAAAGTCGTTCTGCTGTCCGGTCTAATTAGCATATTAGCTCTTTATTATATAGGATGATCTCTTTTTTAATAATACTCAAGAATTCCACAGGCTGGACTAGTGGGAGTCAATACATCCCTATGGGAACTTCCCCTAGTCTGTAATTGTTTAAATTACCTAGTGTATTAGTTTGCTAAAGTTGCTATAACAAAGTACCACAGAGCAGGAGGCTTAAACAACAAAAATGTGTTTTCTCATAGTTCTGGAGGTTAGAAGTCCAAACTCAAGGTCTTCCCTTTATACCTGTGTCCTAATCTCTTCTTATAAAGACTCCAGTCATATTGGCTTAGAACCCACCCTAATGACTTCATTTAACTTCAATTATCTTCTTAAAGACCCTGTCTCCTAATACAGTCACATTATGAGATACTAGGAGTTACAATTTCAACATATAAATTTGGGGGCGGGGGGACACAATTCAGCCGATGACATCCAGGAACATTAAGAAGTCCAAAGAAGCATCTTGTCCAACATCCACGTCTTACAGGAACAGAAAGAAGTATACTTCTTGCTATTCACAGTAAAAGTGTTACTTGGCAGCCAGTAAGGGAGTTTAAGAAGGCTAGGGGTGAGCTTGAACCTGTATATGGGCCTTACTTTAAGAGAGAACCCAATTAAAAAACAACAACAACACCTCAGCGAGCAGAGAAATTAGAGGGTATTTGAATGACATGCTTCCCTTTTACAAAATGGCTCACCATGGAGACCCTTTAAACTGAGAGCTCCCCTACTGAATAAGTGCCTAGTACAATCATTAACTACTTGACGGAGAACCTGGGGGCAGCTGGAGTAACTACTTGACGGAGAACCTGGGGGCAGCTGGGAGAGGCAGGAGGAGGTGGAGAGGAATCTTAAAGCCAAGCCCTGGCCCATTTAAGACCAATTTGAAATGAAGATTTCAGAAAGTCTGAAAGTATAATTTACGTGAATGGGCTAAGTAGGCTTCTGTGAATAACTTCCACTTAGACAATGTTCCTCAGGAACACCCTACTCTACAGCCATTAAAAAGGGTGTTTTAGAAGAATATTTAATGACATTGGAAACATCTCAAAGGCAGGTGGCAAATCAGCATGTGCAGCATGATCCAATTTCAGATTTTTAAAAAAAGAAATTCTATACATGGGTAAAAAAAAGATTGGGAGTTTACATTAAAATGTTAACAATGGTTATATTTCGATGGTGGGTTAGATGGATGATTTTCATGTTCTCCCGTATTCTTGCCTGTATTTACCCAAGTTTCTGATTATTTTTTTAAGCAATGGAGTACAATTAAAGTGTGTTTTAAAATAAGAATTCATTGAGAGTCTATTGCAAATTGTACCAATTACTTATTAACTAAAATCATAAAGGAGGAAATCTCTTAATAGAAGGACCAATTCTCTTATTTGAAGAATGATGACATGATAGTTAACATTTGCAACCACTTATTATGTGTCAGGCACTGTGCTCAGCACTTGATATAATTATGTCATTAACCCTGTCTCCTTCCAACCACGCTATGAGATGGGTATTTTTATGCCCCTCCCCAATCTTCTAAATGAAGAAACTGGGGTGCAGAGCAATGACATAACCTATTCAAGGTCACTAGCTGGCAAGTAGCAGAGAATCCAGGTCTCCTGATTTCTAAATCAGGGCTATTTCTTCTCCATAGCATTGGGTTTCTACAGATGCCCTAGTTTATGGGCTGAAAACATCCCATAATTACCCCATAAATAAGCCATCGAACTTACGTAGTCCTTGCATTTAACTTATTATTTAGCATTTAAAGGACACATTACATTGAGCAAGAACCATCAATCTTTCACATAACGCTCCAGTTATTAACTTGGTAATTATAATCCACAGTCACAAAACTGATCATGCTTGTCGTTTCCATGGTACCAGATCCCCTTCTAAAAAAGAAAACTCATCAATTATCTCTGACCTGCTCACTCTGTAAATTCACACCCTTACAGAGTATTAGCACTTACCCTGGTGGCCAGAAAGTTTAACAGTAATTGCAGAGATCCTAAACCTCAGTAATAGAAAGGTGTCTATCTATAATCCCCTTTAACATGGTATAGGAATATCATTTAGCCATTCTTTAATGCCAATAGAACTCCTACTTAAAAAGCAGCCACTCTATGTGTGACAAGACCTGAGATAACTGCTTTGTTTACAGGAGGAATAGGAGAATCCAGTGATTATCAATCTTATCAAACCCAGTGCCTCCTTGTATCAGTCAGTTACTGGTGAGTAACAAATAATCCCAAAAGTCTCAATGACCTACAACAGGCGTCCTCAAACTACAGCCCGCGGGCCACATGCGGGTGTTTTTGCCGTTTTGTTTTTTTACTTCAAAATAAGATATGTGCAGTGTGCATAGGAATTTGTTCATAGTTTGTTTGTTTTTTTTTAACTATAGTCCGGCCCTCCAATGGTCTGAGGGACAGTGAACTGGCCCCCTGTTTAAAAAGTTTGAGGACCCCTGACCTACAAGAACAAAAATACTTATTTTTTTAACTCGTAAGTCCACAGATGGCTACGGTTCTGCTGAGCTCATCTGGGACTCTGGTGGCTTGGCTCTAGGCTTCAGGTTGAGTTCAGCTCTGTTTTAAGAGTCTCCCCATTCTCCTCAGACCAACAGCCACCTGAGGCATGTTTTTCTCATAGCAAATGGCAGAAGCACAAAATGACTAATGAGAACACTTATCTTTTGATGGTCAGGTTCAGGACGGACACATTCCCAGTTTTGTTGACATTTCATTGGCCAAAGCAAGTCTCATGGCTCAGCCCATAAGTTCAGCGCAGTCACACAGAGCCTAACCCACAGTGGATGACAAAAAGTGACCAAAGAAAGGAATGAATGATGGACAGGAGTTGGAAGTAACTGTGAACTTTGGAAACGTAATTTTCAGCTTCCAATTTGGGCATGTGAAAAACTACAATGAAGTATTTATGCTTATCAGCATGCTCTCAACCACTATACTATATGGTCTTTCAAAAACACAAAATAAAACAAAACTAAGGTGTGCTCACAGCAGTTAACATTCTAAATGGACTACAGCCATCATCATCAATCTTACACAGACTTGCCCTGACAAGCAAGGTTTGTTTTTTTACCTATTCTTGTCAACACTTACAGGGCAAAATGAAAGAGTAGGCACTGATGAGAAAAAGAATGGGTTGCCCTGGCCAGTGGCTCAGTTGATTGGGTGTCATCCCATGCACTGAAAGGTTGCCAATTCGATTCCCAGTCAGGACATATGCCCATGTTGCAAGCTCCATCCCTGATTGGGGAGGGTGTGTGTGTATGCAGGATGTAGCCAATTAATGTTTCCCTCTCACATCAATGTTTCTCTCTCTATCTCCCTCTCCTTTCCTCTCTCTCTAATAATCAAATTAAGTAAATAAATATATAAAGTCAAAGATTTGGGGGAAAAAGAATGTATAAGAGGACAAAGAAAAGCAGATAGAAACAAAATCACAAATATCTCAAATTCTGGTGCTCTGTCATTTACTAGCTATGTGACCCACAGTGAGTCAATTTGATCCTCTGAGCCTTATTTTTCTCATAGGTGGTTCCTAAGAATCCACAAAGAATAGACATCATATAATATTATGAATGGTTTATGTGTATGAGTGTAGGCTCATATTTATACAATAGAGCCAGTGCCTAATTTGTTGGTTTTGTTCCTTCCAACTTCCTATTATTATTATTACATAGCATATTATTGTATACTAGAGGCCCAGTGCACGAAATTCATGCACGGAGGGGGATTGTCCCTCAGCCCAGCCTGTACCCTCTCACAATCCAGGACTGCTGGCTCCCAACTGCTTCCCTGCCTGCCTTCCTGATTGCCCCTAACCGCTTCTGCCTGCCAGCCTGATCACCCCCTAACCACTCTGCTGCCAGCCTGTTTGCCCCCAACTTCCCTCCTCTGCCAGCCTGGTCACCCCTAACTGCCCTCTCCTGCAGGGTTGATCACCTCCAACTGCCCTCCCTTGCAGGCCTGGTCCTTCTCAACTGCCCTCCCTTGCAGGCCGGGTGCCTCCCAACTGCCCTCTCCTGCTGGCCATCTTGTGGTGGCCATCTTGTGTCCACATGGGGGCAGGATCTTTGACCACATGGGGGCAGCTATATTGTGTGTTGCAGTGATGATCAATCTGCATAGTACTCTTTTATTAGATAGGATAGAGGCCTGGTACAGGGGTGGGGGCCAGCTGGTTTGCCCTGAAGGGTGTCCCTGATCAGGGTGGGGTTCCCTTGGGGCGTGGGGCAGCCTGAGTGAGGGGCCTGTGGTGGTTTGCAGGCTGGCCACGCCCCCTGGCAACCCAAGCGGAGGCCCTGGTATCTGGAATTTATTTTCCTTCTACAATTGAAACTTTGTAGCCTGGAGCGGAGCCAAGCTGTTGGGGTTATAATTGAAACTTTGTAGCTTAAGCAGGTGGGCCCGGCCAGGGTGTGTGGAAAGCTTTGCTTCCCCTGTTGCCCCCGGCAACCCTGGCATGCTCTCTCAAGCTCCGTTCTGCCGCCATTTCTGTCTGAATTTGTTTACCTTCTATAATTGAAACTTTGTAGCTTGAGTGGAGGCTTAGGCCTGGCAAGGGCAGGCGGAAAGCTTGGCTTCCTTTGTTACCTAGGAAACCTTGCTCTCTGTGGCTATAGCCATCTTGGTTGGGTTAATTTGCATACTCGCTCTGATGGGATGGTGGGCGTGGCTTGTGGGCGTGGCTTTGTGGGTGTGTCGGAGGTATGGTCAATTTGCATATTTGTCTATTATTAGGTAGGACTAGAGGCCTGATGCACGAAATTCATGCATGGGGGTGGGGGTCACTCAGCCCAGCCTGCATCCTCCCCAATCCGGGATCCCTCTCACAATCCAGGACTGTTGGCTCCTAACTGCTCACCTGCCTGCCTGCCTGATTGCCCCTAACTGCCTCTGCCTGCTGGCCTGATTGCCTCCAACTGCTCCCCCGCCACCAGCCTGGTCGCCCCTCACTGCCCCCCTCTGCTGGCCTGGTTGCCCCTCACTGACCCCCCTGCAGGCCTGGTTGCCCCTCACTGACCCCCCTGCAGGCCTGGTTGCCCCCAACTGCCCCCCTGCCAGCCTGGTCACCCCCAACTTCCCCCTGCTGGCCTGGTTGCCCCTCACAGCCCCCCCCCACCGGCCTGGTCACCCCCAACTTCCCCCACTGCTGGCCTTGTCACCCCTCACTGCCCCCCTGCCGGCTTGGTCGCCACCAACTGCCCCCCCCCCCTGCCAGCCTGCTCGCCCCTCACTGCCCCCCTCTGCCAGCCTGCTCGCCCCTCACTGCCCCCGCCCCTGCCGGCCTGATTGCCCCACACAGCCTGCTATTCAGTTGTTTGGACATCCCTCACTAACCCCCCTGCTGGCCTTTTCGCCCCATGCAGCCTGCTGTTCGGTCATTACTGTGAGGGTGTCCTGACCAATTTGCATATTAGTATAGATTGGTGACTCTTTATTTCTATATTGTACTCAAGAATTTGTAAAACATTGTAATACCAGGTTTACAATTCATTTAACACTTATGTACTCACTCATAGGTCCCTGCAATACAGTGAGTAGATATTACTAACTGGTATCAGTCACATATTCCCCCCAATAATGCTGTTTAACAAATAATCACAAAACCTCCAGGGCATATAGCAATAAACATTTATGTGGGATTCAGTTGTCCTGGTCTAGGCTTGTCTGATTTTACCACCTTGCTCACATGTCTGTGGTTAACTGCAGGCCATCTAGGTAGTTCTACTGATCTTGGCTAGACTCAGTCACATGCCTGGGGTTTGTCTGGCTGCTGGCTGACATAGGATGGCCTCAGCCAGGACTCCTGGGGCGACTTGACTCCACAATACTGGCTTCTCACATTCCAGGCCAGCCTGAAAATTTTCCCCTGGCAATTGCCAGACAAACTAGAGTGAAAGTAGAAATGCATACTTTTGCACACTTCTGTTTGCATCACCTAGTATCACATTGGCCAAAGAAAGTCACAAGGCCAGCACAAATTCAAAGGATGAGTAAAAACACCCCAACTCTTTTATGAGAGAAACTGCAAATGCTGTGAATACAGGAGGGGTGTTATGAGTTGAACTGTGTCTCCCCCAAATCCATATATTCAAGTTTTAACCCTCAGTATCTCAGAATGTGACATTATCTGAAGATAGGCCTTTATAGAGGTAACAAAGTTAAAATAAAGTCATTAGGGTGAACCCTAATCCAATATGAATAGTGTCCTTACAAGAAGGAGACATTTAGACACAGACATGCACAGAGGGAAGATGATGTGAAGACATAGGGAGAAGACTGCCATCTACAAGCCAAGGAGAGGGGCGCATAGAACAATTTCTCCCTCACAGGCCTCAGAAGGGACTCACTTTGCAAACAACTTGATCTAGAACTTTGAGCCTCCAGAACTGTAATACAATAAACTGTTGTTGTTTAAGCTACCCAGTTTGTGACACTCTTAAAGCAGCCATAGAAAACTAATACAAGGGGTAAAGAATTAAGCATTAATAGGATCAATCCTCAATGCCCTATTTGACAGTAGGGAAACTGAGGCTCCAAAAGTCCAGTCAATGTATTGCTTCAGAGGCATCAGAGCTGTTAGCAGAATGAGGGTGTCTTTTATCAGATTTCCTCATACCTGCCCCTAAGACATTTCAGTTCACAATCCTTTTCCTTTTCCTAGGTAGCTTCCAACAGGGAGGCACTGGTACGTGCAAGACACTGGTCATGCCCAACTAGGCAACTCTGTGCGTGTTGCTTCAAAGCCTCTGTTTCACAGTCCTTAATGATCTAGTAATTGTGTTTATGGCTTTCCAATGAAGTGTGCAGAGCTCTGATAGCCGGCACTGGTTTCTTGAGGGCCTTTATTTGATCTGAGACTGTGCAGAGCTTTGGATAGATTTAAATAAAATAAAAAAATATAGGTGTGTGAGGCAAAGAGGAGAAAATTCAGGTCAAATACTTTCAAAATGGTTTTCAGCTAACCATGCTACACACTTGAGCCACCAATTACATTTGCATTGAACATAATTATTCAGGATAACTCTGAAGCTACTGAAATGATTTCATGAACAGAAAAAAATGGATGAAAAAGAATTAGGTCATTGATTCATGTATTAATCAATGTTCTCCAGACAAATAGACAAATAGAAGATAGATAGATAGATAGATAGATAGATAGATAGATAGATAGATAGATGATAGATAGAGATTATAGGTATTGGCTCACATGATTATGGAGGCTGAGAGGTCCCATGATCTGTCCTTTAGAAGCTAGAGATGCAGAAAAGCCAATGGGGTAGTCAAAGGCCCCAGAACCAGAGAGCTGAGGGTATAGATTCAAGTCTAGGTCCAAAGGCCTCAAAACTAGGAATGAGATCAATGTCTCAGCTCAAATGGTCAGACAGTGTTAATTCAACCTTTCTCCACTTTTATTCTATGTAGATCCTTAACAGATTGGATAATGCCCATCCACATTGGTGAGGGCCAACTGCTTTATTCAGTTCACCCATTCAAATGCTAACCTCTTCCAGAAAAAAACCCCACTTGCACCCACCCAGAAATAGTACTTAACCAGATATCTGTGCATCCCATGGCCCAGTCCAGTTGAAATATAAAATTAACCATTACACAAATATTTATTGAGGACATACTATGTGCCAAGCACAGTTACAGACCCTGGAATACAGACGTGAGTGAGGCATCCACATACACAAGAATCTCATCTCATGTTCATTTGGTATTCACTCACGAAATACTAATTTTGAGCACTTACTGAATGCTCATTGCTGCGTGAATCACTGAGGACACTGCGTGAACAGGACAGACATGGACCTGCCCCCAGGGAGTTTACAGGTGAACCAGGGAGACAGGCACTGGGTAACTCATGGCACAGTTAAGCAATCACAATTGTGATGAGCACTGCAAAGGACAAGCAGAAGTTGTTAAGGACTGTGTAACAAAAAGACCTGTTTACTTGGGGAGGAGAGGGTTAGCAATACTATCTTTAGGAAATGGGGTTTAAGATGAGATCTGAAGGATCCCTAAGGATTAGCCAGGCAAAGACAGTGAAAACATCCTCTGAGAAAGAAAAGAAGCTGCTCTGACATCCATGAGATGGCCTGGTACTTACTATCAGCTTGGCCTTGATCTTGGTAGGAGCTGACCTGCTGGTACTCACAGCTAGGGCTTGATGTGCTCCTGCTGGAAACACACACACACACACACACACACACACACACACACACACACAACACCAACAACAACATTGCATCATCAGACAAGGCCACTCTGAGACCACAATGGATCAAAACAAAAACAACCACGTCTGAACACTGTCCAAACACACAATGATCCAAATTCCTCTATCCTGTCTAATATAAAGGGCTGCGGCTTCTTTCCCAATTACAACTTGAGACTCACTCTAGTCTTTTCTGCTTTTAGATAAGATGTCCCATCACAGACTTACTCCCACTTCCTGCCAGTATCCAATCTAGAGCAAAAGCCCCAGTTCCTTAAACCCTCCCCCAAGTCACCAAACCTAAGCCCAAATCCTCTACCAACTAAGTCCCTTCCAACACTCTGTTACTAAAATGCCCCACAGTTCCCTACTACATTTCCCCCTCTCACTGCCATGAATAATAATACCAACTTGTTTAACTGCAAGTGTGTTCTGGTGGTCTTTAGCTGAAGGTCACTGACACTTGGTAAATGCTTTTAAGAGAGCTGAGGAACCCAAACCATCATCCAAAAGCACTTCTACATTCAAAGAGACAAGATAGATTATTATTTGGATGTGTAATTAATATTTATCAAAGCTAATGTATTAGTTTTATGGTAAATTTAAGACGGAATTGTGTTTTTATGTGCTGTATATACACGTTCACAGTACATTGAGAACCTTTTATAATTAATGTGTCTTGTATATCTCTATTTCAATTGGAAGCATAGTTGGTTATGTTAGATCATTATGAAGGCTTAGAATTCTCACAGCTCTGCTTTTGGCACATCTCTAGTTGCCACCTTTCTTCCCAGTCCTAACCTGTGTTACTAATTGATTTGAAGAGCACTCATAATGACCTTTGGCACCTTGATCTTAACTTGACCAAAGTAGAAGTCATTAACCTCTCCTAAAAACCTAGCTATGTGGCAATTTAGAATTTATTAAAATTTTACACGTGCTTAACCTTTGACCTAGCAATTCCACCCTCAAATTTTTATTCTATAAATTCACTGGCGCAAAAATCCAAAGATATACAAAAATTTATTTGTTGGTAGAAACAATGACGACAATGACAAAAACAAAAACAAAAAACAGAAACAACCCAAATTCCCATCAATAGTTAGCTGGCTAAATGAATCTTAATACCTCCATACAGTATAATACAATGTACCATTAAGAATGATGTTGTAAATATAAGTGAATTGGTTCAGAAAAATATACATCATATGTTGCAGAACAATATAATCCATGATAAATATACAAACAAATGTTTTTATAAGAACATATTTTTATACTATAGATAAAAGTGGGTTATTTCTGGTGACAGGGGTTAGAGAATTTTATTCCATCTACCATGTTCAAAAATCATGTGGTATTGCTTTTACTTTAAAAAAATACTTCTTAAACTTGTCCCATTTGCTGATCTCTTTCCAATAGTCACCTGCCACCAAATCCCCATCTTGGATCTTACCTTCATTTTTTCTTCCTCTCTCTCCCTGTACCTACATCCAGTCATATGCTGAGCCAAACCTTGGTACCACTAAAACAGTGGGAATTTAATTCTAAGTGAAATTGGGAGCCAATGAAGGGTTTTTAGCAGGAGGGGGATAGGATCCGATTTACATTTGCTCCATGGGGATATTCAGAACACTTAGCAGTCTGGAAATCTTGGCGCTGACCCACCAGAATGGATTCACAGAGTCCTGGAGCCACCTGCTCTGCTAAGCATTTACGCATTGGCCACTGGAGGTCCTGGGAAGAGGCTGGCACTGACCGGGGAGGACAGGAGGTGGAGGACAGTGGCTTCTTATTGCTGTATAGTATTAATTTGCCACTGTATTAATTATATTCTAAATATAATTCTAAGTATAAATATTTAAATATCTAAAAATACATCTATGAGAATGTTGTATTTTCAGATTATGGGATTAGCAGTCTAGTTCAGGAGGATCTTAATGTTTTAATAATCAGTATGGCCATCCTGGGGCCTACCAGCTAAATATATGTGCTAATGTCTGCACAGAACAAATAAGCCAGGATAATATTATGGAAGATTAACTGCTATTCTTTTCTCCCACCACCAGTATGTCCTGTTCTCCCATAACCATTCTCTATTTAAGGGGTCAGGCCATGGTTACACCATGAAAGCAGAAAAGAAGGCTTTTAAGTTTCAAAAGTCTGAACCTTGAAAGAACTTGAGCCAGAGGAAAATAAATACAAAGCAGTAGACCAGGGTTTTCTGTTTTCAAGGTCAAATAAAAGAGGAGGGGATAACAGGGGAGGACTTGGGCACTGGGGAGTACCTGCCCCCACCCACAAGGGGGCGCTATCAACAGAACCCTCTTTGGAAATCTGAGTGCCAAGGGTCTATGCTCAATGCTTCACCCAAGCAGGTGACAAGAACCTGGAAAAGGGAAAAGGCTAGGATCCAGGCACATGTAGCAGTCTTACAGACTTCCTCCCCACAGAGGACTGCATGCCTGGCCCACCTTCCACCCCAACACTGACATTATTTAAGCCTCCTAGAACTTAAATGAGTCTGGCTCTCAGAACCCAGCTATAAAAGACAATTCTTGGGACAATTTGGGAATTTTCAATATGGACTAGATTTTAGATAATATTATGAAATTATTGTTATTCTTAACTATGGTAGTAGTATTGCAATTATGTAGGAGAAAGTCTTTTTATTGAGGAAAATGCAGTCTCAACTATTGAGAGGTAAAATACCATAATTTCTGTAACTTACTTTCAAATAATTCAGTGAGGAAAACATATGAGTACATAAGAGAGAGAAAGCAAATTCATCAAAATGTTAATAATTGATCTAGAGGGGAGTATATGGGTGTTCACTGTACTACTGTTTCAACTCTATGGGTCTTAATTTTTTAATAATATATAAACTTTTAAAATAAAATCATAAGGAAAAAAATGTTGGTCCTATAATATTAATTTAAAATGCTTTACACAGCGTGAAGAATGGTTTGCATTAAGTATATTCATAAATCTGTAAAAGCTCACAAATGAAAAAAGATGAAGGAGGTACAAGTAATCGTTGTTGAATTAGAATGGTGGGATTATCTGTGGCATTTTCCTCTATGTTTCATCCTTCTGAGCTTTTATAATATTAAAAAATACTTTTAGATATAACCTTAAAAAAAGACGGGTAGGGAGAATAAAAATTAAACTGAGTTATGGAAAAGCAAGAAAGCATTTCAGAGAGGACAGGGCTGTGGCAGCCACTGAGTAGAGGGTGCTACAGCCGACCTCAGCCCCTGCTGGCCCTGGCACCGAGTGCTGCCACGGGCACCATCGGTGGCCTCTAGAAACCCACTGGGGTTCCTGCTACCTCCAGAATATCATTTCAGTCCCACATGTGCATCTGACTGGCCAAGTCTAGGTCACGTGCTCACACCTGAGCTGCCAAGGATACTGAGGAGGCAATTACCTCATCTGTGGAGTTCCTATAGTCAGGGAAGGAGGGGCTCTCATATAATGGGAAACTTCACAAAGAAAGCATGGAGATTCTAACATTGGGCACCAAAAAAAAAAAGACAAATGTCACCACATAGTTGTTCTTGCCACAACAATTGGGTCAAGCACAGTATAAGACAGTGATGGCGAACCTATGACACGCGTGTCAGCACTGACACGCGTAGCCATTTCTGATGACACGCGGCCGCTGAGGCGGCCGCATGCCGAGGATGAAACATTTGCTGCTCCTGAGGATGAAACATTTGCGAAATAATGTTTTTTGCTCAAAGTGACACACTACCCGAGATATGCTCAGTTTTTTGGCGAAGTTTGACACACCACGCTCAAAAGGTTGCCCATCACTGGTATAAGAGAAAAACAGGACCAAGATTTGGCCTTTGGCCCTCAAGGAGCAACTTTGAGAGTGGTATCTTACTCTTTGTTACCTCATGGTGCTTGGCAGGGAGTAAACACTCAATAAATACTTGCTAAATAAATAAAAGTAAATGAGTGGTCTGCCCTGGACAAATCCAACGACCCTTTTGAGGGCAGGGAACTGGACAAAATAACTCTCCAGAACCTTCTGACAAGAAGAGTCTTGGAATTTACGATCTTATCTGAGAACGGCTGAGCCTCCCTATTACCTCCCAGAGAGACTGGCCATGAGTCAGAAGCCAGAGTAAAACCGTCCACCAGCGCATTAGCGCTGAACTTCCCCAAACCTGAAATTTAATTGTGAAAATGGATCCACCTAGAAAACCAGTTCAAATCATGTCTAAACCCAAACATCTAAAACAATTGGACAAGAATGAAATTTGTTCTGAGTCCCTGCTTAAGGCTGAATTTTCTTATTTTTTAAGCAAAAAACCCAGTGTCATTAGTTTTGGCCATATACTGGCCCATGGTGCCACACTGGGCTATGTCACAGCACACATCAGCAATAATTTTATAAATGTGTTCTCCCCAGCTGCCTACCTCTGAGCTTGAATCGATTTCCAGTCACAGTTTGCTCATTTCATGCCAAAAGGCTGCAGAGGGGGTACTATACGGGTTAGTGTGAAATCACTTTTTCTGCAGATCTTTAAACATAGGTAAGAATCATCTCTTCTTTCAGTGGTTCTGGTCTCAGTTTAACTAGATGCAAACTTGCTAGATTCTGTGCAGTCTCTGGACTTTTGACTCATTTGTTCAACAAATTTGCAGTGGCTGCTTACTATGGGCCAGGAACTTGAATTTATGGCATTTAAATTTTAGGTGGAGACCCATAAATGCATAAGCAATTACAAAATGGAATATGTTTGGGGGGATGGGGGAACTACGGTGCTATATGAAAGAATAACAGTGTATCTAATTTGGATTGGATTGAGTAGAGTAAGAGAATGCTTTCCTGGGGAAATGACATTTAGGCTGCAACCTACACATTGAAAGAAGAGTTAGCCCTAACCCCTAGGATCTCAGAATGTGACATTATTTGGAGGGAGGGTCTTTAAAGAAGTAGTTAGGTCAAAATGAAGTCATCTGGGTGGGTCCTACCCATTATAACTGATGTCATAAGAGGAAATTTAGACACACATGCGCATGCACACACACACACAGGGAAGACCATGTGAGGACACAGGGAGAAGGTGGCCATCTGGAAGCCAAGGAAGGAGGCCTCGGAAGACACCAATCTGCCAACACCTGGATCTCGGACTTGGAGCTTCCAGACCTGTAAGAAAGTTAATTTGTATTGTTTAAGCCACCCAATCTGTGGCACTTTGTTATAGCAGCCCTAGCAAACTCATAGAAAGGTTAACCAGGTAAAGAATTGGCGTGGGGAAGAGAGGTCCATGCAGATGGAAGAGCGAGAAAAAGCAAAAACCCAGAGTCAGAAAAGAGTATTAGCCCATCAATGAACTGAAAGCCCAATAAACTGTTGTGTTTGGAGAAGATTAAAGCACAGGGAGAATGGGACTAGGTATGGCTGAGTAAAAAGAGAGAAACCAGAACATACAGGACCTGACAGGCCATGTTAAAGACCTTGGCATTTCCTCCTGAATTATAAAAGTCGTTGAGTAAGTCTGAAGAAGATGGAGGAGGTGGTATGACGTGGTTCAATTTAGAAGGGTAAAGTCATGTTGCCTAGTGAGTGGAGAAGGGGTTATAGGAGGGGAACCAGCTAGGACAGCAATGACGGTGTTTGGACCAGGATGGCAGCAGTAGAGGTGGAGAATTGTAAACAGACACATACTTAAGAAGCAGGACTGTCAGGCATTGCTGATGTTTGGGTGTGGGGGCTTAAGGATGGGGGCTGTGTGTAACAAGAACGGTACATTAGCTTCTGGCATGAGTACCCGGGGGCACTTAATAAAACACGTTTCCTATATTTAGAGGAGCTCTGGAAGCCATCTGCTGGCTGAGACACCAGACAAGAGGTTCAACCTCTTTAGTCAAAGGTCAAGGTGCTCAGCCTAAAAAACAAAGTTCTTCTAAATCTAAACATTACCTGCCTTCTCAGCTGCCTCTTCCATCACCCATGCTCTAGACTCCACATTTCTGTCTCCATCCTTGCTGCCCCTGTGCGTGCAGAATATGCATATCCCACGCCCATCTGCCCATACCCTGTGCAAATATAACCTCTTCCAAACCTATTCTGCAGCCCATGTTTCCACTTTGACCTCACCTCTCCCTCTAGTGGCTATTCTTGAAAGCTCCCTGCTCTTTACCCAAGCTTTTTTTCCTTTTTCTTTTCTTTCTTTTTTTTATTTTATTTTATTTTATTAATTTCAGAGAGAGGAAAGGAGAAGGCAAGAGACAAACACTGATGAGAGAGAAATATCGACCCGGTACCTTCTGCACGCCCCCTACTGGGGATTGAACCCACAACCATGCCCTAACTGGGAATTGAACCACTGACCCTCTGGTTCCTGGGACGACACCTAACCAACTGAGACACACTGGCTGGGCTACCCAAGCTTCTTGAAGAAGGAGTCTACCCTCTTGGATTCCATGTCCCCTGCCCTCTGCTCATTTTATTACAGTCTGGCTTTGGTCTCCTCCACCCCACTAGAACTGGTATGAACAAAGGAGTAATTACATACATCCATGTTATTCTCTCAGAGAGCACCCTGTTCTTTTTTCCACTCCCTATTCCAATGTGTAATTATATATTCATTTATGGGTTTCCTTCTAGAATTGAAGTGCCATGAATTCAAGGCTAAATCTGTGTTGCTAAATACAATGGATACTTTTAATCTTTTTTTTTCTTCCTGAACTCTTCACAGAATTTGATAATGTGAGTACTGCTCTTTTCTCTCCTTTTTTTGTTAACATTTTACTTAGCAATTTTTAAAGTTGTAAGAATAGTACAATGAGTACCCCTGTATCCTTCACCCAGACTTATCAATTAGTTTCGGGGTTTTGTTATTTGTTTGTTTTTTGCCTTATGTATTTACCCTTCATTTCCTGGGCCCTGGAAGAGTAAGTTGCAGACATTAAAACCCTTGATAAATACTTTCTTTCCTAAAAACAAAGTTCTTTCTATAATATCATCATAGCACAATTATCAAATTCTGGCAAAATAACATTGATGCAGTACTATTGCCTTAGTCTGTTCGCGCTGCTATAACAGAATGCCAGAGGCTAGGTGGCTGATGAACAGAAATTTGTTCCTCGCAGTTCTGGAAGCTGGGAAGTCCCAGATCAAGGCAGAGGCAACTTCAGTGCCTGATGAGAAGCCACTGTTTAGTCCAAAGACCACCCTCTTCTTGCTACTTCCTCCCATGGCAGAAGAAGGCAAATGTAGAACCACTCATTGCACTGAGTTGAGTCTCTTTCATTTCCTTTTATCCCAAACAGTTCCTTAGTAGCCTTTCTTAGTCTTTTGAGATGTAAATATTTTTTAAAAGTAAAGACCATTGTTTTGTAGACTGTCCCTCAGTTTGGGTTTGCCTGATGTTTTCTCATGACTTGGAGTCTGGATATGCATCGTTTGGCCGGAATGTCACAGAAGATGTGGTCGTGTCCTCCCGGTGCCTGGCATCGAGGCAGGTGATACTGGCTTTTCCCACCATCAGTGAAAAGCCACTCCTTCCTTGACGCTCTCTCCCCCCTTGGCTTCTGTGTCTATCTCACCTCCCTGGTACATGCTTCCTGGTCTTTCTCATGGGCTCCTCTTCCTTTGCCAACTCATAATTGCTGGCCAGGCAGGTTCCTATTCTAGAAGCCTCTTCTAGGCTCTTCACGCTGTACTAGTAAATTCTCCCAGGCAGCTTCATGCTCGTCTGTATCCTGAGTCTAATCTTACAGAACCTCAGTTACCACCTTTGCACTGAAAGCTCTCAGCTCTGCTCAACCTGGATCTCTCTCCTAAACTCCAGGTCCAGACCTGGCAACTAGACAGCTACACCAGGACGTCACCACAATGTCCAAGACTGAATACACCATCTTCCTCTGCCCCAAGCCTGTTTCTCTTCCTCCTAGGATAAACGGCAACACGCAGGGTCCAGGCCTTTCATTTTATAAACATTGGTGGAGGCACTCAGGACTTTTCAAATTTAATTATTCAGAGCCTTCCTGGATTAATTTCTTTAAATAAGAATCATATCTGTCTTGTTTACTATTCCGTCCCTAGAAATACCTGACAAGTGAAAATGGTGGCTATTTCTACTAAGACTCTCAATTTTCTGATCTCTAAGGTAGAAATAATAATAGATAACTCACAGGACTTGGGTGAAGAGCAAATGAGATAATATACGAGCAAGTCCTTTATAAACTTAACACTGTATCTCCTGGCCACTCACAATGTCCACAGAACAGCAGCGGCACCTAGGAGCTAATGTGGATTTCAGGCTCCACTCCGGGTTCTACCTACCTGCTGAGTCAGAATCTGCATTTTAACACGATTCCTACGTGATTTGTAGACGCAGTAAAGTTTGAGGGCTGCTCAACCCCAAATGAAGTACAGACACACCCACTGAATATACCACACCATTTGTTAACCTTCAGTTCATGTCCTTCTCACAGAGGAAGTCTTTCCCGATCAATTGAGAAAACGCAAGGTTCGCATGAGACAGCACCATGGAAACAGCGGGCTTCCAAATCCTCTCGATGCCTGCTGTCTATCTGACCTCAGGCAAGTTGCTTCATCTCTGTAAACCTCAGTTTCCTTGTCTCTAACAGGGGTTTGAAAATACCGACCTCTCTAATGGCTGGGATGACTGAAGGGTCATGTGCCGAGAATGGCACATTCAGAAAATGATACCAGTTTGTTTTTTAAGAAGCTCACATGCAGATGGCTTCCCAATTGCCATGAATGTGTAATCTCGGAGCTTGTCTATGGGTTCTGAGTAGGTTATAAGAGAAGGATGGGAATCTCTCCTTATTCTGGAACAAATTCCCATTTCACAGAGAGCTGGGTGGGAATGCTGCTTTTAAACTACCACTTATTGGTTCCTACTATGTGCCAGGGGCACGTTAAATAAAGTGAAAGTATCTGGTCTTTGCCGACTCCGTGCCAGCTCCAGACCTATGGCACATAAGGTGGGCAGGGGCTGGAACAGCAGAACAGAAGGAGGGGAAGGGGCTGGACGGAAAGGGAGACGGGGGAAGGAGCAGATGGGCATGCTCGGACTCATTTTGCCAAAGTTTATTTCAATCTGGCTGGGTTTCTTCAAGCTTCAAACTGAACAAGCTCAAAATTATTGACAATTCCCATGGCTTCTCTCTGTGCTCAGCCCCTTTACTTAAATAAAGGTGCTTCTACAGCATCAAGGACCTCTCATCACTAAGATGATTGTGGCTCTTCAGAGGAAGACATGCCAGGTAACAGGCATCACAAAATTACAGACTGACATTCTCTAAAACCCCTCTGAGATTCTGATGAACATTACATCGTGTGCCCTCCAAAAAAAATAAATATATAAATAACCACACCAGAGACACAAAACTCTGCATACAATGTCGGTAAGGTGGGGATTGCAATCCCTTAAAAAAGACTCAAGAACCTTCCACTTAAACTCCCTAAATTTAAGGCCCATTTGCTTCTCTTCACACAGATCTTTGGGAACCAACACGCATGCGCTAGCTAACACACACACACACACACACACACACACACACACACCATCATCATCATCAATCATTTATTCTCTCTAGATCCAGAAGCAGAATAAATTAACATTTTCCTGGCAGCAAAGTGGAGACATGTTTTTGTCTAGAGATTACACAGATTAAATCATCAAGTGCCATAATCCACCTCCCCCTAAGGCAGGAAGACAAGAAGATTTGAATATAGCTGTCTAAGCCCAGCAGGAAGCTATAACTTCACATCTCAGGATGCCCTGGCCCACTGAAAATCCGTGTGCTCAGCCTTCCTCCTGGGAAGAGGGCTCCTCTGATCTAACTGACATTGTTCAGAGGAAAACACATCTCTGTAGAAAGTGGTGGCTTTTTTTGTTGTTTTTGTTTTATCTGTGTAGTCAGAAAGACCAGAGTTGTTTGGAAGCCATGGACAACTTCCATTTTCTCCTTTGTTTATTACTGTTTAAGTCAATATTGAAATGGGATCTTTAATCCCAAGTTAAGAATTTTGGCTCCAAACCTCAGCAAAACACAGAGTCCAGTGGTTACAGGCATGGGGCCCATGTGGAATCTGATACCTGGGTTTGGTTGAATACTGGCTCTCCCCCTTTCTCTGAGCCTCAGTTTATTCACACGTATAACAGGGTAAAACAAGCACCTACTTTGTAGGGTGGTTGTGAGGATGAACTGAGATGGTCTCTGTAAAGACCGCAGCAGCGCCTGGTACATGGCAAGTACTCCATGGATGCCTTAGAGCTCTCAGATTCTAACCTAATGGCCGAACACAGAGTGCCTGAATCCCACCTCCTCCTTCCCCTCAGATATCCTATCTTATGCCACACCATCTGGGTAATGCGTTGTAAACAAACGCTACCAGACTTGGGAAACATTTATGACTTTCACTCATTTGGCGTTTTGTTTATTTTTTTAGTGATTTTTTGAGAGAGAGAGAGAGAGAGAGAGAGAGAGAGAGAGAGAGAGGTATGAGAGGGAAACATCGATCAGCTGCCTCCTGCATGCTCCCTACCGGGAATCAAGCCAGAAACTTGGGTATGTGCCCTGACTGGGAATCAAACTGGTAACCTTTCAGTGCATGGGACAATGCCCAACCAACTGAAATTCCCCTTCTCCCTTCTCCTGGGCCCTGGTAACCTCAACTCTACTTTCTATCTCTATGACTCCCTATTCTAGATATCCTACATAATAATAGACAAATATGCAAATTGACCGTACCTTCTGCCCGCGATTGGCCAGGAGGTGCGGGGGGGGGGGGGGTGCGGGCCGGACTCGGGGTGGCCGGGGTGGCCGATTGGGCCGGCGGGACACTGAGCTCGCATCGCCAGCGGCGGCTCGAGCTCAGCGTCTGTGCCATGGCTGTGCTGCGGCACAGAAGGGGCCTCTGGGGCAGCGAGCTCACATTCCACCGCAGACCACACAGCTCCCCCGAGATCGAAAGCAAAAGCGTGGGAGCTGGGTGCCTGTCCGCTCAGGCACCAGGCCTTTCAGAAGCCTCCGCCCCACGGGAGGCTTCTGAAAGGCCTGGTGCACCAGCGGACAGGCACCCAGCTCCCCCCCCCCCCCTAAATGTGCATGATTCAATCATGCACTGGGCCTCTAGTTTCTTATAAGTAGAATCATATAATACTTGCCCATTTGTGTCTCACTTAATTCATTTAGCATGTTTTTAAGGTTCATCCATATTATAGCATGTATCAGAATTTCATTCCTTTTTATAGCTGAATAATATTCCATTGTATGTAGAGCCCACATTTTACTTATCCATTCATCTGTGAATGGCCACATGGGTTGCTTCCACCTTTTGGGTACTGTAAATAATGCTGCTATGAACATTAATGTACAAAATCTATTTGAGTTCCTGCTTTCAATTCTTTGGTGTATAGACCTAGGAATAGAGTTACTGGATCATATGGGAATTCTATGTTTTACTTTTTAAATAAACATCAAACTGCTTTCCACAGAAGCTGTACAATTTTACATTCCCAGCAGCAATGTACAGAGTTCCAACTTCTCCACATCCCCTCTCTCTAGTTTCTCTCTCACAATGATGTTTCTCTCTCTCAAATCAATAAAACAGGTCCTCAGGTGAGGATAAAAAAAATTAAAAACATATCCTTGGGTGAGGATTGAAAAAATTTTTTGGCTAATCAAAGTTTATCCCCAAAGGCTAGAAAGGGGGCTGGAAAGGGACTACCTTCCCTGGGTTCATGGGAGGGTGAACTTCCAAACAATAGATGTTGAAGGTACTAACTAATCTGTTAGGTTGTTTCATTGGTGCTTCAAAGCTAATGTCATTTAGCTTCAAATGCAAATGATACAGACCTAACTTGTTTTTTAAAAAGAAGAGATTATCAATTCACATAATTGAAAAGTCCAGGGATAGACACTGGCTTCAGATATACAGGGATACTGGTGGTCAAATGCCATTGCCAAAACGTGGCCTTGCTCTCTCCAGCTCTCAGCTCTCTGTATTGGCTTTATTCTAAGGCTGGCTCTCCCCTGTTGGTGAGAGCATGACTAAAAGGAAGTACCAAACCTAATTGGTCTGGCTTGGATCACACCACGATTGTTGTACAAATTGCGTGGCTGGGTAATGGAATGTTCTGATTAGCCATACGTGGATCACATGACTCCCCCCATCATGGGGAGAGGATACAATATAAGCAGGAAGGGTCATGGATGCTGGATTTGCAAAATTAACAAATGCACACTACATAGAAAAAAAAATGTACTTCTGATCTCTAGGTAAACTGGGTATTTTTAAAAATGCATCGATTCATTCCACAAACATTTGTTGAATGCAAACCATGTGCTAGACACAATGCATTGGGGAGGTAAATAACACAGTCTCTTCTACAAAGGAAGCTAATCCTCTGCCACTAACCCACTGTGCGAACCTGAATGAGCTCAACCCCCCCCCCCCCCCCCCCGATTCTCTGGTTCATCATCTCTAATAGCAGGAAATGGTTGGAGTGCCTGATTTCTGAGTTCCTTCCCAATTCTGTATTCAATTCATTCCATGACTTCCTTCCTGCAAACTGCTTTGAATATTTTTTGTAGATGCTACCAATCAGACCAATTTGATTCTACTTGCTTGGCTGGTTACTCACCACAGAGGAACAAATGAAAAAGTAATGAAATTAACTCAGGCCCCTCTGTGACTGAATGATGGAACTTAGGCATCCAGAGTTCACTGACTCTTGCAGCCAGACACCTTGTGGGTGACCGAGGGGAGGAAAACCAGTGGAGAAAGAGGGCTCTAAAAAAAGGTTTTTTCCCAGCTCCCAGCTCCAGCCTGGGAGAGCCACTTCCAAGCCATGTCTGCAAGGGTGCTTGGCAAAAACTTACTGGTCCTCTGCAGATTGCGAGCTAAAATTAGCAGTGGGTGTGAGCTGACTCCTTCAGAGTGACTGCAGGGCCTTGGAGGTGCTGGCTTTTGCTGATTACTCGCAATGCTGCCTTGCTAGGAAAGGGTGTCGGGTGCTCAAAATGTTTAGTGACCCTTCAAGGACAGAATATTGTAGCTAATCCCAAGTGCATATGTCTGCTCTAACAATCCTTTATTCTCTGCCCAAGTGATGTGCTGACAGCCCTCGCATGAGGAGCTGTGCAGGTTGGGCACTGCACAACTTTAGGGGCACCATGCAGATCACAGGGTATGGAAGCCTGGGTAAGTGATGCCCTCTAGAGTATGCAGTGCTCAACCTACACAATCAAAACTAAGGCAAAAAGGCTGCCACGACAGTAATCCAGAGATTTTCAATCAACTAACACATGGTTTTTATATCGACTATATATACTGAAGTGATATTTTGGATATACTGAGTTAAATGAAATATACTACTTGTTTCATCTGTTTCTCTTCACTTTTTTTAATGTGACTACTAGAAAATTTAAAATTATAAATGTGGTTTGTATTATATTTCTACGGGGCCATACTATCTTAAAAGGTATGCAGCAGGATTGTGCCCAGTTACCCATAGTGGTAACCCATTCTCCACCACACCCTTTTCTGCCTTTCTTCCCTTGCTGGTCTCACTTTCCTATTCCCTCACTGAGTGACATGGGATCACCTCCTAAATACTAGCAAACTAACTGGACCCAAACCTTGTCTCAAAGCAGGTTTTGGGGGTAAACTAAAAAACAGACTTGCTATGTACAGGGAACCATGCAGATAACTACCTTTCCTGATTGCTTATATGCTCAACTTGCATATGATCCGTGGAGAAATAAAGGAACCAACACATGAAAGGTCAAATACCAGATTTAAATAACAAAACAAGAGGTATGCATGATTACCTGCCAAGTCAGTAGTACAGAGTAAGTGCTAAGAGCTTCAAGGAGAAACGATATTAACATGGAGTGGTGTGGTTGGGGAAGGAGATTTCTGCTCGGTCCCATGAGATCTATCGGCTCAGATTGCTGCCAAAGAAGGGGGTGTGTGAAATGTGAAGTTCGAGTGAGGAACTAGACTCACGAAATGACTTTGATGCTGATGACATGTGCTGTGTATTTTGTGGGAGTACTTTTTTTTTTTTTAATCCTCCCTGAGGACATGCTTTTTTAAAATTGATTTTAGAGAGAGTGGAAGCGGGGGAGAGAGAAACATTGATGTGAGAGAGAAACATCAATTGGTTGCCTCCTGTATGTATGCCTTGACCAGGGATCTAACCCACAACCAGGTATGTGCCCTGACTGGGTATCGAACCTACAACCTCTTGATGTATGAGACGATACTCCAACCAGCTGAGCCACCAGGCCAGGGCTGTGGAAGTACATTTTGAATCGCATTGTGTGTATGGGAGCCAGGGAGCATGCTACATTTGATTCTCTTATTTCAGTCATTTCCCCTGTGAACAAAGCTGGCAGGGGGAGGTAACACAGTCTATCTCAAACAAAGCACACCTTCCAGAAAGGGATCAACAGCTCTACCCTTTTCCCATTAGCACCATGCTTTTTGTGACTGAGATGAGCAATAGTAAATGTCACCACAGGAGGGCAAGCATTCATTCTAGGAGCTTTACTGACCACTCACCAGGTACCAGGCACTACTGAAAGAGCAGCTCAGAAAGCAAAGAGCAAGTGTTTTGTAGCTTTCAGAAAGAAGAAACACCCCCTGCCATTGGTCAGTCCTTTAAAATAAGCAGTAAATAAGCCCCAAAACACATAAAGGAAATAATTAAAATTATTTCCCAAAGGATACTGTTCCCCTTTATAGAAAGGAATGACATCTATTTTAAAAACTCAATTTCTTATAATTCACTGTGTAAGCCAAAGAGAACGTATATGGATTGAATCCTACCCACGGACTTCCACTCTGCAGTTTCTGTTCAACACAAACTCTCTGGTTTGAAATCTCATAAACTTAGAAAACTGAAAGACTTAGACATAGGTATTTTTCTTTCCCATTTCACAGATGAGGAAATTGAGGTAGAAAACAACATCTTAAACATCAATTTTTTGGAAAAGAATGCAACCCCAATCACGTTACCCAGAATACTAAATTAAAAATAAACACCAGACAATTCAACGGTTAGCACTTAGAAAAGGAATTCACTATAGAAAAAAATATATCATGGATTGAGCACAGTACCTGTTATAGGGTGGGTGCTCTATTAATGTGTACTGTAGAAACTGCTGAATGAATGTCAACTTGGCCACATATCACATATCATGGCAGTGTATCATAGCAGTGCATAATAAAGTTGTCTGAATCATACCAACTCAGAATTATGCCAACAAACAGCTTACTATCTATCAGTATGACATTTTCTCAGCTTCAGTTTCTTATCTGTAAAATAGGAACAATATCTACCCTGCAAGTTAGAAGGATCCGAGGCAATACACTATACCCATGGTCAGCAAACTGCGGCTCGCGAGCCACATGCGGCTCTTTGGCCCCTTGAATGTGGCTCTTCCACAAAATACCACGGCCTGGGAGAGTCTATTTTGAAGAAGTGGCGTTAAAGAAGTTTAAAAAATTTGGCTCTCAAAAGAAATTTCAATCATTGTACTGTTGATATTTGGCTCTGTTGACTAATGAGTTTCCCGATCATTGCACTATACCATACACATATACACAATTAAGACATGTATTATGTATAGTACATATAATGCCCATTTTTCTAATTACATACAAATTATTAGGTTGAATAGTCAGGGAAATGCAGTAGAAATAGATAAGGTTTAATGGAAAGGTCACAAGTTTTAGAATCAGTCCAAACTGAGTTAGAATCTAGTTGAGGAAGTTACTGAAACTCTTTAATAATTCCTACTCCTTCATAGGGCTACTGTAAAAATTAAAAATAATAGAGCACCTTCCCTGAGTCAAGCATTAAGCCAGGCCATTTGCTTAGTTTTGTTCACTTAATTTATGCACAGTGCTGATTACTGCCTGGACTATAGTAAGTGTTCAACAAATAGTAGGGAGTGTTATCAGCATATCTGATGGCAATGGGGCACTTAACATTGCTCAGGAGGGCCTTGTGAGTATAATAGAATTAAGTGGGCTAGTAAAGCTTGAATATACCATGGAGGAAATTTTGGAAAATAGTTGAAAATCAAAAGATGTTTGAATGATCATTTGGAACTGGGTCAGGACATTTTTTTTTTTTCTGTAAAGGGTGAATAGTAAATATTTTTGGCTTTCGGGCTGAAAGTCTCTGTTGCAACTACTCAAGTCTGCCCTTTTAGTGTGAAAGCAGTCGTGGATAATACATAAACTTATGAGTGTGGCTGGGTTTTAATAACACTTTATTTATACAAACAGGCAGCAAGCTGGATTTGGCCTGAGTCGTGGTTTGCTGACCGCTGGTTTAAAAAAAAAAGGGGTGGGGGTTGACATGCAATGGGACAAAGTGTGCTACTAAGTTCAAGGAACCAACTGCACAAGCTCTAAAACCCTTGGAATCTAATGCCAAAATCAGGACCATCACGGCGGGTGAGATAAAAACAAAATCACTAAAGTGATTTTAGGCCACAAAAGCCAAAATTCTTCCCTGGTCTGTTCTGGATGGGCCATGCCTCAGTCAGTTTTGGGCAAAGTAATGTGAATTGAACATTTTCAACTGAGAACAGTGATAAAACACCCAAGCAGAGATGGCTTCTGTGTTTCATGTGGTGTGTCTGCTACCCCACCCCACTCCCAATCAATTGCTAGTGGCTGCAAGGAGCACTGCGTGGACAAGGATTCTGAGACCTCACATCTGGGCCTAGAGAATGAGAGCCACGATTGATTAGTAATGTCTACAAGTGGGGAGAGCAGCGATGAGTGTGCCACACAATCACCATTGCTAAAGCCATATCACATGAGGATGGACAGGTAGTAAATAAGAGGAATTTATTACCCTCCCAAAAGTTGTATAACCCAAAATGTCATTTTCTTCAAGCTGGCAAGATAGTACTATACTTTCTAAATAGTAATCTGATCCTGCTAATGGACATGACATATCCAAAGTAGTTTTTATTACAGTGAGCAGCAGGGGGCTGGGAGAGAATACCTCTAAATATTCTTCCCAGCCCTGCATGAGACTCTGAATTCCCAAGATGCCTCATTGTACTGTCACGGCTGTGTTCCAGGTGGCTTAGTCTTCCCAACAGCTTTGCTTTGAAGGCATCATAAATATTGAAACATACTTTAGGCTAAAATTTTTCATGCTTCTCAATTCACCCACGGTCCAAAGGTGGGTTTTGTTTGGCAAGAAGGCTCATTTTTTGGATGTTGGTATGTGCACATATAGCAAGCATATAAATCCACAGGCATTATTTCATAGAGACAACATTCAGACCTTCAAGGTGGGTGTGTGTAAATTCCTCCTCCAAAATCTTGACACTCAGCTCTGAAGGCAAAGCCTGCAGTTAAAGGCCACTGACAGGTCTTTAGGCACAAACCAGCAGCTTTGCAATAGGTAAGGATGCACTAATTATTTTTTTGTAAATGTTTTTATTGATTTCAGAGAGGAAGGGAGAGGGAGAGATAGAAACATCAATGATGAGAGAGAATCACTGATCGGCTGCCTCCTGCATGCCCCACACTGGGGATGGAGCCCACAACCCGGGCATGTCGACCAGGAATTGAACTGTGACCTCCTAGTTCTTAGGTCGACACTCAACCACTAAGCAACGTCAGCTGGGGGATGCACTAATTATTTGGAAAAGACCTACTAATTTTCTCACTGCAGTTATTCATAGACTGTGACCTTAGAACCACAATGACTGAGATAGACAATGTCCCCTTCATTGTCTCGTTGAGCAAGAGGCTGAATGGAGTCACAAAAAGTCCCAGACAGAGATAGGGGCAGGCAAAGCACAAGGGTTTTAAAGTAGAGGGTTGGTAAAATACACATATCTGTTTTTCTCTTTTCCAAGAATCCCACTGAAACAACTATAAAACTATTTTTTTTGTGTGTGTTTTTAGGACTTAAACCCACCAGAATGGAGAAAATAGGTAAGGAAAAATCCAATGTAGAAGCTGAATGTAGAGGAAAAATGCACAACATAATCTTAAGCCGAGAATCACGCATTAGCAGCACATAATCAGAAATAAAGGCACCTCTAGAAATGAAGGTGAAGGCAATGGGACTGGTTGCAATTTAGTGTAAGAAGACCTGCTTCCCTCCTTCATGCAGCAAGACTGCCCAGATCCCAACCTGGTGAAAGACTGGGGATTTCTTCCCCCAGAGAAGGTAAAGCAAAGGGTCTCTGGATTATAGGGAATGAAAAATAAAATTTTTTTAAAAAGAAAGAAAAAAATAGCTCTTTTAAAAAATCTGGGCATTAAACATCTAGTTAAACCAGCCAAATTGTCAGTGAAGTAAGTGAACAGAATGAAAGTATTTTCAATCCTGCTTGGTAAGTTACTGTAAGATATATTTTACCAGAATGGAGGAGTAAAGTAGAGAAACAGGAAGACAAGAAAAACAAGAAATGATCCAAACCCAAGGAGGGGTAGAGGGGAGCTCCACTATGGTGGTGAACAGAGACCCCAGAGGAACAGCTGTGTGCAGGCGGCGGGGTGGAGGGAGGGCAGCAACCAGTCCAGAGTGGAACAGGTCAGAGGTCCCCAGTGCTGAAATCAATGGAATACCTGGTGCATCTGAATGTCTCAGGGGGGGATTTAGACATTTGATGAAGAGTTTGAGGTAGAATTCCTAGTAAGTACACAGAAAACCAACTAACAACAAATATAAGAAAAAATATTATAATTATTAACTCCTGGGGGAACGCTGTCAAGGAAAGAAAAAGCAATCATAGTTTACAGCACGGCTCAGCTGTGACTGATGTTTACATAGTCATAACAATGTAAACACGCAATACTGACATAATCAGGATTATAAAATAAAAATATTGGGAGAGTAGGGGATGATTTCCAGTGGGAATTCAATAGAGATGCCTAGAACTAGACTATCTAGTATTAGTAATAACTAGCTAGAGAAAGAAGTTTAATACCAAAATAAGCAGCTAAAAGAGGTGAAGTGGTTGCTTCTGGGAGGAGAAATGAGAAAGCAGGGGACTACTATACTTTGCAGAATCCTTTGACTTTCTAAATTACACATGTATGACTTTGATCTTAGGAAGAGATTGATATGCTAAAATGAGAATTGGTAAGGCAATAGCCATTCAGTCATTCACTCCATAAGCAGTTAATGTATTACGGTACACCAGTCCCTGGGAATAGAGGTGGGGCAGATCTACTCCCTGGTTCAGTTCAGTAGGTCTCTCAACACAGCCTGGAGGGCAGCAATTCAAACTCCTCCCTAGTGAGGTTTTAATAAAGACAGATGCCTGGATATCTGCCTGTCTTGAATTTAAAGGTTTGTAGCTAGTGGCTTCTGTTGGCTTGCCCTGGGGTAGCCTTGGAATGGTGTCATGGGCTTGTTAGCCTCAAGGCATGATGGGACGTGAGCAGGTGGGCGCAGACAACTCCTAAAATAACACTAGCCTCTAACATGGGCAGCCCTCAGTTTTCTGATGCACTAAAGTGGTGTAAGGCTTATTTCAAGCATGAGGGGGCTTGTTTCAAGGAGGAGGGTTATTGTTCTGGCTGCTCGCTTGCATGACCTTATTTAAACCTCACAATAAACCTCCTGGTGGCTATCCACATTCTAGATGAGGAAAATGGAGCCCAGAGAGGTTACATGACTTGCTTAAGGTCACACAACTTGGACGCAGCAGAATTTAAATTCAAACCCATTCTCAATCATGGGATTAATAGTTATAAGACCTGGATACTAGTTCCTGCTCCACCATTAACCAGCTGTGATTAATGGCAAGTCCCTTCCCTTCTCAGTGTCTGTTTCATCTGTGAAAAATGGAGAGAGTTTGTACTTTGTACTTTGGTAGTCTATGTTAGGATGGGAGAAGCCAATGGGAAAAGGAAATGTGTGAATGTGGTGCAGAGATAAACACTTTCCTCCTCTGAGCCTCAATTTCCTCATCTGTGAAATCGGAATCATTAAAACATACACACACAAGGTTGTTGAGTGTATTAAGTAAGATAATGTATGAAAAGTACTTAGCACTTGGTCAGGCATAAACATCAGGCCTTATTCATTACTATTACTAAGGTGTTTACAAAGCCCCACCATACATGGATTCCTGAAAGCTTCCACTTCAAGTAAGGTCAAAGTACTATTTGCGGGAAGAAAAATTATCAAGGCAGAAGAAAGGGAGTCAAACAAAATTACTAACAGGAATGTGTACTGTTGCCCTTTATTGGTTTTACATACAAGTTAGTTTACGAATACTTTCAGGAGCATGTAAGTGTGAAATTGGAAAGCGTCACTGCAGGAATGCGGGTGGGCCAGGGGACGGGAGGAGAAAGGAGAAAGGCAGAAAGGTAAGGAAGGTGAGCCCAAGGTGTGCAAGGACAAAAGACACCAGGCTGGGGAACAAACTGATTTTAAAGTTCAATGCTCATTCATCCAGATTTATTGCTGAACACACGCTCTTATTTGACTTTATAAACACGCCCTCCATTCTCCCGCCTCTGTGTTTTTGCTCAAGCCATGTTCCTCTGTGTGAAACTCCAATTCCTAGTTAAGGACACTGCTCAAGGCCCACCTAGTTTTCAGGCCAAGCTTGAGTTTTATTCTGAGAAGAAATTGTAAAGCATTCATGGTTAATAAGAATACAGAATTTGGGTCAGCAAGACCTGCTTAGGCGATGCTAAGGCAAGTTTCTTAACCTCTCTAAACCTCAGTTTCCCAGGCTGTAAAATGCAGATATGTAATCACAACCTTCAGGGTTATAATAAATAATAAATGAGGTCATGCATGTGTAGTGCGTAACCATCTGCTCAATAAATGTCAGTTGCTATTATTTTCTCTATCGTCCACATTCCAGTCCAATTTTCTCCAGGCCTCGAGTGTAGCTCCCATTACACTGAACTAGAATTACTGCCCATTCCCACTGTTCCAGAGGGAAGGAACCATGCTTTCATTTATCTCTGATTCCTGAAGAGTCTAGAACACTATCTAACTCGCAATAGGTGCTCAATGAATGTCATTTGAATAGAATGCAATGACTATAACATTCTCAAACGCATCATCATTAGTTAAAGTGGAAGGAAAAACATCCCCAACAATTGGCTACAGGTGACCAAATGATCACAGCAAGGTTTCCAGTCTTGTTTGATATGAGAGTGAGGCTCTCCAGGAAACCATTTTATGGGGGAAGGGGACCCTTTTGCACCAATAATAATGAAAACAAACAACTAACATGTATTGAGGACTTACTATGCTCCAAACACTACTTAAGTGCTTTATCCAATTCGTAAGTCCATTTTACAGAGGAAGAAACGGAGGAGGGTGGCCAACTGTCCCATTTTGCCTAGGATGTGCCTGGGAGGAAAGATTTTCAGCGCTAAAACCAGAAACGATCTAGGCACACTGGGATGAGTGTACCCCACCACTGAAGCACACAGATGTTAAGTAAATGTCCCAAAGTTAAAAAGTGCTGCCAGGATTATGAATCCAGGACCCCGATCAACTGTACTGCAGGCACAGACAGAGGCAAAGATGAACCCACTGAGACAACTAATTAAGCAGGTTCTAAAGTGGGCTGGACAGCTGGTTTGGCTCAGTGGATGGAGCGTCAGCCTGCAAACTGAGGGGTCCTGGGTTCGATTCCAGTCAAAGCACATGCCTGGATTTCGGGCTCGATCCCCAGTAGGGGGTGTGCATGAGGTGGCCAATCAATGATTCTCTCTCAACATTGATGTTTCTCCCTCTCCCTTCCTTTCTGAAATCAATAAAAATATATTTAAAAAAAATAAAGTGGACTGTCCATCATACTTTCCAGCACATACTTTCCTAGGGACTTTCCAGCACAGAGTCTAACACAAGTTGGTACTCAAACAATTATCCCAACCGTGTTCTAGTCATGCACTGCCTGTGGCTAAAAACATGAACTTGCACAAGTCACTTATTGTTTGTATCTTCAAAATAAGGGGTCAAATTAAATCACTGATGGCAAATAAATGGGTTCCCTTGCCCATGGCAGGCAGAGGTAATTAAGCCACTGCTTCCTACTCTATCTGAACTTCGGCCTCAAAATCTTTCTCACCCCAGCACCCTGGGCATTCACATCCCACTTGTAGGAGTTGATGCTTAAGCATGATCTCCTAAGCTAGACCTTTACCTTCCTAGTCCATTGGCACTAAACTAGCTTCCTGAGATTGGCTTGGTCTCCAGATTTGGCACTAGAATAACATCCAAGGACAAGAAGCAGACAGATCGCAGCAGCAATGCAAAGGAAGGGACAGTCCCTAAAGATTGGTCACTCCCTGCGTGCAGTCCTGTGCAGCATGGTGCCCGACAGCAGGGACTCAGAGACCACCCAGACTCAGAATCCTGGCTTGCCATTTACTGGTTGTGACCTTGGGCAAGTTACTTAACTTCTGTTTCTCCATTTCCTTAAATATAACATGAGGGTGATAATACCATCTACCTCGTGGGGTTAATATAAGGTTAAGTATATAGTATGTGCAAGTATATGTGTGTAGAAATCTTTAGCACATTGTGCTATATGAATTTAATAATTCAGAATTCTCAAAACCACTCTCCGAGGTACATTATTTAACAGATGAAGACACTGAGGTTCAGACAGATTAAGTTGCCCAAGGTCACACAACAAGTTAAGCAGCTAAGCCAGATTCAAATGTTAATTCCAAAGCCTTTGCTTTGCGGTCACACTGCATCTCAGTAAACACTCAAATACTTATAAGAATCGATGACGAAATGAAAGTGCTTATTGATTATATATACAGGGGCCTGCCCACCCAGGGCCGCTGTCCTCAGTACCTGCTTGTTCCCTATTGGCACTGCTTTCCTACTGAATCTGGACTATCGCCTACTTTAACCCCTTGCCCATCCACATCATTTGCATAGAGACAGATCATGGCAACAGATTTGAGCATCAGCCTACAGAAAACCAGAACACACAGCTGAGTCTCCGCTTTTGAGAAACAGGAGAGGACCTTTGAGATTCTGATTATTGGTCTTCGCCCATCAATAAGGCAAATGTGTTATTTTCTAGGTCTGTATCTTGCAGTGAATTGAGCCAACAGATTAGAGAAAATGGGTAAAGGGATAAGTACCTAGGTATGTATGTGCTACCTTATCTACCTTACTCCCTAGGAATTCTCCTAAACATACTGTACATATATTTTTATCTTTTTTTTATATATATATTTTATTGATTTTTCACAGAGAAGAAGGGAGAGGGAGAGAGAGTTAGAAACATCGATCAGCTGCCTCCTGCACGCCCTCCACTGGGGATGTGCCCGCAACCAAGGTACATGCCCTTGACCGGAATCGAACCCGGGACCCTTCCGTCCGTAGGCCGACGCTCTATCCACTGAGCCAAACCAGCCAGGGCATATATTTTTATCTTAATAATCATATTCACAAAAACACCTATTCTTGCTAACTCTAGAGTTCCTAGCTAATATATTTCTCACCATTCTATTGTGTCCAAAAAGAGTGAGCTGGTGCCCATGTTTCTAATTCATTCCATCTAGTGCCTTATTTTTAAAAACAGAAAAGGTGCTTGTAGCATTGTCAAAGATGGGACTTGTAGAATTTCAACTCTAGTGGAAGAGACCAGAAATTGGTTCCATTCCTGCCTCTGCCAAGGACTGTAGATGCAGGCTGCTGGTTGGAGCTGAGCAGGCAGTTTGAAGCAGGTGACACAGAATTAGTGTGTTCTTTTCAGTGACCTGTCACACTGTAGGACATGACATGAAAAGGTCCACCAACGTCCAAAGAGCAGCAAGAAATAGGATGTCCGACTCTCCAGCTACATTTTTAGAAACCAGTTCAATGGCTCTTGCCTCTCTTTTATAGACGATAAGAGAGAAGTGATCTGGAAAATTACAGATACGTTTTCTCCAAAGGCTCTCTTGTTGCTTATTAGATAAAGTAGGCTTCATCAAAACCAATTACTCTTTATATTCTAAACAGTTCCTTCCTTTTTAGAACTGTTAGACTCATGCCTTTTCAAAGGAAAGCAACCTCTTGGCCAATAACTGTGGCTCGTTCAACTCTATTGCCAAGAGAGAAACCCACAGTTATCCAGTCAGAGAAAAGGGCATAGGGAATAAGTGTTTTTACCTCTAAAATTTGCTGTGTGAGTGTGTGTATATAGGAGGTGAGAGCAGATAAAAATTTGCCAGAGAAGCAATAAAGGAAAAAGATTAAACTATTGAATGCAATCCTGTATAATAAAAGCCTAATATGCAAATCAACCGAACAGCAGAATGACTGGTGGAACAACTGGTCGCTATGACGCACACTGACCACCAGGGGGCAGACGCTCAACGCAGGAGCTGCCTCCAGCCCGCAGGCCCCAGGCCAGCCAAGGCGGGGGGCGGGGGCCTTGATCGCCCTGCTGGTAGCCCCACAGATTGGCCCTGATAGCCAGCCAGGCCTAGGGACTATACCCATGCACAAACTTCATGCACTGGGCCTCTAGTTTTAACATAAAGGGTTTGGGAACTAGAGAGAATAGTGGTTAGGGAATCTGGCTTAGAATCTGAAAGCTCTGGACTCGGCTTAGTGTTTAACTTGGAGAAATGACTAAGAGAGTCTATTGCCTTCTCTGAAAATGGTGATAACAGTGCACTGTCTCCAGGGTTGTTATAAGGTTTAAATGAGATAATGCAAATGAAGGGCACACCAGGAGCAGGCACTATTATTATTAACCAGTGGCCTTTCTTTGCACATCATTCTGCACTAACACTATTTGACAACTAACATTTACAGAGCACTTACGATGACTAGGCACAGTGCTGAGCTGTGGGTTTCATAGGAGAATTGAGTCTTGGGTTGATTATATTAATAATTCAGCCTTATGTTTGGGAGTATTAGTACTCTTTTCAGATTATTGTGAAGACTGGGATGATGCCTCCTAAGAAGGGTTTAGTAGTATCCAACAAATACAAAGTACTCAACAAAAGGCACACTAACGTCAAGGACAAGCCCCATTAGCCTTGATCACCATCACAAGGGTGAGAGGATTGACCTGAGTCTGTTTCTTCCTCCCCCATTTAGCCACATGCTTGGCGGCCAGCTCTTGCATCCCCTAGCCTAGATCAGGGACTTGGGCTATTCTGGAACAACTATGGAAGGACCCAGCAGCTCAAGGAGCCAGCACTCAAGAGTTTGGTGGTTAAGGGGATTAGAACAGAGAAAACTAGTCAGACTGGCAGTTACCCTAACAAGGAGAAATAACCCAAAGGAAACTGATAATGCTATTTCTTGATCTAGATGCTGGTTACAAGGATGCATTCGCTTTGAGAAAACTCAACAACTTCTACAATTAAGAATTGTGCACTCTTCTGTATGAATGTTATGTTACAATAAAAGATTTTAAATAGTGACCGCCCCCCGCTCCATTATTCAAAGCATAAAACCAGCCCTTCCCAATGGGTGTACCACAACTGGGTTACAAGCACAACAGGTCAGTCACCTGGAGCGGGCAGCAAGCAGCCTCATCAGCTTATCCCATGGGTAAGAAGTAAAATACTATGATTTTTGGTAAGACTAGGAGATACTGCTCTCGAGTACCATCCAAACAACACCCTTCTCAATCACACAAGTTTACCTCAAGGTTCCTCCTGTGTTCTGTGCCGCTGAGTCGGCCAGACTCCCGATGACCCTATGAATGAGTGATGGCCACAATGTCCTATCCCCAACAGCCCTGCTCAGTTCCTGCAGACTCAGACCCGTGGCTTCTTTTATGGAGGCAGTCCATCTCACATTGGGTTTTCCTCTTCTCCTGCTGCCTTCTATTTTCACCAGCATTACTGTCTTTTCCAAAGAACTCCGCCTTCTCAGGATGTGCCGGAAGCAGGACAGCTTCAATTTTTTCTTTTTGCCTCCAGCGATGTTTCAGGCTTAATTGGCTCTAGGACGCACTTACTCATCTTTCTGGTGGTCCAGGTATCAGAGAGCCCTCCTCCAACACCTTATTTCAAATGGATCCATTTTCCTGTCAGCCTTCTTCACTGTCCAAATTTCACATTCGTACATAGTAATTGGGAATGCAAGGTTACCTATCTGAGGTTAATTTTATTTACTGAATTGTTAATCAGATTTTTTATCCTCTCCAACAAGGAGAGAGTACACTTCATTTATGGGTCAACACCCCTAAACTGCTCTTTATACAGCTGAGAGTTAGTCTTTGACATCATTCCTTGTCTTACTCTTTATAACAAGCAAATGTCTAGTTCACCCCTCTTCTCTCCCCAATTTCAATCATTTATCAAGTCAATGGATATAACACAGACCACATGCTGGTTTTTTCTTTGAAAGTTTATTGTTATTTAAAAAAAAAAAAGCCTATACTTTTTACATTTTTACATTCACCTCTCAGAACATATAATGGTACCAGGTAATGGTGTTATTTTATAAAAAGCCCACCAGCTGCTTGAAATGGCTGCAAATTTTTTTTACCATGTTCTGGTAATAAAGTGGTTTGAACTCTTTGGAAAAATTGGTGTAACATTAAATAAGTACCAATATTTCAAATTCCCAGCTTAGAAACAAGATTTTTAAATCAGGAGGAAATTTAGTAAAATTCAAGGCTAAAGGAAAATGTTAATAGAAAAACAAAAGAACAATATTGTAAAAAATAGGATTTCCCCCCCAAGTTAGATTTAAAAAAATTGCAACCAACCCTACCCCCATATTTCTCTTAAAAAAGCCGCCCAATGCTGAGCACAGGGTCCCCCACAAGTATATAATTAGCCTGATTTGCAGATCAGCCTCTGGGATCTTACACTGGCCCCAGTTAGAAGTTTTTTAAAAAACTAAGTTATGTTAGGTAGTTGTAGACATCCACAAATACTGGTATCCAAACAAATTAAAATATCCTGGTTTTGGTATGGCTACCAAAATATGGAAACTGTTCAAGAGGACACTGGCTTAGGGAGAGAAGGAGTTGGAGAAATATACAAAACCCCCAAAAGGAGGTAAAATAAATACTAGGACACGTGGATAGCAAACACTGTGTACTTGAGGCAGATGCCTGGAGCCAAACACATGTATGAACAGGTTCTTGATCAGAATTACACATATCCAAGTTCTTCATCAGAAACACACACATACAGATTCTTGATCAGAAGTGTCTGGACCAACCTTTATCAAAGTATCACTTGCAGAAAATAGTTGAATTTGGGAACTCATCTGTGCCCTGGGTCTAGTGAGAGACAAAACTTTTAGAATAAGAATGGCCAGCTGGGCTAAAAGCCAGCCCCCTCTTATTATAGGAGTCACAAAGTCTGTGTTCCCCTCTCATTCATTTCCCCATCACAAAAGCTCCTCCACCTCCTAATGAGTGGGCTCTTGCACTCCCGGTCACTGCAGGGGCATCGGAGAGGTTGAAATGCTGATTTTTCATCTATGGAGTAACTAAATAAAAAACTAATAAATCTTCTGGGATCAGGAACATACTTTACTGTGCTGTATGTCACGTCTAAATCACATTTTCCTTCATTTTCACTAGGATCATGATTTTAAGAGTTGTGAGAACACTGAGGGGCAAAAGGCAGTGATGGGGCCAAGACCATGCCTCCCCATGGCCTCAACACCCTCAAATTTACAGAAGAGAAAAGGCCAAAGCGTCCAGATCCTGGTCTTCAAATAGTTACTTCACAAAAGCACAAAGGTGCCACCAGGCAAGGCAGGGAAAAAGGCAACTTGCTGCTCAATGCTGAATCCCCAACAGTTATCAATACAATCCTTTCCCCAAAAAATCAAATTCTGGTGTACTGTTAGGAAGACAAGTTAATACAATCATTAAAACAAACAAACAAAAAAACTCTTTGATGGCAACACATACTAAATATATCTAAATAATTTCCATCTCAGGGCACTAGATGACAACCAGTACCTGCTATTATGGTATGTTACACACACCACAATGACAATTCAGGCAAGAGAGAAACCCCAAACAGCCAAGGCCACCAAGAAGAAACAAAACGTGAAGCCCCTCTTTACTGGGGACTTGGTTCACTGAAGTCAACATCCTAATAATGGGAGGTCCTGGTGGCAGAGAACAAACACAAAAGGCCCAGGCAACTTTTGATGAACAGCACTCTTTATCCTGTTTTTAAATGAAACTCCATCACCAGAATAAAAAACGAAAAAAATAGATTATAAATTAAAACAAAAATATATCTGTACAAGTCTTTACTCAGTCAGTAAGGTTTGGTCTCTGTCGAAGGCAGGACTTTGGAGGTGATTTACCTGTCATCACAGCCCCATGACTTGCGACTTGTGTTGGGGTGTGTACATCGAGAGACAACACGAAGGGAATCACTTGAGACCAAGGGAGCTATGTACAAAGGTTTCCTAGGACATGTCAAGTCTACTAATTGCCCACCGAGATGCTAACACGTGCTCTAACCCCCAAAACTTGGTAAACATCATAAGGTGGCAACTAGAATATAAAAATCCCCATAACCCAACAAGTCATTTCTCTTGTTGTAGGAATGAGGAAAAGGGAGCAAGGAGTGATTCTTCCTAATGAATCAGAATTCATTAGGAAGAGTGGGTTTAGTGGCAGCCAGAGCACAGCCTTCTGTCCTCAACCTGGGCCAGACCTCCTGGGCCAGATCTCCAGGAGGCTGCGAGTGCCGACAACAAGGTTCCATGGGTTTGGAATGGCCAATGTGCAATAATGGGATCAGTGACAAGAGTGCAATTTGAATTATGAGTGAGAGTCTTTTGATAACTGCAGACTCTCATTCATCAATCTCCCTCCCAAACTTTAATAGAAAACCCAGATCATCAGCCTGTGGCAGGTCTCTTCACCTACTGGGCGCAGGGAAAATTAATTGCAAATGAAACTGTCTGAAATGACCACTTCTTGTTTCCAGCTCAAGCTAGAACGACTGTGTGTAAATAAACCACTTGTGCATTAAATAACATTTAAAATATGGTATCTTCAGCACATTATGAATATGAAATGTCCCTTCCCCCCAGCCCCAATTACTTCAGTGCACATAGTCCCTCAGGCAAATTTTTCTGTTGTTCAGCCAGTGGAGTGGATGGCATACGCCAGATGTTCCACAAGGCATTTATTTCTCTGAGAAGGCTGAGAGCCAGCAGAATTAATCTCCTTCTGCTAGGACCTCTGCCCCAAGCTTCTGGGGAAACACTGAATTAGGCTCGACAAGGGAAATAGATACATGATCCACTAATCAGATTCAAAACATGAAAATCCATTGTTGAGTGTATCCCTTCCTGCTCCTCTTCATGGTAGAAAGACGTAAAGATAATCAATAAAATAAAAAAATGTCCCTTTAAACTCAAAGGAAGCTTTGCGGGGGGGGGGGGGGGGGGGGGGGAGACCACAAAGCCAAAAAAATAAACAAGTAAGTTAAATTTCCAATATGCCTGAAAGTAAAATCGTCTTATGTGACTGATGACGGGAAGAAGTCGAGGAAGTAAAGAATGAAACAGAGATGGGAGCGACTGGCCACGAAAGGGCCTTGCAGAATCCACAACAGTGTTTTCCATAGTCCAAGGCCAAGGAGCAATTCCCAAGTTAAAAACTCTCTATTAAAAAGAAAACAAAAGAAAACCAAAAAGCACTTCAGAAAAAGGGTCAAGGGAAGTAGCGCACTGTAGAAAGTCAAGCCGCTGACCTCCGGCGGATCACAAAGAGCCCACGCTGAAGCTGGCCCAAGTAAATCCTCATCTTGGTGCTGTCACTGGTCTTTCTCACCCAGATCTGCAGAGAAGGAAAGAGAGAGGCTAAGAATGAGAAGTAAGTCTTCCAGAGCATAAAAATATTTGCATAAATTAGGTGTGGGCAGAAAACTGGCAACCTCTTCCTGTCAATTTGCAAGGACTTCGAAAGCACCTCCTTGACCTTTGGCCCTCCTAAAGGCACGCCTCTAGTGTAGACAGTTGGCATCAACCTTGAACTCATTTCTCCCAGCCATCTCTCTTACACCTTTAAGAAAATGGAGCCCTATACTCAGTGGACCCAGCGTCAGCCTGTGGACTGAAGGGTCCTGGGTTCGATTCCAGTCAAGGGTAAATGATCCCCAGTAGGAGGTGTACAGGAGGTAGCCGATCGATGGTTCTCACTCATCAGTGATGTTTCTCTCTCTTTCTCTCCCTCTCTCTGAAATCAATAAAAAAATATTTTTTAGCCAAAACCGGTTTGGCTCAGTGGATAGAGCGTCGGCCTGCGGACTCAAGGGTCCCAGGTTCGATTCCGGTCAAGGGCATGTACCTTGGTTGCGGGCACATCCCCAGTAGGGGGTGTGCAAGAGGCAGCTGATCGATGTTTCTCTCTCATCGATGTTTCTAACTCTCTATCCCTCTCTCTTCCTCTCTGTAAAAAATCAATAAAATATATTAAAAAATATATATATATATTTTTTAAAAAAAGAAAGAAAATGGAAAGCACAATGATACTGCGTTCCATTTGGCTTTGATCTTAAGGGCTCTTTTTGATTTGGTTTGACTACAAAGTTAATCAACATTCAAGATACACAGAATCATCACTTTCAATCAAATTAGGAAATATTGTGACAGTCCTTCCCTCCAGACCATATCGTTTTCCCACAGAGGAAATAGCATGTTTTGCGTTTCACAGGCAGACACATTCTTCTGTAGAACTGAGAATGAACCCTGCAGCAGGGGACTGCCCGAGCTGACAAGTGCACTCAATAAGGAAGGAAGGAGAACTGACCCACCTGAACAAGGAGCTACTGTGGGCCAGACACTGCTGGTCAAGTTGAGCCTCCTCCACCTCAGACACTCCCCCTCTCCCCCCTCGAAGTTAAGTACTAGCATCGCCCCCCTTTTATAGAACAGCAAGGCTAAGTCATGTGTCCTATGTGAACCCTGGCATCTGACATCAAAGCCCTTGCTCTTCTCCACTAACCCAGCCCCTGACTCTTTTCATCAGTTCTCTTGTGTGTTTAATTAACATGCAATTAGATGGAGCCAAAAGCATTATTATTATTTTTTTAATCTGCATCACATATATACAAGTACAAGTTTACGGACATATAGTCTCCCTCCCCTGCTTAGTTTTCAGGTTTTAAAAAGTTTATTCTCAGTTTCCTCTGTTTCTTTACTGTGATTATTTAGCAACAGACTTATTTCTAAACCAGTGTGCTGAACTTTAAAGTGAAAGGCCTTGCATGAATCTGAATCTCTAAGGAACCATTTTCAACTAAGAACTGACCCCAAGGAGAGCTGAACTGGGAAGGCACCAACATGTTCAGATGCGCCCACCAAATCTGTACAAAGTAAAGTTATGCAAAGGCCAAGTAGCTCTACTGCCACTTAGGATGTGACCTGAAACATGAGCTGGAATACTTCCACGAAGTGAGAAAGATTTTCCTGTTCCCCGAGTTGCGTGCCTCTGATGCACCGAGGCGTCTCCCCTCCAGGAGACATGTCTTATTGTCACTGTTTCCTTGTCAGACCTCATTGACACTCTATTATGTCAAAGAGTGACAATCTTCAACACAGAGACAGAAAAATCTAACTTGCATTTCTATTTTCCTGAAAAATCTTGAAGAGTCAGAGAGAACAGTGCACTACATCTGAAGTTAGGTTTAGGTACTAGGAGACCACACGCTAGGCCCAGCAGTGCACACGGCCATGTGCAAAACTTGCTGAGCAGCAGGTGTTGTCTATTAGATCCCCTGTTCTGGTTTTGACGTGGCTTGAAGTGAAACAGATCCTGAACCCAGAGAAGAATGACATTCATTTATCCGGAAGGCTCTCCCTAACTTCTAAGTAAACAATCATTATGCAAACTAGTCACATTTAAGGGCATTTTCAATTCAGGAAGCTGGGAGAATAGAAGAGGCTTAAGTTATTTCATAATCCAGTTTCATTAGATTTGCTGTGCATTGGTACAAAAGTTACAGAGGGCAGACACATAAAAATCAATTTTGCTGCAGACATTTGTGGACTGATAAAAGATCGAGCCAATCAGCTATTAAAGTTTAAAACTTTTTTTAACTACTAATAATACAGGTTACACATTGCTGACACCCTCCTAATGAAGGGCCATTCGGAGAACTCACAGGCCAGTCATATCATCCTTGAGCATAACCCTCTGAGGTAACTTTACAACCAGTCCCCATCCTACAGCGGTGACGGGGGGAAACCGACACCTAAATGGCACGAGCCTGGAAGCTCACTGTTCAGAGGCACAACAGGACATGTCAGATTGGAATAACAGCAGGCAAGGAGTAGTGTGTGGGTCAGATCAGACCAACATCCATTTATTGAGCACTTACTGTGTGCCAGACCCTGTGCCAGATGTCTCGATACTTCACAGCATGAAACCAATCTATCAATACACATAAATGTTCTAGAGAAAGAGCAGACATAGATGGAGTATGCTCCACAGTCAGGTTCCATTCTCAGTGGATGGTTACCTTAAAAAGCAGCAGGATTTGAAAGCACAGAAATCACACAGACTTGCCTTTTGTTCATTCCTGTTGTCTAATAAGTGGTTCCCAACTCAATTACTTTACAGGTAGTTCACAGATACCACAAGGAATACACTATCCGCATATACTGCAGTCAAGCAAAGTAAGGAACCTTCAAGAGTGATTTTGCCTACATGTAGTTTCCGCCTGAAAGCGCTGAATTAGACTCTAACCCACATATAACACATGATTCCACTGTACTTTCTCAGTGGCCCTCCCCCTGCAGGTTGTCACCTTTTGCTTTCCTAAAGGGTGAGGGAGTTTGGTCCCTACCTCATTGGCTCCGACAGAGCTGATCACACAGCTCAGTTTCTGGTTGTCCTTTGACTCCAGATAGATGGCTTGGCTCTTGTGGTACCTGCCAAAAACGGACACAAGTTTACCTTTAACCACTTTATTGAAGTATGACTGAAATATAAAGTGCTGTACATAACTTATGAGTTTGGGGATAAGTATACACCCGAGAAATCATATCACCATCAAGGCCACAGACATACAGAGGTGGACAAAAGTCGGTTTACAGCTGAGAGTACACAAAACCCGGTTTATTTTGTATTATTATTTATTACTATTAACCTGCATTTGCCCACCCATGTACATATCACCTCCCAAAGCTTCATCCTGCCCTCTTTATTATGATTGTTTTTCGTGGGCGTTTTTGTGGTAACAACACTCAATATAAGATCTACCCACTTGAAAATTTTTAGGTATAAAATACAGTACTGTTAAAGGCACAGATATTTTTAGGAAGAAAGGAAGGAAATGTCACCAGAATAAAAAATGTAATTAAAGGAGACTTAATTGATATTTGAGGAAGAGTCTGGATTTCAGGTTTAATTTCAAGGCTTCCACCCTTGGGTTAGATTAGATGATGACCTCCTAATCTTCTAAACTTAACTTATATTCCTTGGTCCCTTTGCAGTCAGGGAAAGGGAGGGCAAGAAAAGGGCTAGGAAATTAACTCCATATTTGGTTTTTTTTAAATATATTTTTTTATTGATTTCAGAGAGGAAGTGAGAGGGAGAGATAGAAGCATTAATGATGAGAGAGAATCACTGATCTGTTGACTCCTGCATGCCCCACACTGGGCATGTGCCCTGACCAGGAATCAAACCGTGACCTGTTTCATAGGTTGACGCTCAACCACTGAGCCATGCCCCACGCTGAGCTATATTTACTTTTTTATTTGGACTATATAACACAGTTCAAAAAGTAAATTATAATTTTTCAAGTAAAACTTGGTTTCACCCCAAAACATTAAAGGCTGGGTAGATAAAACAATAGAAGGGCTTGAAAAACTGGTCTGTTATTTTGTAATTGTCCAAATAAATCATCAACAAGAAGGAAGGCCAAATCCAGCCTTTACTTTGGTCACTCATTCAACAAACACTCATTAATCACTCACTGTGTACTCTATGTTGGAGGTTGGAGGCAGACAGTGAAGAAGGCAACAAGGTCCCTGCTGCCATGGAACTTCAAATACAATGGCAGCAAAGGAGATAAATAATCACCACGGACCAGCAGTCACTAGGTGATGTGCACCGGAGTATCTAACATGGCCTGGTCCGTCAGGACAGTTGCTTTGAATGTAGCAGACATGACAGACGCTCCCCTTTCAGCCTCTATATCTAGTCCCCTGGACTACAGTGAAGGACCACCTTCGACTTCTACAACTGCAGGGACAGGGCCGAGGATGAAAATGAGGAAGCCAGGGGAAAAGCCCAAATGGGACAACAGCAGCTGCCACAGGATGAAGGAGCAGCTGCTGGATTACAAAAGCAGCTAAACTGCTACTGGCAGCCCTGGCCTGGGCCAGTCCCTGTTCAGTCAAGAGCATCACCGTTGTTTCATTCTGGCCACATAGATCTGGCTTAACAGACCCACTAACTCAAGTAAGTTCCACCAAAACCAAAATGCATCTCCCAACAAAGCACTGCTTCTTATCATTATTTCGGTAAGAGAAGAAAGCAGACTATTTTGCTGGCATAATAAAGTAATCTACGGCCAAGACATTACAGTAAAGCATGTACTTCACTTCCACAATCAGCTTTTTCCAGTCTAGGCTCTAAGCACTCTTTAACCTGCTACTTAGGAGCTGAAAACTCAGGTTTCCAAGTCAACTGACTTCCTGAAAACACTGCTAAAAGAAATTGAATCCTAAATGCAATTAGAACAGCAAGAGTGGTTTAGATCCAGCTTCAAAGTGGCTTTTGGCCAGAGATTAATTGGTAAACAGGGTTAGGGACCTTCATTATGCTGAATACGTAATATTGCAAGGTTCGACTTGCACAGTGCATGAGGAAACTCAAACTAAAGTTTCCCTCACCCATCTAATCCAACTGCCCTGTATAAATGGTTAGAATAAAAATATAGAGGGGAGAACATTCACAGCTATTCTATAGGGACTGTGATTTATTAGAGTTAAAAACACAAGATAATAGGCAACTAGCTTCAAGTCATTCTGATACTACTTTCTAAATACTTTAATAAAGGAAGGTCATGGATGTGGTGCAGAAGTATATTACTAGTGTGGAAACCTGCTCAATATACTGCTAAATAGAGGAAAATAGCTATGTCCATATGTTCCTGTGTTTGTAACAAAACATATGCATATTACATGTGTATCATACACTCGGAAAAAACTGGTTAATTTATATATTAAAATGTGTATTAAAATTTTTTAAAAATCATAAAATTTAAACTAAGAATGGTATTCCTTTTATTGCACAGTTTTATTTTTTCAAAAATAAACAGGCATTACTTATATTAAAAAGTAAGTAATATTTTCTTAAGTCATGGTACTGGACAATACCCAAATAAGAAAGATGGGATAAAAAGAAAATTTAATGTCACAACTTTTATCCTAATGTCTGTTAAAGACACATTAACTCGAGGAGACTATTCAAACAATTCTCCTGAGATGTGCTCAGAGGCCAAACCCCAACACACCTGACTGGCTTAAAAGTGAACATCAGGAGTAAACAATGCAATCCAGTCTCTTAGCCCTGAGATATGGTCTGGGAGTTAAGTATCTGGCCACCTCCCCAGTGTGCCTGCTCTGGAATCACCAAATACATGGTGGTGGCTTGATGTCCATCATTGGTCACTATTTGCTCCTGGAGAACAGGCCAGCCCACTTTCAACCCAACTAATTCCCTGAAACAGAGTTTCGGGGACCTTCAGAAGATACTTATGTGCCACATCATAATGGCCTTTGGGCAGTGGTCGGCAAACTCATCAGTCAACAGAGGCAAATATCAACAGTACAACGAATGAAATTTCTTTTGAGAGCCAAATTTTTTAAACTTAAACTTCTTCTAATGCCACTTCTAAATAGATTTGCCCAGGCCGTGGTATTTTGTGGAAGAGGCACACTCAAGGGGCCAAAGAGCCGCATGTGGCTCGCGAGCCGTAGTTTGCCGACCGTGGGCCTTGGGGAACCATTACCCCTGGATATCAAATCTATTAAAACATCTGAATTCTATGAAAAAATAAAGTGCTCATGCAGGGGGTGGGGTATTTTAAAGATGAAGCTAAAAGTACATGACAACCTTAAAATACAAATTTACTTTCCAATTTCTAAAGACTAATAAAAGAGCAGGAAGAAATTCAAAATATAGACATAAAAAATGTTCAAAAGTAACATCAATCGAGCTACAGTAGTAAAAATGTACATTATCACTTTTTTTGCCAATTAACCCATTTTATAAGCTACAACTCATCTCTGCTGAAAAAAATAACTTAAATAGCCTCAGAGGACAAGCCCCAAATGTCAAGCTAACTTTATTACTAATGGAAATTCTGACCTGGGAATCCCTGCAATTAAGCTCTTAAAGCTTTGCCACTACTGTTAAACCCAATGAACTAGAATCATCACTACTATTATGGAAGAAAGCAATTTCTTTAGAAAGGTGGGTCAAAAAGTGGGGCAGGGAGGGGGTAGAATTTAATTTTGTATCCTACTGGGAATCCTCACATTAAGGTTTCACTTCAAAAGAAAAGACCATGTCACAGCTACAGTACCTCCAGGAGCCCCAATTCTAGTTGGAAACATTCACTGTTTTAACAGTGTTTTGTGTCAGCTGAAAGCTAGAGGGTTAAATCCACCCAATCGAGTGGGTGGCTTCATTTCTGATTCACATTAGCAGCCCCAGATTTAATGTGAGGAGAAAATCAACAGTCTGCCAGCACCAGCAGTTAGTTATTTTAAAGTATCAGCTACTTTCACAGTACTTCCTTAGAAGGGTCATTAGTCCAAATCAAAATGTGAGGAAAACTTATAGCAGGATATAAAATGCCTTAAACGCAGTATGTATAAAACCAAGGCAAAGGGAAGATGCTTATCTTTCAAAACGAAATGTAGCTTGGTAAGTGTTCTTGCCAAGATGGGAAGCCCGAATCACACTCATTTTGCTGAAGTCATTTAAAACTCAATGAAACATGTTTTGCCAGAAGTATTTTCGCCAAAATACTCCACACCAGTAGAAAGAACATAAAGTGATTCAGCTGACCTCTCAGCCACAGGCCATGATGCTGAAAAAAGAAAAATGGCAGCCTCCAACTGACAGGGACACAAAAGGCAAACAGCAGAGCCCAGTGAGATATGAGAAGCCGGTTCTGTACTGGTAAACGTGGCGGCCAGGACTCCTATGAACACCTTCCAAATACAGAAGGCAGGGACCTACTGAAACAAATGTGTCTGAACTTTGACTGCCAAGGCCAAATAAGAGAAACACACAGAATACAAAAGAAAACAAGTCTCAATATTTAACAGTAGAATAAAAGCAGCTTTACATTCACTGAAAAAGTAAAATGCTCCCAAAGAGTTTATTTTAAATTTTTCTGGCGCCATTATGAGAAAGACTGAAATTCCTTCAAAATGCTTAGGAGGTCTAACACAGCAAACCTGACCACTCTTCACATCATGAAACACCAGTCAGTGTAGGTCCTTTCTTTATAAAAACAAGAATTTTATTTTACAGCATTTTTACCCTTAAGACTTGTCTCATAAAGTCAAAGGATTAAGCCTTAGAAAGAGGCAGATCTGAAGCAACACAATTATAAAATGAACATTATTTGAAAGATCATATGGCTTTAGGACTCACAGATCCATAAAAATGTTAGTGATAAACCTCATCATTTTTGAAGATGTTTCTTATGTGTGGGCTAGATCTTTAAAGGTTATTTGGTTTTCATTATTTGAAACATTTTTCATCGTATTTTGCCTCCAGTGTGTTGAACTGTTAGGGCCTGCCACCTAGTGGTGGTATGTTCTGGTAATCAATATTAAGAAGATACAAGATTGCCAAAGAATAGCCAAATGTGAAGGGCAGGAGACACTAAGATCAGGCTTACAGATAGAGCAAGCCTTCATCATCCACTGGGTAATTAACCCACTATAACTAATAAGCGGAACTTATTTATTTCAGGCATGACCAGATCACTAAGCATTTCTGCCAAGTTCGGGAGTACAGTATTATTAAGGTAACTAACACAATGTTGGGGTTTTTTCTTTAAGAAAGCTAAAAAAATTCTAAGTAGCCATTACTCAAATTTTGGAACGTTCCATTAAATAAATATATTGAATCTCAAAAGGTCATTATATAGAGATATTATAAATAGAGCATACAATAACCCAGGAAAACATCCTGCATATAACCAAGCAGAAAGGCAGAAGAATGCAAATGTGTCTAGCATCCTATATAATAAAAGGCTAATATGCAAATCGACCGAACAGCGGAACAACCGGCCACTATGATGCTCACTGACCACCAGGGGGCATACGCTCAACACAGGAGCTGCCCCCTGGTGGTCAGTGCGCTCCCACAGGGGGAGTGCCGCTCAGCCAGATGCCGGGCTCATGGCTGGCGAGCGCCTCTCCCACCTCTGCGGCAGCACTAAAGATGTCCAACTGCCAGCTTAGGAGCAGGCCTAAGCCATCAGTCAGACATCCCCCGAGAGCTCCCGGACTGGGAGAAGGGGCAGGCCGGGGTGAGGGACCACCCTCCCAAATGCACGAATTTCATTCACTGGGCCTCCAGTGACTTAATAAACTAAAAGTATGCCACACATAGACAATGAATAAAGGAATATATCAGAATTAAAAGAGCTGTGAAAAGGTGGTAGAATCCAGGGTGACTTAATATCTAGCAGAATGCCTAGTTACAGAGCAGATAGTAAATGTTTGCTGAATGAGTAAATGTATGAACTTTTGGGGTTCTTTCATATTATTTTGCCTTTTTATTCCCAATGGAAATACTGGTGGTGTGAAGATTTCCACCAGTCTTCAATCTAAACTAGCAATGTTTTAGGACACAATTACCCTAAGAATGTTTCCTAGAACACTCATGCAGCAGGATGACACAGGCGAAAGGGGCCCTCACCAAATAAATAACCTCTGCTAACATCTCAGAATGTCAGCAGAGGTTATTTATTTGTGCATCAGCATAAACCCAGTCTACAGGGACATCACAGAAGATGGAAGGCTGCAAATTCTAGTGTCCTAGCAGCAGCATGGAGAAAGGAGGGCCACCATCAGAGCAACACGTTCTGGAAAAACACAGCCTTCAAAGATCTAACAAGTAGCATCAACCAAATGACTCCTGACACACGTTTAAATGTTATTCCACATGTAGTACTACGTAAGTTAAGCAGCAGCCATGCTCTAAAACAACAACTGTAGATAGGCCCAGCTCTCTTTCCAAATGGTTCTTCTGAGATTCTTATGAGTAATCTGTGTTTTTCTACAACATACCTACCATCTTTTATCATAGTACAATTTGCCATCTTCTATCCGGGCTTCAAATCTCTGGGCTGGAGACTCAGCTGGTGTGGCAGGCAAGTGTTCGGGAGAAGAGGGGGATGCTGGAGGAACCAACGAAATATTTCAATGACTAAGCATGTAACAAACATGTGAGTCCGCCAGCTAACATGCTTTAATTGAAATGCTATTAAAAGGTACTAATAATCATAATCATCAAGTCCTTACAGTTGTAATAAATGGGAATCCAATAAAATTCTTGTATAGTACATCTTATGATCCTCAAAGCAAACCTGTGAGGTAAGCAAGGAGAAGATTAACCTCACTGAACAGAGGAGAAACCTGAGGCTCAGGCAGGCTAAGGGATTTGCCCAAGGTCACTTAGAGTAGAACTAAAATCCCAGTGATCCACCTGAAGCCCAAAGGGCAAAAATTAGATAAATCTTTTTAAACTTACAAAAAATGAAATAATTTCTAAAAATATTTATTACTAGGTGGAGCAAGTCAAGCTAAGACAGTGCTAGTAACTACGGTGGGTTTAAATGAACTAAATTCACACACTTACTCAAAGAACCCCTTTCCCCATCATGCCTTCAGACCCTCTCTGTGGACCTCAGGAGGAAATTACTTAAAAACAAAAAAAGAAGACTCCTGTTTTCTTCCCCAAGATATGGTGAGCAGAGGGATGTGTGAGTAATCACAGGACTTAAAACAAAAGCCTTGCCGGGTCAGAGTTCCCTCTAACAGCCCAGCACTGACTCTCCAGTGCTGCTCCAGAAGGAACCACCATGAACACTGGGCCAGCCTCTTCTATAGGCTGGGACAGGGGGCAGCTTGCGAGTTCCTGACCAGAGCCGGTTCCTGAAAAGCACTGCAACAGCAGTGGCTAGTGCTTAACTCCACAAAGCGAGTAATACTGACATACCCTTCTGGTTTCATTTTCAGAAGGGATGTGTACTTAAATATTATAGCCGATGCCCACACAGAAAGAAAACCGTTACCAGCAAACCAATCAAATGTCTCTTTTACAATAAATTTAAAGGAAAAGACAAACATAACTTGAACATAGCAGGGTTAAAAAAAAAATCAAGAGAGGGTGCCCTTAAGGTTCCCCTCAGCTTTCATGATTCCCTTACTAAATGTCAGTGCCAGTTTTATAAAAGAAATCACTGCGCCCCCCCTCCCACCCCATTTAGACAAATGATGAACACTTTATTTTTGAAAATGGCAACAATTCCCTGTCAGGTATTCGCATGCTTCTCCAAAAACATGATAAAAAACTGCACAAATGCCAATAATGTCATGCACTTACCTGGTCTCTTGGGTGACTTAAGCTGTAGAAAGAACAACAAAAAGTCTTAGAGAAAATCACTTCAGATGCAACTTACAGTGTCAAAGGTATCAAATTGATTTAACAAGTAACACGTGAACAAAGTAAAGCTGAAAATCATTTCAACCCTGAGATTTCAAATAAATCAAAACTGTACCTTATTTAACGTTCTCAGATCCTCCATGATCTGTTCATCCGTTAACAAGTAGTTTAGCTGGGGTGTTGAGAGTTAAAGAAATGTGTCTGAAAAGCACGGTTTCCAAGCAAACAGAATTCAACAAAATGGAGCCAGTATTTTAGTTTACAAAGTGTGATTATGTAACATGACATTTTTACAATGAGAGTTCGTCTCTTGGAAATTTTTGATTCTCCTACTAAATGTCATGGCACCAGGTATACAGAAGAATTCATACCCCCCATCTTACAAACTTCAGTGATGCAAAGGTGGAATGAGCGTCAACAGGTAACTACAATAATAGTGCGCACAGCACACAAGAGAAGAACTTCATCCTGAACTTACAAAGTGCTTTTGTTCCAAAGATCTGAAGACTTCACATACATATTTGGGGTTACTCTTCCCTCGCAACTTACATTCTCAGTTGTAAAGAGAAAGGAACCTGCAGTTATGCCCTTTCCTGATGGCAGACAAATAACCATTTTAGTGCAAAAGGCTATTTATTAGATCCTCAAGAGGATAGAAACAATACTTCCCCTACATGTCCTCTTCCCATTCCCATTTTTATGACTAAAGGGGCTTCCTTATGACTGACTGAAATCTCACTTGCTTTAATTTAACAAGTGTGCAATCCAGGGATACAGGTAACTGAGGCAGAAAAGCCAGCTATCACTGTCCTCATTTTACAGGTAAAAAAAAATTAATGCACTTGAAATTTTCAGTTGCCCCTGAATCTCCAAGTATTAAAACCGGGTTGAACTTCCAACACAAAGTACCTTTCCAAATAACTCTCTCTATAAATCCTAATTGCAGTAGCAATTGAGGACTCTGATCATAAAACGGCCAAACCCTTTCTAATCACATACAGTATGACTATTTTCTGCAGGACAAGAGCCAAGTGTATTCTACCAAATGGATAAGCAAAGGATTCGATGGTCTTAAACAGGGAAAAGTGATCAAGGCCTGATGAAAATGGATATCAGGAGCAGGTTTTCTCCTCTTGTCTGGAATGGGGACAGGGTCATTTGGTCGCCTCCGCAACTTTCTGGTCATGATGGGTTTCACTTCCATAGAATCTGTGGCAAGAATGCAATGGGTCAATCTATCCAGTCCCCACTGAAGTCAGTGAGAATTTCCATATTGTAAGAATACCTGCCCCATAGCCACCCAACCACAGTTTTACTGGGAATGTCTGGTCCACACATGGCCCAACCCAGACACCCATGTCAGACGTTAGAGAAGAGGTCATGCTTAGAAGATTCAGACCGGTTGACCTAAGTGTACATCCCTCTCAGAAACGCAGCCCATGCCGAAACCGGTTTGGCTCAGTGGATAGAGCGTCGGCCTGCGGACTGAAAGGGCCCAGGTTCGATTCCGGTCAAGGGCATGTACCTTGGTTGCGGGCACATCCCCAGTGGGGGGTGTGCAGGAGGCAGTTGATCGATGTTTCTCTCTCATCGATGTTTCTAACTCTCTATCCCTTTCCCTTCCTCTCTGTAAAAAAATCAATAAAATATATTTTTTTTTAAAAAAAAAAGAAAGAAACGCAGCCCAGCCCTGCTGTCTACTCTTGTAACCGCTTCAGGAATCTCTCCAGTACCCTGAAAACCAGGGATTTTCCTCCTCTTCCCTCAAATTTAAAGAGGCCACAGAGTCGCAAGCTCTTGGGATTAGAAGGAACCTTTGGGTCATCGCTGTGTACTAACTCCTGCTGTTCCCACAGAGGGTGGGTGAACTGAAGCTCACTGGTATAAAAGGCTCTTTTAGAGGCCAGTGGCCTCAGTGCCAACTATTTTATATGAGATCTTCATTTACAAACACGAACTCTTTATTTTATTTAATAACCGTTTGTAGCTACTTGACTATCAAGAATGATACAATGAAGGCTCATAATAAAGGCCTCTTTTCATTCTTCTTGGCTTTTCCCTGCCAAGTCTGATACTGGGTGCTGACTCCCCTCGCCTTAAAATCTCTCCTCCCCAGCCACTGCCACACAAATCTCTCCTCTCCTGACATGCCTCTCTGAGGTCCTTTCTGCTGGCCTGCCCCTTTAAAACTAGTGATCTCTGGAGTCCAGTCAGTCTCAGCCTGTTTTTCCAAAGAATCTCTGATCATCAACTCCAGCTCCACCCACCCTTCTGAAAGGCCACCTATAGCCTACACCACCATACACTCTCCAGGCTCCAAACCAACCCATTTCTTCTTGTTTCACCTCCCAAGGCTGCTGCTTCTCCTGTGTCTCAGGGGCATCACATCTATTCATCCTTCCAAGCCAGAACAAAATCTGCCATTTATGACTTGTCTTCCTTAATCCAGGTGTGAAATCCAGCTGATAATAGCAATTCTGCCTTTTAACTACCTCTCAACTCCAACCCCTCATCATATCATCTCCCTCAAAGTGGTCTTCCTACGAGACAAATCAGATCCTTTTGCACCTCACTCAAATATTTTAATGGCTCCCTACTCTCTACAGAATAAAAGCCAAGCCTCATTTCTGGTCTTCTCCCTTTTCCTTCATTCACATGAACCCTGTGTGTGAGCTTTTAGCTACTTTGTTACCCAAAGGCACCATACTTTTATGCCTACAAGACTGCTGCCTACAAGACTGCACGCAGTCCTCGCCGCCTAGCCTCCTCTTTTCTGCCCAGTAAACTCCTACACAACATCTCTCTCTGTGACCACTTCCACAGACAGTAACCAGAGCGTGTGTACAAATCTCTACTGCCACATGCCAAAAGTATGGGACATTTCCCCCCAAGAGATGCTTAAATTCCACCCCAGCATGGAATGTGCCCCACCCCAGCCTGATGATGAGATACAGTTAACTGGAAAATACACACTATCAACGGAGCAGCCAAGACAGCCTTGCAGGTTTCAAATGTAGCGCTCCCACGACGGCTAACCGTGGGATGTAAGAGTATGTCATAAAAATGCGCACAAAGTCAAATGGCATTTCTGCATGCTGCTCTTAAGAACAGAAATGGGTAATTGATTTCTTCCCCCAAGAAGGAATTGGAGGTAAAGTGGTAAGAAACACAGACCTAATGAATATTCATAAAAAGGTACTTGGAAGTGGAGATAGAAGGAAGGATAAACATACTCACCTTTGGGGGCTTCTCCCTAAAGGAAATCTCTTAGCCTATGCTGAGATGCACCCTTCTCCGGTGGCTTACTGGCCAACGGGTCTGAATCCCTGCCGGGGCTGTGTGACCTAAGGCAGGCTACTTAAGTACTCTATGTCTCAAGTTTCCTCAGGTATGAAATGGAAATATCAATGAAACCGCCCTCACAAGGGGTTGTGAGGATTACGTGAGATGATACGGGTAAACCTCTCAGTACAGTGCCAGCCATAATGAGAGTTCAATCAATGGTAGTTTTTATTAGCATATTTTCAGCCAAGAAAAAAACCACAAAAATCTTTTTTAAAAGTCAAGGTGCAGCCCTCGCCAGTTTGGCTCAATGGATAGACCGTCAGCCTGTGGACCAAAGGGTCCAGGGTTCAATTCTGGTCAAGGGCACGTACCTTGGTTGCAGACTCCTCCCTGGCCCGGGCCCTGGTCAGGGTGAGTGTAGGAGGCAACCAGTCCATGTGTTTCTCTCACATCTATGTTTCTGTCTTTCCCTCTCTCTTCTACTCTCCCTAAAAATCAATGGAAAAAATATCCTCGGGTGAGGATTAACAAAAAATAAGTAAAAGTCAAGGCACAAACAGCTGAAATAGAAGTTACAGACTTGCTGCCAACTAAGAGGCTTTGCAACATGCATACCTAACTGGAAAATGGTGTAAAGGAGCTCACTCCACCTTAAAGAGCACCAGAGAAAAAGCACCTAGCTCATGAACATCATGGCATTCTGTCCACTACAGAGAGGGGCCGAGTGTTCCTTACCCTTCGGCGGCCATGTCTGGTGGGTAGGGAGGATGGGCAATCCATGATGGAAGTAAGGATATAAAGGTATAGCTGAAGATCTGACAACAACCCAGTCCAATCGTGGCTAATAAACTCAGAAAATCATAATTTCATCACTCAAAAATCCAAAAATTTAATCTAATTCTTCTGTTACAGGTTGGGTAGAAACTTCCTGTTCTTCTGTCAATACAACCACATATACCTTTCAAGGTTTTACAATGGGGAAAAACAAGCCTGTCAAATCTTTATCTTCATTCAGGATCTCTCTCTTTCTCCACCAACACCATCACACGTTGTGGAAGATATGGAAACTGTCAGTCTGGTCACTATTAGAACACAAGCTCCTTGAGGACACAGATCTTCGCTGCTAGTCTCATTTTGTGAGTCACTTAGTACTACATGAATCCATGGTATATGTAGGGAGTCCATATAATATGGTATTTAAGAAAACAGGCTTGGAGTCGGATACATTCTGGCTTAACCACTATCTCACTGGAGGAACTTTGAACAAAAGGCTATTTCTCTGAGCCTAATTTGGCAAGTCAAGTCACAGGAGCTGCAGGAACTGAATCAGGTTACAACTCCCAACCCCCCTTACTCTGTGCACCAGCTGCTCATTGAAGACATTATCTCTCGTAATACTAGGCATTATCTTTCATAATCTTTACACCAACCCTCCATGGTAAATTCTACCATCTCCTTGTCAAATGAGAAAATCCCACCACAGAAGTTCATGACAGGGTTCATCCATATCCATCAGCCTGTAGAGACAGCTCTATCATTTTTATATAATAACTGGCTCATTGTAAGTATTCAGGAAACAGAGCTTCTATATTGATATTATATTTACTCATGGCTCCAACTATGGATCCAGTATCTTCTGAAGGAAACTAAGGTCATGAGTAGCTTCAACAGGGGCCTGAGGATTGGAGGATGCCCCTGGTGGGGCAAGAACTTTCAAAAGAAAATGAAGTGGCAGTTAGTGGGCTATTGGAAGAATGGAGAAAAGGCAGCTGTCCTGAAGATAGGAAGAGGAAAAATGAATTAAAAATGATAAAGCTCCCCACATTTTCAAGCTCATTGAATTCTCATTAAGTATTTGGGTTCCTCAACCTTGGCCTCAACTGCAGAGAAAACTCACTCAGGTAATTCTACCTATAACCTCACTGCTAAAGGTGTGGTCCCACCAGCAGTGAGGTGTTTAGAAATGCAGGATCTTGGGCTCCACTCCAGACCCCCGAACCAGAATCTACATTTTATTGAAGCCCCCAGGTGACTCATACACATTCAAATTGGGGGAGCACTGACCTAGAACTTAGCCTAGGGTTCTTTACTGACAATATACCTTTCCACATGCACAACCCAGCTGTCCTCATAAGTTCTCCACTAGAGGTTTGAAGAGAACCTCCCTAATTCCCATGGAGGTCTATACCACTTTAAATCCTGTTCACACAAAGCAGGTCACCAGATCCACCCATTTCCAATGGGTTATTTGGACTCAGCTTCTCATCAGTCTTATTTCATTTTGTTTTTCAGGACATTTTCTTCTTTTTTTAAAAAATATATTTTTATTGATTTCAGAGACGAAGGGAGAGGGAGAGAGAGAGAGAAACATCAATGATGAGAGGAAGATCATTGATCGGCTGCCCCTCCTGCATGCCTCCCCACTGGGGATTGAGCCCGCAACCCAGGCATGTGCCCTTGACCAGAATCAAACCTGGAACCCTTCAGTCCGAAGGCTGAACCATAAAAGGAGATTTTAAGAAATCTCTTTTCTGGGCAGGGCTGGGCAACGCTGGTGTTGGGCATCAATCCACAAAGGTGAAATAAGTCAATCAGTGAGAGGAAAGAAATCAGGCCTTTAATCCAACACCATAACAGCACCATCTGTGGAAATGCTAATTATCCTTCTAGCTCCAGTGCCTTTTCTTCCCACACTCCATCATTATCTTGGCATTGTCTCCATACCAAGGGTACCAAATGGCTTGAGAAAGTACATCGGTACCTTTAATGCCCATAGCTAGCTTTGAGCACTTCTGTCATCTATTATTTTACTGAGTTACAAATGATTTCCCCGTGTTTATTTGTCTTTTCTACCCTGGCAGGCTTGGCCTTAAGTCACTGAGGATGCCTCCTGTCCCAGTTAAGATTCTGGCTGTAAAACTGCCTGGCAAAACAATGTCTATCGCTTGTCAATAATTAGGATGCCAAATCACAGGTAAGGTGATGATATCCTTCCCTGCAGATGGAAAGGGAACAGCTATAAAGGACAATATTTCCCACTAGCCTAATGAAGGCTCCCAAACATCTGGTGGCTCTAGCAGAAAGTGATGAGGCGTCAATGCCAGCTACAGCCACCATCAGAGAAATGGTGTGTGGATCAGAAAACAGGCAGGCAGGCTGGCACCAAACTAGGTACCGCAGTGCTCACAGTCTAATTAAAAAAGCATTGTAACGAAAACAAGATGGTGCTTTTTTAGCATCCATTCTCACTCAAAACACCATTCCCGAGTTGCTTTCAGAGGTCTTCAAGGAATTCACTCCTTTTGCCACATCTCTCAATGAGGAAACTATCAAAGGAGTGATTTTTCAAGTGTGAGACTCCCTCTGTAGACACAACCACATTCTCAGTGGTGTTTCACGGAATTGGAGCTAGAAGTTTATGTCAACTGGGAGGCCAATTTGTGTCATTAGTTCACAGCACCAAAAATACAGATGGGGAAACACCGCTCTTAACTGTTACTTTTAGTTTCAAGGTCAACCCCAAGGACTTACATAGAAACAATGCATTCACTATGGACCCCTACTAAAATTAGGCATGCCAGGGCTCTAGTACCTTCAGAATATGAGTATGAAAGTTAAATTTTGGGGTGGGAAGAGGCATGCCACTTACATATCCAAGTGACCACTGACTTTCCTTGTGGTATTTGCTGATGGAAACTCTGCTAAGTGCCAAAATAACTAATTCCTGACCTATATCCTTCGAGGATTCATAAGACTGCATATGGCAACAGAAGAGTTGGTCCATATTGCTTCTCCCTCATACCTGCTGAGTTTCCATATGCAGATTACTAAATCCTAGAAAGCAAGGGAGAGCCTGGCTCTGAGTCAATGTAACTTGACTACCTTTACAGGAAAGGAATTCAGAGGGACTCAGGTAAGTAATCTGTGAACATAACCAAGACACAAATGGCAGCTGACCCAAGAATTAAATTAAATAAAGTAGAGGCTGCAGTTCACTGAACAGTTGTTATGTTTAGGGCACTGTACTAGCCATAATCGTGAGAGATAGGACATAATGAGCCCCATTTACAGGGAGGAAAATAGGCTCCGAGAAGTTAAGCAGCTTGACTCAAGTCACACAGCCAATGAAGACAAAGTTAGAAATCTGACCTGTCATGTCAAAGCCCACTCTCCTTTTAGCTTGCTCTGCTCTGATGAGGAACTGAGACACCAGACAGAAGGAGTTAACTGGAATACCTCCACCACCCCCCCAGGCTCTGCCTCAGGGCTCCTAGAACCCTGCTGGTGCTTTCATACCTCCAGTCAGTTCCATGGTTAGCTTTTCATTTTCAATCATCTTCTTCTTTTCTTCTAGCTCAGCAATCAGGTTCTCTTTCAGCTCAACCTTCTTATCTTCAAATTCTTTTACTGCTGCCTTCTTCTCTTTAATGTAATTTCTTTCCACTTGTTCAGTCTGAGCAAAAGAGAAACACAGAATAGGGGTACATAGCTCTGGCAGCCAGGGCTCCACCTTGAAGTCTGACAAAGACTGCAAGATCAAAGAAAATACCTTTACTAGAAAGAGGAGAAATAGCTGGACTCTCACACACACACACCTGCAGAAATGGGGGTCTCTGGGAGCCAGTTTTCCAATGAATGGGTCAACTTAAACCAACTTCTGCTTGTTTTCATGAGTATACCCCACTAGCTACTCAGGTATTTCCTCTCTTCCACATCTTATATTTTATGGCATGTGTTAAAATAGAACATTAATCCCTCAACGATAGTAAATAAACCCTTTAAGGACTTAATTTCAAAGGAAAACAGTACATTCCAGATGAAATGAAATATCTACATTCAAAATTAACTGAGTCAAGATAGCACGAGTTATTATATGTTTTGATATTTACAGTAAGATAAAGATCAACTAGAGTAGACCATTTACTAGGTGTCTGAACCCCAAAGTACTAAACACTGAAATTATACTAAATAAAAACTGCATAAACATCCATTTTCTAAATCTCACCAGGGGGCTTATGGTGGGCAGTGGCTATGGATCATGTGATCCTTCAGGCTGTGACTACCCGTGCTGCACTGACTTGAGAACAAAAATGGTTTCCAATAATGTGGCTCTGATAAACCATGATCTTCTCACACTCATGTGTGGCTCTGATAAACTCACAACCCCTACTCCTCCCCAATCCCCCACATAAGCCACTCTGGGAGCAGTACATTGTTCAAGTTTAAGGCGGCCCTTATCCCTGGCCTCACACAGACCAGCACTAGATGTCTGCTAAATAAAAGTTTTAATCCATCTTCCCTGCTAACCCAGAGAGTCTCAGCTATAGAACTGAACTACTGAGCCAATTCAGAAACTGAGCTCCTTCGAGGACCAATACAACAAATTATTAGACCATTATAATTCAGACATACTCCCAGGGAAATAGCTTTAATATGAGATCAAAGTCAACAAGAAAGCCCTCAGGGGTGAGTGTCCCCTAGTCCCCAGTGACAAGCAGAGGCTGCCCAACAAACAAATGAATAGAAGGAATTTCTGAAGTGAGACCACATGTCCTTTTGTCAAACAGAACAGTGACAAAGGGTTCCAGCTGGAGGCTTCCCAACTATCTATTTGGTGATAGAAGGAAAGGCCACCAGTTGGGAGAGCAAGATTCCAGTCTGAGAAAGAGCCTGCAAACCCAGAAGATCCATGGTACTTACTTCCAGCTGCAGGAAGAGTTCTGAAAGAGATAAAACGTGCAATTAGATTCACTAGGCTGTGTCACCTTTCTAGACAGTATGTTAGGATTCATTTAGGAGCAGTAATTGCTTTCTGAAAGCACGATTACACAGAGCAAATGTTTTCATCAGTAAAGTGCTGATATACATGAAGGGGAAGGATGCAAGAAGCACTTGTGTCTACTTAAAAGTTGGCCCTGCATAGCATCAGCTTTGGCAGTTCTGTCCAAGGGCAAAAACAAGCAGCAGGCACCAAACTACCTCTGCAAAATAAAAATAAAAGTGATCCCTTCTTTCTCTCAGTACATATCCTCCAACAGTCCCACAGGGCAGGATGGGGCAGGAAGCAGCAATGCACTTACTCCAGAAACAGAGTCAACATTGTTTTCAAAGTATTGCGTGACGGGCTCTATGTGGTAAGGAAAGACAATCCCCAAAAACTTAGAAGGCAGAGGTTTGCGCCCTCCTGGGCTTTGCTCTCAGCCCGCCAAGCCTCTGTTCACAGCCATGCCTCCACCAGCAAAGCCCTCTGGTCTCTCTGATTCACTTCCAAGTGTCAGATTTAATGCAGCCTCCTCCAACAGGCCTTTCCTGAGGACCCTTCACTCATCAACCCCCTCTCAGACACCTAAAGGTATCTACCCACAGTATTCAACAGCTTATTTAGCACCCTCTTAGTGCCAGGCGGTTAGCAACTGTTAATCCAGCGGCTCCCCCACCACTAGATTGAAAGGCCTTCTGCAAAACTCAGAACTTGGAACAAAATAGGTCCCTGACTTCTAATCTTTCCTGGGTGACATTGGAGTCGCTGCATAAGGTTCACAAAGATTGCTGGCAGATCACCACTCCAGGGGATGCTGTTCACATTTCCCCACAGTCTCCTTTGCAAATCTGATAAATCCTAAGCTCTATTCCCCCATAAAAAAAAAAATCACATATGCACATTCACACATACGTCTTAAGATTTTGAGAGTTTCAGGGACTCCAGATTAAAGATCTAAATGTTAAATAACAGTTGTTGAATGAGAAAATTAACTGAGCAGAGGGACAAGCCACTCATTATTTTCTAACCCCCGCCCAAAGCCCTGATCACTGGAAATCCCTGGGCACAAGAATACAGCCAGTCCAACATGCTTACTCCTAAGATTGCTTCATACTTGGTCCACTCATGAACAGGCCAGACACCCGAGGTCTGTGCCATTCTGAGAAATTACACCTGCACCAACAAGTCAAACTGACAATTAGCATTTAGAGTTGGTGGCAGTTTTAAAGCAGCCAGACAACAGACACAACTAAAGCAGGTGGATTATCTCTGCATGGAATGTGTTTTTTAAAGCTCAAGCCATGACTAATTTAGGAGCGCTTCTGCATTTTTATGGGGGTGGGAGGATGTTTAGGAAAGATCATGTGAGGACAGAGTTGAGAGTGGAATTAAGAAAAACTCAATGCTCACCCTGCAGTTCTAGCTTAAGAAAAGTTGCTCACATCAATTTTCTTTCTTTACTTATATCTTAAACCAATTCCGTGAGGTAGGTTCCCCTCTACGATGGGCAAACTAAGGCTCCAAGAGCAAATACCTGCTTAAAGGCACAAGACATAAAGTGATGGAAGACCTTGACCTAAGGACCTCAGTCTCCACGGGACCACCTCCTTTCCCTGCTAAAAGGGAACTCCAGGAGGACTGAGATTTTTAAAGATATCCCAAGGAAATGCCTCAGGAACTCAGAGTGGAAGGGGTGTGGGGTAATCATAGGGGCAGGAGGGATGTAGATAGGCAGAAGTCTAATGACTATATCCCCATTGTCGCAGCACTCCTCACGCCTTCAGCTCCTTTTCCACCTGTTGGTGTCCACTGAACATCTACTCACTGATGGAGAGAAGGAAGGGTTCCATCAACAGAAAGCTGGGAAGTCACTGGATCGGAAAGAAAGAGGATAGCACCTACACCTCATTTTAGAACCCATCACTTTTACCACTGCAGAAACAAATACCATGCCGCACTCAAAATGCTAGCTGATGAGAGCTTCAAAATTTAACACAGCCCACAGTGCCTCAGTGGTTGAGTGTCGACCTATGAACCAGGAGGTCAGGGTTTAATTCTGGGTCAGGGCACATGCCCGGATTGCGGGCTCAATTCCCAGGAGGGGACGTGCAGAAGGCAGCTGATCAATGATTCTTTCTCATCATTGATGTTTCTATCTCTCTCTCCTCCCTTACTGTCTGAAGTCAATAAAAATATACTTTTAAAGATTTTCTGTAAACACAGCATCTGTGTTTACACACTTTATGTAGTCATCACATCTTACTTTTTGCATGACTCTTTAACTTATACCAGTAATGTTCCTTCATTTACACTTTTGGATATCTTTTGTCAATGAAACAGTGAGTTTCCTTAAGTCAAGAACAATGTCTTACTACTTCATATTGCTCACAGAACTTAGATGTAGCAGATGCTGAATGAACACGTTTGCTGAATGAATACGTTTACTGTGTATGACAGACCAAAAGCTTATTCTTTGTCTCTAAATGTTTACAATACTTGAGAGAGAGAAACAAGAGCACACTCTTTCCTCCCAGAGCACAGAATACTAGAAGCAGCAAACTCTAAATAGGAGTGAAACAACCTACAATCCTTTTCCCTGTCAGCTCCTCTGATCGTCCATTAAGCCAGCCATGCAGACCCAAGAAAGAATGTGTGATTTTGGGGGTAACCGGGGGGATATACCCTGACTGCAAGGAGCCACCACTAACAACCTCAACTATGATTCTTGATTGGAAAAAAGGATGAACCCGTTTTATATAACTGCACCTTGGAAGTCTCTTCCTTAAAACTCTCCCTTCAATGAGATATTTGAGATATATTTTGGAGAAAAACTCTTATAGCCACATTACATTGATGATCAGCAAAAGGAAGAAAATTTGAAGATGATACAGTTCCATTTAAGATAGAGTCTTACCTGCATTTCGTATCCTCTCTTTGTACTGCTGATCTAGTTTTTTCATCCTCTTCTGATACTCCTGTAACGTACCTGATTTTGAGATTTAGAAAATAAAAAATTACTCTCCATTTTGGTTCCTAAAGTTGTTTTCTAGCACTAACAGTAACTGCCTTATTAACATCAGAATGAAACTGGAACCAAGAAAAGGCACACACAGAGCTAACTAGACTCTGGCTCCAAAGGAAGACACAGCAGAAATCACCCAAACACAAGAGAACTGAGGCTCTCTAGCAAGTGAGGAGTTATGGAAAGATGCCAGCAACCTCAAGGGATTCTGATCACTTGCTGCTGGAATTTGAATCATCGGGCTTTCCTTTCTGGAAAGACTTAATCCTCCTGCAATAAGATTAGGTCTAGATAAATGCCACCTAGAACTTCCTCTGCAATGATGGGAATGTCCTATCGCACTGTCCAATATGGTAGCCACTAGTCACATGTAGCTACTAAGCACTTGAAATGTGGCTAATGCAACTGGGGAACTGAATTATTAATTTTATTTAATTAAATGTAAATAGCCACATGTGGCTAGTGATAATACTGGACAGCTTAGGTTTAGATTCCTATCAAATCTCTACTCATTTCATTGCTTTTACCAAAAGCTGCTCGTTATGAGGGTCCCAATTAGTATGGGAAGTGTTTCCTAATCATAATGATAAAACACAGTAAGGTAAATCCATAGTTCATTATCATTTAGCTTAAAAAGATTAATACAATTTTATTTATTTTCTGGAAACACCTCTCCTACAAAATGTTTAACTGTAGGCAGAGTGGTCTTCAGTTCATGCCCTACAGAAGGCCTTAGTGAGATTTCAAGTAGTTTGAAGACTGCACTTTACTGAGACAGCCAAATTTTAAATCACTCCAACAGAGAAGTGAAATACACAGATTTCAAAGATTTATAATATTAAGAAGTATATTTAGAAATGAAATATTTGCCGAAGCCGGTTTGGCTCAGTGGATAGAGCGTCGGCCTGCGGACTGAGAGGTCCCAGGTTCGATTCCGGTCAAGGGCATGTACATTGGTTGCAGGCACATCCCCGGTGGGGGGTGTGCAGGAGGCAGCTGGTTGATGTTTCTCTCTCATCGATGTTTCTAGCTCTCTATCCCTCTTCCTTCCTCTCTGTAAAAAATCAATAAAATATATTCAAAAAAAAAAAAAAAAGAAAAAGAAATGAAAGATTAAATCACACACCAACCTTCCTGCAACTGCTGTAACTGTCTCTTGAGAGAAGCTAGTTTATCCTGATACATCCTGTAAAGAAAGGAAAGCCACAATGAAAGACAAAAACATTCAAAATAACTGCACACAGAAATTACCTGGGTTATTATAGGAATCTCATCAGGGTCCCTTAACTGGTTTAAAATGTACCAGCATCTAAAGGGACCAGAAAGGGACAGGATTCTGTATTCTTAAATCATGTCCCTATTTTGTAGATCCTCCTGTATCCCAACTTTAGAGAATCAGTCTAAAATCTATAAATATAAGGACACGCAGATTTTAATAAGTGACAATGATAAACAGGCAAGAACATACAAAAAAATTTGAAAGTGTGAGGCCATTTTCTTCTAGACTTACAAGCATAAATAACACACACACACACACTCAATATAGGAAAGGCATTAAATACAGCTCTTACATCAACTCTACAATTAGATTATAAATTCCAAAGGAGTAAGATTATGCCTGCGCCCTCTTGCAATCCGGGACCCCTCAGGGGATGTCCACCTGCCCACTTAGGCCTGCTCCTCAAGGGGATCAGGCCTAAGCCAGCTGGCGGACATCCCTCTCGCAGTCCGGGACCCCTCACTCCTTATCGCTCAGCTCGCTGCTCCTTTGCACTGCCGCGGAGGCAGGTGAACCGGGCTTCTGGCTGAGCAGTGCTCCCTGTGGGAGCGCACTGATCACCAGGGGCAGCTCCTGTGTTGAGTGTCTGCCCTCTGGTGGTCAGTGTGCATCATAGTGACTGGTCCTTCTGGTTGTTCCGCCATAACAGTCGCTTAGGCTTTTATTATATAGCCATGTAAGCACTAAGTTAATAAATCTTCATATCATTTTTAAAAGCACTACTTTTTTAGGATCAGAAAAATAATAGTAATTCAGTAACAAATGTTAACACGTTAAGCGCCATGTCAGTCACTGGTGACTGACATTATACTTTCCATCCAGACCAGTCAGTCACTGGTGCCACCAGCATATCGGTGAAATTGTATATCGTGGGCTAAACGGAAAGGAAGACAAAACAGGCTTGGCGCTTAACGTGTTAAAATGCATGATTTATTTGCAGCCCCAGCTAGATAAGAACACATAGCACACACAAAGCAAAAGAATGCAGTGTGTTATTTTTCCCCCCTCATACTGAATGGATTATAGGCAATTATCCACTCTGGCAAGTCTGTTTGAATGGTAGAGTCCACATATAAATCACATTTCAGCAATATTTTTGCTTCTACCTGAAAAAACACCCCCTAATTCTAAAACAAGATTGGCAACCTGAAAGAAAAAAAAAAAAAGGACTACTCTCCAACAGATAATAGGCACAACAGCCTTTGGGTTAGTCAAGTAAAGGCTACAAATACACCCCAACTATCTATAGGATGAGGAAGAAGTGGGCAGAATCTAAGAATTACTCAGGATGTCTGCTTCTTTTAGAAAAATTCTGATGTACTCTCAATGCTCACCTTGAATCATACAAGGTATTCCATTGTAATCACAATTACTTCTATATCATCAAATATTAAGGAGCACATTCAATTAAAAGATTGTCTCTAAAGAATGTTTAAACATGTCAAGTACCGGAGGAAATGGTGTGTAAACTACACACAAGAAGTATATGGAACCTAGTGTATTAAATTTCCTACCACATTGAGTGTACAGAAAACGACTTTGAATTCTCAGTCTGTCTTTGAAAGGGAGTATTAACACACTAGAGACCTGGTGCAGGAATTCGTGCACTGAGGGATGGGGGGGTTCCCCTCAGCCTAGCCTGTGCCCTCTCGCAGTCCAGGAGCCCTCAGTCGGACATCCTTAGCACTGCTACGGAGACAGGAGAGGCTCCCGCCACCTGCTGCTGCACTTGCCAGCCATGAGCCCGGCTCAGGGCGTCTGGCTGAGCGACATTCCCATGCACTGACCACCAGGGGGCAGCTCCTGCGTTGAGCGTCTGTCCCCTGGTGGTCAGTGCACATCATAGTGACCTGTGTTCCACCATTTGGTCGATTTGCCTATTAGCCGTTTATTATAAAGGATTGAAGAAGTAAATGACAACAAAAAATTCAGATTCCAGAAAAGAACAGGTATGTAAGAATACATTTCAAATGGGTCAAGGTAAATCAGTAAAAAGCCTGTAGAGAACAAAAATAACTTTAAAAAAAAAAAAAAAAAGCAAGCACAGTTTCAGGGATGAAGCTATGAGAAAAAGCACATGACATAATCTCCCTTTATTCAGTCGTACTGGTTAAATTTTAACTGAATTATCCCTTTGGGTTCCAATGATTGAAAAAGATGATAGAATCCAGAGGATGGTCACAAAACTTCTGCAAATAAGACCTATAAGGAAAGGAAATGTGGACCACCAAGTTTATAGATTTTAAAAAGTCAAATCAACAGCCTGAAATACATTCAACAAACACTTATCGGTATATTTTTTTATGATGCCTTGCATCTGCGTTTATGATAAAAGTGAGTGGTTTTAGTTTCTCTGGGGATACTGAGTTGTGGCTCTGTTATAGATAATGAGAAGAGGGCTAGGGTGAGATCGTGTGGTAAGGGGGAAAGCACTGGAGTGAAAAAGTCCTGCTCTCCAATCCCGGTCTCCCTGAGCTCTCTGGAATCTAACATACTATCTAGCTCAGCAGTCGCCAACCTTTCGGACCTCATGGACCACCAGTGGTCCACGGACCACCAGTTGGCAACCACTGATCTAGCTAATACTTGCTGGGGTCATGCCAATCTGAGAACCCAGTAGCTGTGAAACATCATTTACCCTCTCTGATGCTTTTCACATCTTAAAAAAAAAAAAAAGTGGGGTATGGTTCCCTCCAGTTACTACTAGTATATGGCCTTATTACCCAAGGTTCTTATCCCTCAAGGTTCTTTCTAGCATATCTTCAAAAGATTCTTATAACAGGAAGACTGATTAAATGTGACAGATTTAAATGGGACAAACTGCACACATATACATAGTCTTTGGAAACACTATAGTCAAAGCCATACACACAAGGTCACTATAGAGATTTCCCTGCTAATTCTATATTCCAGATAGAAATCTAAAAATTATACTCACTGTTCCTTCATTTCTACATAGTCTTCTTCATCATGCTTTGCCAGGTCAGTTTCGCTAGCATCCTCAGTGTCTACGTAAAATCAGGGAAGAAGGGTTTGTTAAAATCATTTATAGAGTTGATATCACCTGACACACTTAGTAAATTTCTAGTAGTTTTTCTTTTAAATGAATTCTAGTCAATGCAGACCTGAATGAAGCCATCAATAAAAAGTGTATATTACAGTTACTTCAGAAAAGAAAATGCCATTTCCAACTTCTAAACGGTCAGATTTACACGAAGAGCTTGCTTTTATCTCAAGTGCAGCTAGAGAACAAGGTGCATCAGACACAGGCAGCCGTGGTCCAGGCTGCTGCTTCCCAGAACACTAAAAGGAGACGTGGATGTACGACTGGACTGGTCACTGCCCCAAGACAACCTAATATGTACATTCCCTCCTGGTATATGCCCAGTTTGAACCCCTAACAGATTTTACGTCACATACATACAAAGGAGAATCCGTATCAAGGAGCTGAACTCTAATAATAACTGAAATATTTTTAAAGTTACAACTAAAAGGAGACAAGATGATCACATGCAAACTTTCAGTACATTTTAAATGTTGTTCTTAGAATAAGCAAATGGCTGGAGTGTCTACATAATTTCAGCAGCCCTACTTAAGGAGGGAAAAATCAATTTTTGCTTCATCGCTCCCCCTGGTGAGCATTAAAAGCAGTACAAGTGACAAGTGATTCCCATTCACAATCTCTAGTTAAGCTTTGCCTTCAAATATGGTTTAACCAAATGCAATTCGTTCCTTCAACTTTATATCTGCATATGCAGCTGCCTTTTTAAAGGCTGTTACAGGTCCAACACTACAAACTCTCTGTCCTCCTTCAGTCAAGAGACGTCACTGAGTGCCCGTCCTGTGCCAGCCACACTGCTTGGCACTTGGGGGACTGAGATGAATAAAACCTACTCCTCATTCCAGACAGCTGCTCTAGCCTTCGGCCCCACGGCCCTATTTGCGCCAAAATATTCCACCCATATATTGGTCTCCATCCCCTTTTCTTCTCCCTTGCTTTCTGTTTCTTCACCTTTCTCCCCCTCCAGCCAGCTCCTTCAATCCCTCCAAAAGTTTTCCTCACACTTGCCAAAGTGTAAAACCCAGTTTGAAAAGCAAGCTTTTGAGAGGCAGTAATGATAATGGAAACAGCAGGGAACTTAAAAACACAACACCTGGGCCCCATTACCGCAACTCCAAATCCCTTCCTTCCCCCTGTGTCTGTTTCCCCAGAAGTGGGGGTGGGGGGTGGGGGGAACACAGAGTATTTCCTGAATACTAGGCTTTAAAGTGCCAGTTCAACACTTTATTTACATGCCTCATTCAACCCTCGCACCTACACTAGGAAACCCCATTTGCTGGAGAAGTTGAGGCTCCTAAACTTAAGCAAGTTGTCCCTAGACTCTAGGATCAAAAGCTGGGTCGAGTGAGCCAAATTCAGACCTCCATCTAACTGATGCCGGGTCCCATCCTTTTAACCAACCTGTACTGCACGCACTGGCACTGCCCAAACTAAGTCAGACTAAAGCCTTTCCCCCCGGGCAGAGGGTGAGGGGGGGGGGGGGGGAGAGCAACCTAGGAGGCCAAACGCTCTCATCCTCCAAGGAACTAAGAGGGGAGGGGCACTCAATAGAAGGCTTTCCCATTCCAACCCGTGAAGACCTGAGGTTCAACCCGAAACTGTAGGGGAACGAGGGGCAGAACCGTAAAGGGCCCTCCAGCTGTGACAACAGTTCCCTAAGTCCCTTCTTCCCACAACTGTAGGGCACAAGGTACCCAGCCAGAGCTTCCCGCGCCCTGAGCAGGTGGGGGTAACTTCCCGGAGCCGCGGTCCTCCCAGCTGCCCCGAGCCCGTAGGTCGGGCCGCCCCTCTCCCAGATGCCCCATCCCTTCCCAAGCGGTCCCACCCCCTCCCCGGGCTGCCCGGCGAGCCAAAGGACGCGCCTTCATCCGACTCGCGGCCCCGGCAGCTGCGCTCGTCGTCCTCCGCGCTCTCCAGCTCTTCGTCCTCCTCCGGGTAATACTCCGGCGCCGGCGGCGTTCCCGTCGGGGCCGGGGCCGGGGCCGGAGCCAACAGCCCCGCAGCACTCATGTCGCCTCTGACAACCGCTGAGCGTGCCACCCGGGGACGGCGGCCACCCGCCCGGCGAACTCGACGCGCGCCAAGCTGTACCCGAGGGAGCGGACAACTTGAGAAGCGGGAGGCGCGGCGACCTCTCCCCCGTCTCCGAGAAGCCCTGCCCCTCGCGCCCGCGCTCGGCAACGGGGCCCTCGCTCCAGTGGCAACTTCCGGGTCGCAAGCTGCCCAAGGAGCGCCTGACTCCGCCATCCTTCAGGGAACGGAGAGGTCGCCGGACGCCTCCTTCGCCTTAACCCCAGCCCCTTCATCGCCGCCTTAAAATCCTCAACGGATAGCGGCTAGGGGCGGAGACAGAGTCTCTCCAGGCAAATCCATGGGCAGGCCTAATCTCGGTCAGGACCCCGAAGCCCAGAGGCGACTTCCGGAAACAGCCGCCAGGCGGCGCCTGGGGCCAGAGCCAAAGTGAGGATCCTTAGGGACGTGACAGGCAGAGGGTTTGAAGGGCTTTTGCAGGTGGAGACAGTCTGTCTCGTCTTTACCGGTAAGCAGGTGAACGACATTAAACCTTGACATCTAGAGTTTGCGTGACCATCCCGAAGAAAAGGTGCCTGGTTCCTCCCCGACTAATTGAAGCTTTATTGAGAACTAAAATAAAGACAAGGATGCTGGTATTCCATCCTGGAGTCAACAAAAGGATATTTTCCCAGTCTCTGGGAGTCCTTTCTGTTTGTATAGGTTTACTCAATAAGATATTATCCCGATTTTATAGACGAGAAAAGAGCTTCCACTTGCCTAAAAAATGATAGCGCCCAGTCTGCCTTGTTTAGACTCAGAGCCAGGCCCTGTAGAATACAAATGCCTCATATTTCTTAGAATATTGGGGGTTTTTTTAGGTGGTTCTCCCCAATCTAATAACTTGCTAACCAGCTCTCAACTGCCACATTTGCCTACAGGAGGTTAATTAGGCTAACTTAAGGAAGGTGCTGTGTGGAAACAGAAAACAAGAGAGCGGAATCAATGCATAAATTGATTTGTGTGATTCCCTCTGAGTAGAAGGGGACACAGTGTTACAAGCTTTATTTAAGGAACAAATTTATAATCTCCCTTCTCTAGTTACGTGTAGCAAGAAAGGGGTAAGGAAAAAGACACAGAGATGTTTAATGGTTTGTCCAAAGTAACCCTACTGTCTATGTTGCACCAAGTCTCCATAGAAAAGTAACTCACAAGTAGTAAAGTTGAATACAGTATAAAAACTGGGTGGAAGCCAGGTGTTCTGATTCTCAGACCCTTTGTGACCGAATTTATCTCTGAATTGGCCCTCATAGAGTCTTCTCAAAGTGCAAAACCTTGTTCTCATCCCATTTGTTTTAACGTTTTTATTTTCTACCTTGTCTTCATTAAAATCTTGGCTATATTTGTGAGGAATTTTTTTCCTCCCAACAAAACTCAAGAATTTCCAGAATGGAATGCTGCAATGTCTTTTCAGGAGTCCAGAGATCTTCTGAAGCCCCTTCTAAATAAGAGTCGTCCTTGCAGCTCACTGTTCACCATCTATATATAAACTAAGATTTCAGAATTGTCTCCTATCCAAAGGATGATGTCATTTTCTTTATTTATGCTGTTAGATCCAATCTAAATTATTTGTAATCAACTATATTGAGCAACTTGAGTTCCTATCAGTACCAGTAATCATAGACCAGAAAAAGCACCAACAATTTAGAAATTAGAATTCATTGCTATAATGAATCAAAAAGAAAAGAGTTGATTTCCTTGCTAATTGGCTTCCTTTCAAGACACTTGGATTTTTATCATGCTTATGTTTTATTTCTATTTTCTTGATTGCAAATAACATCTGTTAATAGTCATGTTTCTTTTCTATATGAATAGACACAACTGAACACTTGGGTGGTGAAAACTTACCCCATTTCTTCCAATCCCTATTGCCAACTTCAGAATTGGTAAGATGAACTCTTACTAAATAACTCTTTAGAGAAGGAGGGCCTACTTATGTTAATATAATTATTTTGGACAGTTTTTCTAGGCCTACAGGAATCAAGTTCCCTCAAAACGAAGTTTTACCACCTTGAAATGTCTCTGCATCCCTTCCCCACATGGCACACAGTCACACTGCTCGGGAGACATCTACTTCAGAACTGTTCTTAGAGTCCTACTAGCCCCGTCTTCACAGGCCCTCTCTGCATACCCTAACACTCAAATTTAAACATAAAAGGGGAGCATCGTAATTGGAATGGGGCGTGATTTAAAAAACTAGGGAAAATATAGTGTTTAGAACACAAATTTGTCAGTGGGAGCTAACACAAAAAAGGAGTTAATGGTAGCGAGTTTTCTGAGAGTGAAGTCCTATATACACATCTGACAAGGCTTAGGATCAAATTGTGTTTCTGAAATGAAACCATTTCTTCATAAACACTGAGTTGTCAAACTCCATAAACTTTGGGGTGAGAGTAGTTTTCAGTTTCCTGTATTGTTTAGTCAACATAGACAATTTCACAAAAATAGAAAGAATGGCTCTGTGTAACATGATGCACTCTCACCCCTGGCAGGCACCATCTTTCACCGTGGGTCAAGATGGGTCTCTGGTATCACAGGTTGCACTTGGGTCAAAGTTTAATGTACTTTGGCCATTAGTTCACACAGAACCATTAAACCATGTGGCCCTGAAAAAGAGTATGTTGAACAGACATGCTGAAACCTTGCTAAAACTAACAGGGTTTCCCCTGTACAGTTCCTGTTCCGCCTATATAATGATTATCAAAACCCACAAACTGATTATTTCTAAAGTTTTGTCCTTGTGCCTATCAAGATGTGCCCCATCAGTGTTGAACATTTAGTTGTGCAGGGCACGCATCTAGTATTTAGATTTCTTTTTCCAAGAGCATTAAGTTGACATCTGTTGAACGCAATACAAGGTAGAGCAATTCCCTTGACAAAAATGCAAAAAAAAAAAAAAGTTTAAATCCAGGAAATATTTACAAGTCCTGAGTGGGGGAAAAAACACACACCACTACATTAATTTCCGGCAGAATTACTCAGAAGGCTGTGCAAGGTCTAGCGGAAGAACGGGGTCCTCCTCACTGGCTCTAGCAGGGTGGTCCCGGGGAGTCCCAGGGGGCCTTGGCCTCTGGGAGTCTCCCAAGAAAAGTAAAGGCGCTGGGAGGAGTGCCGTGAACTTTGACCGCAGCGCTGCACAAACAAAAAATGACCGCACCCCAGGCGGGCCCGTGGGTGAGTGAAGTTGCAAGGTCTTCCGCGTCCAAAGAAACCCCGCCCCGCCTCCTTCTGCCCCGCGGTCAACCCGACCAATCCTCAGGCGCCATCGACCGCTCGGCTTCTCAGGCGCCTTCAATCAAGTACCTATATCCGGGCCCAGGCCTGTGCCCCGCGATCAAGGAAGGTCAGTAGAGAGCCTATCAGAGTCGAGCTGGGGGCGTGGTCTGGGGGCGGAGGGCGGGCGGACTGAGCCCGCGGGGCGGAGCCCGCTCGGCGCAGTCGGGTGCGATTGGCCACCCCTGGCAAGAGCCGCACCTCGGACAGCAGCAGCGGCGGCTGCGGGAGGGTCCGTGTGGCGCCCGGCGGCGGCAGCGGCGGCGGCAGGGTCCTGCGGGAGTGAGTGGGACGCGACGCAGGGACCGCGGACGGAGGCTCCGCGCGGCCGGCCCCTGCACTCAGCGACGGGACTCAGGGGCCCTCCGGGGGACGGGCGGCAGAGGAGCGACTGGGGAACAAGTGTGGGAGAGGAAGCGGCGGCGGCGGCGCCGGGCCGGGTGGTGACAGCAGGTCTGAGGTGAGCGCACCCGGGGCGCGGGGCTGTGACAGCGGGAGCCCCGGCGAGGGGACCCTGGGCGGGACGAGGTCGGTGAGGACCCGAGCGAGGGGAGTTCTGGAGCGGGTCTGACGGTCCGGACTGTGGAGAACAGACCCCGAGAGGGGCTAAGGGGGGACCCTAAGCGGGACAGGGAACGTGAGTCTGAGGGGTACCCCGCGAAGGTCCGGAACAGCGGGTCTGAAAAGAGGGGACCCCGAGAGGGAGCGGGACCGCGGGTCTGAAAAGAGGGGACCCGAGAGGGAGCGGGACCGCGGGTCTGAGGGGAGTTCGCGCGAGGGGCCGGGACAGGTGTGAGGGAGGGTCCCCGCGAGGGGGGGGAGGCCCCCGAGGGAGGCTGGGACTGCAGGTCTGATGGGGTCGGATAGCGGGTCTGAGGGCAGAGGGGACCTCGAGAGGCCCAGCAGATCGAGGGGGAGAGGCCCCCGAGAGGGACCGGGCCCGCGGGCCTGAGGGTGGGGGGCCGAGCGGGGTCGGAGCACGCCGGGGCCGCGCGGGATAGGGGGGCCGGGGCCGGGGCCGGGGTCGCTGCGCGGCGCGTGGGGGCCGCCGCGGTGCGGGGAGGAGGGGACCGTGCTGCGCGCCGGGTCCGCTGCCAGCACCTCTTCCCGGGGCCGTGTGAGGGGCGCGGGGAGCCGCCCCCCGGGGCTCCGGGGGAGGGGGACTCGGGGGGACAGGGATTGTGTAAGGACACGTCTAAGGAGCGCGCACGGCGGGAGGGTCTGGCGGGAGCACCGCGGTCTGGGACGTTGCGAGGGACGCCCTTCCATTCATTCCCGGGACCTCGGCGCAGCCGCCCGGGAAGTGAGGGCTTCGTGGGCTTCTCCCGCCCGTCCCAGTCCCGCTGCAGGGGCACGCGATCGTGTGGGGGACCCCCGTGTGGGGCTGGCTAGGCCGTTTATGTCGATGGACCCTGTATTGTTCCTTGTGCGTCCGCAAGGACCTGAGAAACTTTTTCCGATTGGGCAGCCCCCGCCTCGGTGCCTACCGGGCGGAATGACGGGGACAATGACGGGGACGAGCCGAAGTTGGAGGCTGAGCGGGAAGTCGGACTGCGCGCTGAGCGGAGCCCCCGGTGCTGCTCCTCTGACCGCGCCTTCCAGTGTGTCTTCTCTTCCTTAAAGCTGCCGGCAGAGCTTCAGGCGTCACTCCCGGGCCAGCCCCGGAGAGAGGAGCCAGTTCAAACCAGAGACTGCGTGTCCTGGTGGGAGGCAAGTGTGTGTCTCTGCTGAGATGCTGAAACCAAAAGAGGAAAGCAATGGGGTGCGGGGGGTGGGGATTGGGGGGCCGACGCCCACTTTGTGGGGTGTGGAAATTAAACCAATGACCGGGCTGGGGGTCCACAGTGCTTAGCATCTGTTGATGCTGCCTGACGGCCTGTCACAGGTCCTCCTGGATGGACAGGCGCAGTTAGCATTGTAGCCAGCAGTTTTGCCTGTGAATGTTTTCACCTCTTTTTTCCCCTGTGTGTTGCTTCTCCAGACCCCTTCTCTTTGCAACTGCTTTCTTTCTTGTTATAGAAGCAGATTTAGAAGTTGATGGTATTGGGGAAATAATGGTGAGTGTAATGACCAGGTCATGTCACAGATATTTAGATATCTTCTCTGTTTCAGGTTGAGAGTGTGTGTGATTAGAAACCTTTGCCCATGTTTAGTAATGGGAAGAGAGACATACTGCCTTTACTTCCCGGAGACATCACGTAGAACACTTACACATAGAACTGCTTTTTTCAAATCCAAGACAAAGATTCCACAAGTCGTCTTCATCAGGGTGATGTTAGAGGGCATGTGCCATTTGGGGATTTTATTTGATATTAGCTGACACAGAACACTTCTTATCTGGCTTCAGAAAGTGTGGAACTTTGTGTGGTTATGAATAACCCACCAACCAGAAGTCCTCCTCTAAGAAATAGAAGTCATGGAGGTAAGGAAAAACAACAGCACATACAAATTTTAAATACGAGACAACTATCATTTATTTAAGATGTATTAAGTGTAATTTTTTCACATTAAATTTATTTTTCAAGAACCCTGGGGAGAATTCAAGTGAAAACAAAGTCAGTTAGCACAAGAGGTTATGTACAAGGGGCATATATTCACTGTGTAGTGCTTGTAACATTTGAAATGGTCTGTAGAAGGACTGGGAATCTCAGTACCAGTAATTCTACAAAGTAATAGAACTGTTTGCGCAGATAAGCTCTTTCATCATACTTGTTAGCTCATCTCTGACTCGTACAGATTGTAGTTCCTTAAGATAAAATATTAAATTTATTTCCTTGTAACAAAATAAACTGTTCTGATACTCCCCTGAGTGATTACTAAAGCAGTCATTTCAACCACATTACGTTATGATATTGATCCAGAGGTGCTGAAGAGAGATTCATTATAATAGAATTTTTGGTGATAGGAGGGGCCTACAATAACTGTTTATTCCTAGAGGAGAGGCGGAGAAGAGGAAGGTAGGAATTCTGTGGGAATTTATTTTCATTTGTTTCACAAAATAAAACACTAGGAGATCTATAAATATGTGATTTATTACACACATGCTCATTTAAACTGTTTCTTTTCCATGAAAAAATATAATCCAAAGTAGAGGTTAAGAAGGAGCCTTCCAGATGAATGGTTACAGCAGCCATAGGATGCAAGTCCTTTTCAGTTTGCAGTTCTTAAACTATTAGTGTAGCAGGATGCAAGTACTGCCCAGTAAATACAATAACCCATTTTACACTTTCTTTACTACTTGAGCCCTATACAGTCAAACCATTGTAATCTCAGAGTCTACCTTGATATCTAATTTGGTTTAATGTTTAAGCCAACTTGAATAAAAGTTCTCATTGCTTGCCAGTGTTCATACTTGTTGGTTTCAAGTAGTATAGGAGAATGAATGAAAACTACTATTGGTACTTTTACTTTAGAGTCTTTTTTGTTAAAAAGCCTCTATAATATTTTTCTACACTCTTTGTTTCTTCCTTCCTCCAAAAAGGAAAGCAGACAGAAAGTTTCCATCTAAAAGTGTTATGAGACTCTCCTGAGAAGACATTTTCAGATTTCTTTTCTTTCTCCAATGAGAGATTTTTGTCAATCAGAATAGTTTTGAATGAGTAGTTTTGAGTTGAAGACTATTGTACAATTAATTGCATTTCACCATAGGGAGTGTAGTTTGTAATTATTTAGCCTATATTTAGCCATTTTATTGGTTGCTTTGTTATTTATGAGGATATATTAAAATTTTGTTACTGTTTCTTAGACTCAGCTTAGTAAAAAATAATAAGTAATATCTAACTATAATTATAGATTAGATATGTTTATTTATAGGCCAAAATGTGATCTAACTAATTTCTAAGCTATGGGCCCCTAATTAAAAACAATAACTATTTCAAATTTTTATGATAACCAGTAGGAATTAAATTGATAAATTTTATCATTCTAGCTATACTATGTTGTTAAAGTTACCTAAACACTTTATAAATCAACATAATCTTACCTAATAAAAGAGAAAGATGCAAATTAACCATCACTCTGCTATGCCCACAGCCAATCAGAGTGAGTATGCAAATTAACCCAACAAAGATGGAGGTTAATTTGCATATGCAGGTGTGGAGCGGAGTGAAGCCGCTATGAGGGGAAGGGGGGCAGCGGAGGGAGCTACTGGAGTGGTGCTCCAGACAGAAGTGAGGACTTGCTGGCTCCGGGCTGCCCGGGAGCAGGGAGGTGCCAGCTCCCAGGCAGCCAGGGAGTGGGGACATGCTGGTTCCTGGGTGAGCTGGGAGCAGGGCCTTGCCGGCTCCCAGGCGGCCAGGGAGTGAAGCCAGGGGAAGGAAGGCCTATTCTTGCACGAGTATCGTGCAATGGGCCTCTAGTGTGTGTGTATATATATATATATATATATATATATATATATATACATATATATAAAATATATTTTTATTGATTTCAGAGAGGGAGGGAGAGAAAGATAGAAACATCAATGATGAGAGAGAGTCATTGATCAGCTGCCTCCTGCACGCCCAACACTGGGATTGAGCCTGCAACCTGGGCACGTACCCTGACCAGGAATCAAACCGCGGCCTCCTGGTTCATAGGTCGATGCTCAACCACTGAGCCACACCTGGCTGGGCCATATGTATATTTTCTGACTCAAGATTTGTTAGAGACATTGAAATATATTTAAAGTCGAAGTTATTTCTGTATTACAACAGAAAGACAGAAGGATCAGTTTCTTGATTTGTTAACACAGAACAGTCTCCTAACAATTGTCAGCTATCTCACAAACACACATTTTTCATCCCGAGTGAGTGAGAAAAATAAGATGCCTTGGAATGCACATTTTACACCTAGGAAAACCTACCCCCATTCAACAGAGATGTGGCCCACATGTCTTTAGCTCGGAGAATTGAATTTGCAAGCTGGAGTCTAGTGTTTGGGGCCCTTCCACTTCCCCTCTGGCCTCAGTGAAATGATGGATAGCAAAATCAACCTAGCATTGTATGTTTTGTTATGCTTAATATTTAATTAGTCAGTTATCAAAGTACTCATTGGAAGAGTACTATTTTTGACAGTGGAATAACTTTTTATTTCCAGATCAAACAAGGCTCACGTGGTATAATTTATTTTTATGGAGTATGTTTCACTTTCTATCTAATGACACTGGCTTATATTCATAGCAATCAAGGCTAGACAGTTCAAATACATTTTATTTACCCATTACAATAGATGGCACTAAACAAGGCAGAATGCTTTCTTTTTTTATTATAGCTTACTTTTTATTATGATTTTCAAAATTATTATTTTCTTTTTTTTAATTTATTGTCTAAAGATTTACATATGTCTCCTTTTTCCCTGATTGGCGCACCCCCCCCCCCCCCATACACACACACACAATGCTTTCTTAAGTAAACTAATCACCTAGTCTTGGCAGTAGACACACAAAAGCAGAATCATAGTTCATGGCTAATTGTCCTTCTGTTGTGAATATTAGCCTTTAGTTTTTCAAGGGTGTGTATGTTAAAATACATAAATATTTGCAAAAACCACATAAATATATAATTTTAAGTGATCTAGGTCAAGATTTAATAGCTGAAATACAAAATTGCAATATTTAGCTTCATGTATCGTTATGCTCCATAATCTCTTGTGCAAAAAATCCTCTTCTTTCATTGTATTACCATTTCCTAGTTCACGTGTGTTTGCCTTTTACTAGCTTAAAAGCACTTTGAGGGCAGAGGTGGGTCTTATTTATCTTTGGATCCGGGTATAGTGCCAGGTTCAAAGTATAAAGGATGCTCAATAAATGAGAATTGAATGAATGAATGAATCAGTGATCAACAAATAAGTAGATTATATTTATGTCCACACTTTGTTTCTTATTCTCATTGAGACCTTTTCGTATATCAGAAGGGGAGTAAAAGAGACAGTGATTTGTTTGGAACACAAGAACAAATGTTAGCCTTATTTATCTACCATACAGGAAACAGAATGGTATGTTGGAAGGAGAAAGAGCCTTATACCTCAGAGATACCTAGGCTCCTATTTTGGCTTTGTCACTATAAATTTGGCTGGCACTAGGTAAGTTAGTTAAGTCTTAAAGTTCTCTCATTTTGTAAAATAAGAATACATACATCATGGGATTCTTCTAAGGAATAAATAAAGCATTTATATAAAGTGCCAAGCATAGTGACAAATACGTAGGAAGTGTTCAATAAATGGTAGCTGCTTATTGTTTTAATCACTTGAAAGAAATTTTTATTGCTGTTTTTGTTCTATCCCCAGTATCTGATCATTTGCTGAAATTTATAGCTCGTGACTCCAAAAATAAATTGTAATTAGTAGACTCACACATAGGGAAATTGAGACAATGAGGGTAAGTGACTTCCCAAGGTCATGCAGATAATGGCGTGGATTGCTGTGACGTAGATCTGGTTTTTCAGCTCAGTATACTTTCTCCTTTATACCTCTCAGTGGTCCACGGAAGAGCTAAGGAGGTGCTAGGGAAGAAGTACTGGGACAAATCTTTAGCCTCCTTTTCTTTTTCATCTTTCCTACATGTCGTTGCTCTCTGATTCTCCCGAAAGTACAACTCTGAATTTGTCACTCTCGTGTTTAGAACTTTAATTATTCCCATGGCCTACTGAATTCAGTACAGATTTATCCACCTGTTTTTAGGTTCCTATTACCCCATAATCTATATCAACACTCCAACCAGACTGGCCTGCTTACTGGCCAAGCACTTACTTATTTGCCACCTTCAGGTCTTTCTTTGTTCCTGCCATATTTCCCCCTGGAATGCCTTCTGTTCCTCATTTTTCAGACTCCAATGTCATCTTTCAAGAGCTCTTCTCTGATCATCCTCCTTGCCACTCTATCCTTTGGATTCCCTATTACATTCATATTCTCTCTGACATTACATTGTAGGGTTTGTGCTTGACTTATCCTTCCTAGATTCCGTCTTCTTGATTGTATATTGTATATTTTCTGACTCAAGATTTGAAAAGGACAGCGCCTTATACATCTAACCAAGTATCTTGCAGCTAGTATCTGCTCAATTAATATTTGTTGAATTGTATTAAATGTAAATACTTATTTTAGGTTCAAAGATAACATGTCAGTATAATTATTGCTGCTAGTACAGATAACAGGGATAATTCTAAAATAAAAGAATTCACTTCTGAGCCTCACAGTTGGCAAATTCGATGCCAGTGGTAGCAAGTATATGGATATTTGTATGTTTGTATTCAGAATGGTATTTCCTAAAGTGACCCTTGACTTTGAGTGTTTGGGATTGGTTTTGTTTCCTTATGTGATGGGTTTATCAATAAGGAATGGGTTCTGACTTCAGATTTTAGAAGTTTGTTTTCCTTTTGCTATGTATTAGCAACAAATGAAATACGATTACCTGTTATTTGCAACAGAATGTGGTTGTTCCCTTGAGTTAGAGGTAGAGTCTGGGAGAGCTCTAACACTCTGGTCTTCAAAGCGAAGTTTCTTTGTGTTATAAGCAATTTGGAACTGTGAACAAATAAACTTATTGTTATTTCTTTTTTCTTTTTTTTAATATATTTTATTGATTTTTTACAGAGAGGAAGAGAGAGGGATAGAGAGTTAGAAACATCGATGATAGAGAAACATCGATCAGCTGCCTCTTGCACAACCCCTACTGGGGATGTGCCCGCAACCAAGGTACATGCCCTTGACCGGAATCAAACCTGGGACCTTTCAGTCCGCAGGCCGACGCTCTATCCACTGAGCCAAACCGGTTTCGGCAACTTATTGTTATTTCTATCTTTCACTTTGTATTCTTTTCCATAGTGCTTACAGCCTTCTGATATACAGTTATTTTATATTTTATTTATTTGTTTGTCTTAAGTCCCTGTATTAGAATTTAGGGTCTGTGCAAGCAGAGATCTTTTGTTTTATTCTTTGCTGTATCCCCAACTCATAGAATAATGCCTAACATGTAGTAGGTACTCAATAAATACTTGTTGAATGACTAGATAAATTTGGCTTTTGGAATTTCTCCAATGTGTTGGCTAAAAAGATTTTATTTTAAACATAAGGGAGTAAAAGCCTAAGAAGGTAAAGTATAGAAGAATTGGAAGAGTAGAATTTCACTGTACATTTTACTCTCAATTATGTTTTTGTTTTCTTGAATGCAAATAAAAGCCATACCTACTACCACACCAGATATCTATCCAAAGATGATTGTGTCTCACTCTGGCTAAAATTTAAGAAAACTGTTCATTGTAACAAAATCTAATGGAAGCTTGCTGATTTGACCGTTAGGCATTAAAGACTAGAACTACCAAAATTATAATAAAATTCAGTAGAGAGGCATTATCCCATTCAAAGCACTTCACTGGTTTTTCTTAGATGCCGATATTAACCCTGAAAATTGGTCAAATCAAGCTTCTGGGGTTAATTTGGGGTTATCAGTTTTCTGCATGTACAAGTAATTGGGTTTGAAATGTGTTTTAAGCCTGAATTAAAAGAACTTAGTCACTGGTGACTCATGGTGAGAAGTTTTTCCTTTTCCCTGCTGGAACATATGTCGTTGCCTACAACATGGGCTTTTTGAAACATTAAAAACATAAAAATTCCTACTTTTATGTACCAGGTTCTGGAAAAGTTCTTTTAGGTTTAAGGTGGTTGCCTCAATTACAGTGCTTTTTAGTAGTGAGCACTACAATTGACTTTCCAAATTCCCGTACAAATTTCTTTAGTCTCTACCTTTATGGAAGTTTTCTCATTATACATATATGAAATTGTCAAAGAGGTCTGCTAGATAGAGTATGAATGACCACAGGGACTTTGTCTGCTTTGTTCATTACTCTGGTCCTAGTGCCTAGAACAGTGCTTTGCAAAAGTAGTTAATACATATTTGATGAGTGAAGTCACATACATTCTTAGAAAAATAGTGAAAAGTCTGTTGAAGTAAATTTTCTCCTGCCCTTTTGAATTAGGTAATTACTCACAATTAACCTAGTTTGGGAGGCTCTTGGTATTAGCCCAAGGTAGTTCTGCCCTAATAGTTATTAGCATTGATTGTGCCAACCTGAAATCTCCTCTAGTCGATCACTTACAAAAGGAGGAGTAAATTGGCAACACCCATAGGCACTTGTACCTATGTGAACCAATGGGAGTTGTAACAGGAAGTACTTAAGCTTGCAATACAGATAGTAATGTGCAGTGCTCCGGTCACGCTGTTTCCATCTGCAGTTCCTTACTAGGATTGTATTAGGTTTTTTAATTTATATGCATATAAGTTTAAAAGAGAATTAACGTTAAATTTGAAAATTAAAATGTGAATTATTTGCATTTTCTTCATTATCAAGGATTTGGTAAGTTGTCCTCCTTTAAGTTCTTTCTTTTACCTTCTAACGTGTCCTGAGAAACCTCATTCTGACACGCAGGGTGAGGGGCAAGGAGGGTACAAAAAGGTAAAATAAATGTAAAATTAAAACTTAAGCTGATATTATTATCAATAATAATCAGTTTTTATACTTACATGATTCCATAATGGTAGGCATTGGTAGAATTTCGTAGATTTTTACGTAAGATTTGTTTAGCTTGAGCAAGTTTTCCTCTTTTGTAGGAACTGGGAGGGGAAATTCAGAAAAAGTTTTTAGAAAGTTCTTTTCAAAATGTCGAAACGTAAAGCTATATAAAATGCTGGCGCCGTTAACTGTCCGACCAGGAAGTACTCTTTTTAAGCCTCATTTATAAAACTGTCTATAATAACTTCCTTTCTCGGGATGAAGGAGCTGGTAGCGTGGTGCTGATCTTACAACTTGAGTTCAGTTTTATCTTTCCTAAGTGATTAAGAGGCAGCTTTTAAAGAAAGCTACCTCTGAGGCAATCTTATTATTGCTGTAGCTAAATAAAGAATTTTTAAAAGTTTTTTTGTATGTTAGGTTGGAAATGTAGGTCATGCATTTGAGAAGATCTACTGTAATCTTGGTGTTTTGTTTGTATTTAGTGTCTTATTATAAATATAGATTATGTCTAAATATTGCTAAGAAACGCTTTGTAGAACTTCATGTGAATATTTATGGCCTTAGCTCAAAGTCCAGCTGAGAGTAATCAACCTCAAAAGTCACAGGATTCATATGCTCTATTTATTTTAATTTGTAGTTTGATATTCTGCAAATAAATAATAGTGGGAATTTTTTTTCAAAAATTGTTTGATTTTTTTTTTTCCTTTCTCCTGGATAAGTAAGGTAAGCACTGAGCTGCAAATAAAATATCAAAGTCTTGTCAGGAGTCTTTAAAATTTTTTAAATACTAAAGGCCATGTTTATTAAATGAATGCAGTTTATTCTAATGAATATATTGTTACTGTAAAAATATTTCAAAATTATGCTACTCAAATGGCATACTATTCATCCTAGAGATCTTAAAAAATAATAAAGCCACTCCTATTTTTCTTCTTTAACAAAAGGGAAAATAGGAGAGAGAGCAGAGTAATTTCTTGAACGTAATACCAAATACAGAGACAGAAAAGTCAGATTTGGTCACGTTTACTTTGAAACTTTTTTGTTTTAGTACATACTAGTAAAGTTAGTTACCTATTAAAATATTTTTTAAAAATCTTATCCATAAGATAATAATTTATGGGACTACTCTAAACACAATGGAATTAGATGAAGTAGGTGTGTTTCTTAATTTAACACTTCATAGTTAGTATGCTAAAGTTAATGCAAAATATTTTATAAACCAGGAAAGCTAGCCTAATAGTTTCTTTACCAACTAGGCTCTTGGAACAAGGTTTAAATGAAATGTGTGTAACCCTGACTTCCAAACTCCTAATATGTTACATGTTAGGTGTGTAAATGAAAGTGTTATAATTGTACCTAGGACACATTTTTATTCAACAAGCATTGCAATGGATAGTACTAATTTGGGGCCTCTGTTCTTTCTAATGCATTAAAAAAAGGAAATGAAAACGTTCAAATAATCTTTGAAATGTGATTTATAGTGTATTTTTTCTTACGATTTATGAATGTTAAAAAATTACAAGTAAAAATTATGCAAATTTTAGTTTTTATAGATAGAGAGGCCTTTTATGATTGTCTGAGTTATATTAGCACACCAGATGTATCCCAGTCATAGTTTGAATGGGGGTGGGGCAGAGGAAGTGGGTGGGGCTTCAGAGCAGTGACAGATTATTGCAGATTATATGGCTGCCTGCCAAAACACCACTAGTTGGAGGGAAAGTGGAAGTTACCAACTGCATCCTATAATAGGATGTTTATTTAACCAGTTATAACTGAACCAATTGTATAACAAACTGTTTGCTGGTTTCATAGACAGATGACAAATTTTAAACTTCTGAATTACTTGACTTGTATTTAATGTTCTATTCTTTAGTTTCCCGTGGCCATACTTCTTATCTATAGTCTGCAAAGATCATACTGATTCTTTTGTGGAAGACCACATGTTTAGCAGAAAAAAGAGGGGTGAGGGGAGACAGAACTTTAAACTATAATTGCTTTATTTTCTAGTTTAAAATATTACAGAATTAAAATTTAAAGTGTCCCATCATATTTAGAAAATTTATATAAAATAACTAATAAAAATAATCATGTCTTGTGAAGGAGTTTGTAATTCTCAATTGTTTTGGTTCAGTTTGAAATTGAGATTCTTACTGTTGCAACAGAAAAGGAAGCTTTGTGGAGGAAATATGACGTCTCTGTCCAGATGCATAAGGAGGGAATTACAGTGGACAGTTATTTTTAGAAGTGTCTTATGAATGTATTTTATGTACTGAGAAATAGCTTTAAGAGGTTATTTCTGTTTCAGGGTCACTGGTAGGAGTTATATAGGTTGTTCAGATCATTGGATATTCTACTAAGAAAATTAAGCATTTGATGTCACCAGCCAGCCTAGTTAGTCTTGACCTGGCTGATCTAAGTAATAGCATTTTTAAAAATGTGAGCAAATTGAGATCCTGTCAATACCATCAAATAGTAATGTAATGTCAAGGTCCTATATACAAGGGGACAGTTAATTCTCATTCCATAGCAATGGCTCATTCTCCTTCAAAGATAGAGCACAGTGTTTTCAGTACTATACGGAAAGATTAGAAGTGAATCATGCCATCTACCCATTTGTATCACTGACATAGTTCTTACAATTTATGCTCCCCCTTACTCTTTCACATGGTGAGGAGAATATCCAGGTCCCTTATATCTCTTACTTTTCATTTTGGTTTGCATATGTTTGGGATGGGCAGTATAAACTAATGATTAACCAGAGCAAGTTAGGTGGACCTGTCTGGCACTACTAGCTCACTAGCTTTGCAATCTTGTACAAATCCCTTAATTCTCCAAGCCTCAGTTTCTTCAACGGTAAAATGGGCATAATCATAGTACCTATCTCACAAGATTATTGTGAGGGTTAAATGAGATTATGTATGAAAAGCACAAGTTTGGTCACACATTGTAAAAGAAGAGCTCAGTGAGTGATGTGTTTATTTTTGCTATTTTTGGACATTTCAGTTCTTATTCACAGTTCTACCAGAAAATGACCAGGGGAAGAGATGTAAAACCATACACAATCATGTATAAATAATAGAATTGGTGTTATAATAATAGAAGTATTTAGAAAGTACCATGGGAGCACTCCCCTTACCCCATTACATACTTACTACTCATTCTAAAGGGAGAGCGGACATAGGAGGGATTGACTATAGATTGAAATAATTATTAGTCCAAAAATTAGTTAATCTGCCAAATTTAGCTTTAGTAATGTTCTTCTCTTTGTTTTTCACTTCAGAGCATTTCCTCCCAATTTGATAGCACAGCTCGGGAAAGCAAGATGGCAAAGTGCTGATTTCTTAATTCATTTTCTCAATAGAGTTTGTTTTCTTCTGACTGGATCACTATCAGATATAGTCAGGACTACCTCTCAAGATTTTAGATCATCTAAAAGAAAAAAGTTGGATTTTTTGGGAGATGATTTTTCCCCCTGTGGAACCAGGCAGTAAAGAATATATATTTGAGTATAAAGAAGAATATTTTTCTGTTTTCATGATCTTAGTCCCAGGGGGGTTCATATCCTGTAATGGGTCAGCTAATTTTGTTTATTTATTGAAAACAACTAATTTTTACATGAGCAGATTTTCATGGGGTTGAGTTAGCAAAGCAGATGTGAAATTTGGGGGAGCCTGCCTTAAATTAACTAAAAGAATGTTTTTGAAATTTCCAGGTCTTATTAATCTGTAGTAAAACCCCTTTACCCAGTAGGCAACCTCTGGATTAGTCTAAGTTTCATCCTTGTTGCTGGTACACCGTAATTTTACAGTCACAAGGCCCATCAGATTACCACTAAAATACACTGTATCTCTGTGCACCAATCCTACGCAGACCCTTATTGCCTCGTTCCTGGATTACTACAACTGCCTTCCTTCGTTTTCACCTGTTTTTCCCCAACTCATCCTGATTAACCTTCTTTAAATGCTACTGCTTCCAGCATTCACTCCCTTTCAGAAAGCTTCATTGCTTCCCTGTTTTCTCAACTACATTAAATCTAATCTCTTTTGCCTGCTTTTCAATGCCTTTACTAACCCCCACACTACTATCCAGCTTCATTTCTTATTTTCTTTGGCCCATTCTTTCTGCTCTTTAAAGTCGGCCTGTCTCTCAAACACACCATATTCATTCAAGTCTGCACTTCTGGTACCGTTATTTACTTCACTCAGAAAGCCTTCCTCCCTTCTCTGCCTACTCAGATTTTACCTTGTCTTCAAGACCCTATGTAAAATGTACTTCCTGTCTACAGCTTTTCCTCACGATTTCAGCTCTTGATGTTTTGTGCAAACATCCAGGTGACTTTTAAATTAGCAAACCAGTGAACGAAAATGTGCATTGTATCTTTCATTATTCACTGTTCTGTCTTCACTAATGATGTAAACCTTTTGAATACAAGCACCGTATCTTGCAATTAAAACTTTCGCAGTTCCTAGCAAAAAGCTGAGTTACCTGATTTTGATTTGAAGGAAAAGAAAAGAAAGTCAATCTTCTTCATTATACCTTTCTAAAGTAAAGTCAACAATCCTAGTAATATTGAAGGGACCTGAATATTTTTCCAATTTGGGTCAGGTCTGTCACCTCATTTACAGAACAGCAAGAGACAAATAAAGACAATTTTATAACTGATTAAGATTGACATGTTTGCTTTATGAGAAACTATGTATATATGTGTGTATCTATTCATATAATTTTGTTTCTTTTCTTAAAATGACATAGCCAGCTTGATTTGGGAGAGGTTTAGTTTAATATTAACAACTTTCTATCCTAACACTATAAATCAAATATGAACAATAAATTTTGTGTAACCAAGAAATACCCAATTCTTTAAGTATTTTAAGTATAATTAAGTTCCTACTATGTTTATGGTTAGACTCTGTGAAGGATACTGAAATTAATTACATATAATCCCTGTACTCAATGAACTATTAGGAATTATATAAGGCAGGCAGAATATATACTCAGAAGCTTAAACAAAAAAAAACTTGATACTTCAATAGGATGTCTATTGCTTTAATTCTCAGTCTCTTCTCTTTTGAAATAATACATGCCTTCCTTTATATTCATGCCACCCAAATGAAAACTTTTTATGGTTTCTTCTTTATTTTATTTCCAGTTTTATTGAGATATAATTGACATTAGCATTGTATTTGTCTAAAGTATACAGCATAATTATTTGATATATGTATATATTGTGAAATGATTACCACAATACATTTAGTTAACATCAATCACCACACATTATTACAAACTTTTTCCTTGTAATGAGGATTTTAAGATTTACTGTCTTAGCTACTTTAAAATACACAGTACAGTAATGTTAAGTAGAATCACTATGCTGAACTTATTTATCTTAATAACTATAACTATAAGTTTTTAACTTTTGACCCACTGGCTGTCTCTGGTAACCACTAGTTTGTTCTCCGTATCTATGAGTTAGGGTTTTTTTAGGTTCTATGTATAAGTAAGATCATACTTATACATAGTATTTGTCTTTCTCTGTCTTATTTATTTCACTTTGTATAATGCTGTCAAGTTCCTTCCATGTTGTCTCAATGGTAGGATTTTCTTCTTTTAATGGCTGAGTAATTATATTTCTATATATTGCATTTTCTTTATCCATTCATCCATCAACGGATACTTAGATTGTTGCCATGCCTTGGCTATTATAATAAACTAGAGGCCCAGTGCACAAGATCTGTGCACGGGAGCGGGGGTCCCCTCAGCCCAGACTGCACCCTCTCCAGTCCAGGACCCCTCGGGGGATGTCCGAATGCCCGGGGATCAGGCCTAAACCGGCAGTCGGACATCTCTCTCACAATCCGGGACCGCTGGCTCCTAACTGCTCACCTGCCTGCCTGCCTGATCGCCCCTAACTGTCCCCCCTGCCGGCCTGATCATCCCTAACCACCTCTGCCTGCTGGCCTGATCACCCCTAACTGGCCCCCCTGCTGGCCTGGTCACCCCTAACTGCCCCCCCTTGCCGGCCTGGTCGCCCAGCTGCCTCTCCCCCACCAGCCTGGTCGCCCCCAACTGCCCCCTTTGCTGCCCTGGTCGCCCCTTACTGCCACCCCTGCTGGCCTGGTCACTCCCAACTGTCCCCTCTGTCGGCCTGATCGCCCCCAACTGCCCCCCTGCCAGCCTGGTTGCCCCAACTGCCCCCCCACAAGCCTGGTCGCCCCCAACTGCCCGCCCTGCTGGCCTGGTCGCCCCATGTAGCCTGCTGTTCAGTCGTTTGGTTGTCCCTCACTAACCCCCTGCCGGCCTTGTTGCCCCACTCAGCCTGCTGTTCGGTCATCCGTCTGGTTTTGGTTGTGACGGCCCCTGGCTTTTTATATATTAGGATGATGTAGTGAACATGGAGGTTCAGATAATCTTTTCAGGATAGTGATTTCATTTTCTTTGGATATATACCTAGAAGTGGAATTACTGGATTGTATGATAGTTCTGTTTTAATTTTTTTAGAAACCCCCATACTGTTTTCCATAGTGGCAGCATCAATTTACAATACCCTGTGCCTTTTTTATACATGCTTTCCTTTGTATTGATGCCAAAGAACATATAGGACACCCAAATTAGAACTTTAAAAATGCAGAATGTTTTATATATGTGAAAGTATGGATGTTTGGAAATGCCTAGTAAATGCTTTGGATTTTGTGTTGATACTTGATTGCAGAGGCAGCCAGTAATACCATAACCTTTATTTATTTATTTAATAAATATTTACTGAGTATCTACTTGTGTCAGGCCTTGTACTAGTACTGTATAGGACTATGTCTTTTTTAAAGTGAATAAGTAGAGAATTAAACTATTTGGCTAATACAATACACTGGCAATCTATCTGATGCCAGAAAAATACACAGGAAGGTCACTGACTCATCCCCTATTCTTATTACCCAAACTAGTATACAAAATACCTATTCTTTTTTTTTAGCTTCACTGAGGATATGTTTATTGATTTTAGAGAGAGGAAGGGAGAGAGAAAGAGAAACAGAGAGATATTAAAATTTATTGGGTGCCTTTTGTATGTGCCCCAACCAGCGACCAAAACCCCAGCCTAAGTATGTTCCCTGCACTGGAATCGAACCCAGGACCTCTTGGTGTATGGGACATGCTTTTTATTTTAATAAATAGAAAATACAGATGATTAATTAGGAGGAAATAAAAGTTATCTTCTATACCAACAATTTTCAACCTTTTTCATCTCATGGCACACATAAACTAATTAGTAAAATTCTGTGGCATGCCAAAAAATAAATTTTACCGATCTAAAAAAAAAGGGGGGGGGTAGAATTTTTATTCATTCACGCCAGATGGCTATTGTTGTGTTGGCTATTGTCATTTTCTTATTTGACAGGCTAAGGGAAAAGAGGTCAGTGCCTCTGATTAAATAGCCAGGTACTACATGTTTTAAAAATTCTTGGGGCCGCAACCGGTTTGGCTCAATGGATAGAGCGTTGGCCTGCGGACTCAAGGGTCCCAGGTTCGATTCCGGTCAAGGGCATGTACCTTGGTTGCGGGCACATCCTCAGTAGGGGGTGTGCAAGAGGCAGCTGATCGATGTTTCTCTCTCATCGATGTTTCTAACTCTCTATCCCTCTCTCTTCCTCTCTGTAAAAAATCAATAAAATATATTTAAAAAAAAAATTCTTGGGACACATCAGTGTGCCATAGCATACCAGTTGAAAATCACTATTTTATACCCAATATATTCTGACATAACCTCCCATATTTTATTTAAAATATATTTTTTAAAATAGTAAGTAGGAAGTTTATAATGCAAGTATTATTCTATAAGGTGTTTTTTTAACTTTATTAATATATTAACAAATGTCACATTTTTATCTAAATATACCACTTCCACATCATTTCAAGCCAGCATTGTTATATTCAATGTAGATTTTTTTCTTAGTTTTTATTCTTACAAATTATTCTAAATAGCTCTCTCTATCTCCATTACAACTCTACATTTCTTTCCAATCATAGGAGATTCTACAGCAGATAGACCATAAGAACTTGGTTTCTAAGAAGTTGGTTCAATTTTTTTTCCCCAATAGGCTGGGTGAATAGCATTATTATATTGTATGTCCCAACAAAGGCTCCTATTGCTTTTAAATGTGTCCCTTTTTGCCCCATCAACCAGAAACACAAGTTGTAGTAGTGTCTGACAATTCTGTCAACCAACAAGGACTAAAAAGAATGCATACTTATCTCCCTAAACACATGGCTCTTTTCCTTGGCCTTCATCTGCTCCAGAGGAACTCTAGCTCCCCTTCTTCCCTTAGACTATCATCAGCCTTCCTTCCTCTTATATTCCTGCCTATTCAAGATTTTTTTGTTCAAGTTTTGCATTTAATTTCTTGATTATGAGGGTTTTTTTAAATCACCATTAAGCTGGGAAAGACTTTGGATTTTTCCAATGTGACCAATTACTATAATAACTTAATTATTGAATATTTGTTGTCCATTATTATAAAGGCTATATAGTTCAGCCTTCTTAATTTATTCTATTTTGTATTATTTTAAAAATTTTTATCCTGATCTGACCCTAGAAAATACGTGTTTTCATTTTCATCTTCCTAAAATTTATTCTTCAAATTTATATCACTATAGTAAATATGAATACAAGTTTAGAAACTGCTTTCAAAAAGAAGATATAATTCAGTGAGCTTGAATCTTTTTCCTTAGTGACTAGGTGATTGAGTAGGCTAAGCTTATAAAATTTGCTTTGTGATTCTTAACTGGCTAGCATCTTAGAAAAACAAATTAAAATTCTAATTATCCTTGACAAGGTGAAAGGGTGTATGGGTATTAACAAGAGGAAGTTGACTAGGGGATATGTATACTGAATGACTTAATGAAGAATTGAAAAAATAAAATGTAAATATGATAGGAGGTTTCAGATTTTAAAAAGCATGACAGAAAGAGAAATAAATAGTATTAAGTGTGGGTAAGTAAATATTATTTTAAGAGCTATAATACTATTAATAGTATTAATAGCAATAGTATTAATTGATCATGATTTATTTTTCAGATAAGAAGGAGCCTTATTTATTTTTATTACTTTTAGGTAAATTCTTCCCATTAGCTTCTAATATGTATTGAGAGAGAAGGAGAGGAGAGAGATGATTTTAAAAAACAACAGGATACTATGAGATAAAAAAGTTGTAATTGCCACTTCTCTTTCGTGTTATTGAACATATTGTTAAGTGATAGGGCTGGTACCACATTTCTTAGATGGGATTTCCATTGCTGTCAAAGTATGAATAGGTCTTTTTTATTGTTGTTGTTCTTATTATATATTTACTAGAGGCCTGGTGCATGAAATCGTGCATAGGTGGGGTCCGGCGGGCCCGCCCCAATTGGGATAGAGGGGACCGATTGGGGGCTGGGCCGGCTGGAGGGAGGGGCTTCGAGAGGTTGGCCCCACCCCCGATTGGGCCGTTTGGCCACAGTGTGTGTCATAGTGACCTGTCGTTCTGGTCCTTCTAGTCACTTGGCTTTTATATATATATATATATATATATATATATATATATATATTATTTTTTAATCTTTATTGCTCAAAGTATTTCATATGTCCGCCTTTTCCCCCCATAGACCCCTTTAGCCCACTCCCACTCCCCTGTATATGGCTTGTTGATGTGAATACTGCTTTTCCCTTGTGGGCCAAGTAAGATGGATGGTTGTGTTAGAATGAGGCATTCCTTCTGTTCTGTATATTAACAGAGATTTACACCTGCACTTCTATATAACTAAACAAATCAACTCTATAATTGCCTTATCTAAATCTAGTAGATTATATTTACTATGTGACCTGTTTTTACTTTGCTTTAAAAGAATCAAGAGCTTGAATTTTTGTATTTTAGTAAGTCAGAAAAAAAATTTGGAATGTACACAGGATAAAGGGTAATTGGTACATTAGGGACTCTGGGGGAAAATGAGTGAAGTCAATATAAACAATAAAAAATAAACAGGATTAGAAGTGAGTTCATTGTCAATGCTTTAAATTTGAGAAGTCCATACAGATTTCTCATGTTGTAGAACTTGGAACAATTAAGCTCTAGTACATTTTTATAAGGTACTCTGAGTTTAAAAGAAAACATTAAATCTCAAAAATTTCTGTCTTCAGATTATTGTCATTAAGTACTTCTTTTATTTTTTTATTTTTATTTTTTGTTCTACAATTACATTTATTTTAACTATATTATCATGGACATATCAGTACATTTACTCCAAGTGCCTCTCCCTAAAAGTAATAATTGTTAACAATTTATTATATATCCTTGTAGAAACAATTTATTATTTTTATTATTATTATTTTTTTAGATTTAAGTATTTATTTATTTATTTATTTATTTATTTATTTTTGTTTAAATTTCTCTATTGATTAAGCTATCACATATTTGTCCTCATCACCCCATTCCCATCCCACACCCCTCCCCATGCATTAAGTACTTCTTTTAAACTAAATGTATTAATGGTTTCATTTGGTATCATTCTGGCACTTTATTCTACTATTTGCTAATGTATTTCCCTGAACATATCAAGTACTCAATAAGTATTTTTCATTATTGGACTGTCTATTTAAGTCCTAGGTTTAATGTAAAGTGGAGTGCACATATATGAAGTACACTGAGACTCCTGAGTTTCCATAACAAATTTGTGCTTTTGATTAATGAATTTACTGCACATTAAGGGTTATCTAGACTTCACCAATGGCTGTGGAAGAACCACTAAATAATTTTTTAAACCTAAAAAATATTTTAAAGAACGTAATATGCAAATTTCAGAAGACCTAATAATTTCTAATTTATGATGTCTCACAACAGAGTACCATCATATACTTCATATTGCATGTTTTATTTATTGATAGTACACACGTTTATAACTCTTTGTTATAATATCTGAGTAGAGTCTGGCATTTACTTTGTTTCTGCAGGCTTCTGTGAGTGATAAGTTTCTAACTTTTATTATTTCAAATCTAGAACTACATGTACTTCTTTCTTGTTTAACAATTTCTTTTTTAATGTGGAAAAAATACTAACTTTACCAAGCTTTATAAAGGATAAAATTTAAAGTTATTTTCTGTTGTGCTAATAAAACTTTTACTGATCATATTACATAGTAGTGTCTGTTAACAAATTAGAATATACTAGTAGTCTGTAACTGTCAGCAGACTGACTCCTCCTTATGCTAGTTTTCTCATTGGAAACACAAATATTATAATAATGTCAAGCTGCCTACTCTCTAAGATGAGGAAGCCACATGATCATTCCCGACTCTGAAATCCTATGATTTTAAGCTAATTTCAAATGAAGGAGGAAGTATTTGGTCAAAGTAAAACAGTGAAAATGTTAAAACAAGCAAGTGAGAGATTACAAAAGAATTTTGTTAGCATGGTTTAGTTGACTTCCTTGATAAAATCTTATTATAAAACCATTATTATGAGAAGGTTAGTAGTTAAAACGGTGAGCAAAGAAAGAAGTATTTTGAAAACAGGCAAAATGAAGTCAACCCTTCCTCCCCACTTTTTTTCCTAAGTTTGACCAGATGTACCATACATTTGTGGAACACATATCAACATTGCCCTACTAGAGTGACAATCTGGTTATTCACTTATTTTCTATTAGATTTAATTATTTAAATTCATTAAAACTTGTAAGATTAATTTTTAAGCATATTGAATGATTGCATTAAAATAAAATTTGTACAGATAACTAACTACACACAATATTTGGACCTAATTTGGATTCATAGAATTTTGAAAAATTTATGAGGTAATCTGTGAAATTTGAAAATTTGATCTTATATTTGATGACTAAAGTTTTTTGGTTACATTTTAGGTATACTAATGGTATAGTTATTATGTTTTCTTAAATAGTTTTATACATACAGTCTGAAATGCTTACGAATGAAATGGTATAAGCTTCCAAATAATGGAGGGTGGAAGTGGATGGATCATGAATTGGTAACTTAAAGCTGGACATATGGAGGCTCATACTGTTCTATCAGTTTTTCTTGATGTTTGGTATTTTCCATAATAAAAATTTCAAAAAATAACATTTAATACCCTCTGTGAGGTTTTATATACAAAACTATTTAAATGTCTTTATTCCTTGGAAAATGAAAGAAAATCATTACCTATAATAACTCCCTCACCTTGCTGTTCTCTTCTCATAATCCATATTTCTGACTAGAGGCCCGGCACACGAAATTCACGTGCGGGTACGGTCCCTAGGCCTAGCCTGCAATCAGGGCCATCTTCCCTGGCTGCCAGCAGCCGGCCCCACCCCCTGCTGCCACCCACCCAGGTTCCCAGTTTGCCATAGGGCGATTGGAGCCTGTCAGCTGGGGGGAGGGACCGAGAGGTCGGCCATTCCTGCCCACTCGCCGGCCCCACCCCTGTCGCGGGTCACCCTCTGTGTGTGGGGCAACCGGCGGGGTGGGGGCCTTGGCCTGGCACCACCCGCATCCCCTGCCACCCACCCCTGAGTCCCCATTCACTATCGGGTGATGGGAGCTCGCCAGTCAGGGAAAGGGACCAAGAGGTGGTCAGTGCACCTCATAGTGACTGGTCGAGCGGTCGTTCTGGTCGTTCTGCCATTATGGTCACTGGGCTTTTATTATATAGGATTCTCTCTTTGGTGCTGGGAAAGAGCTATTAAAATTGTCATATGGTAGGAAAGGAAAACAAGGGAAGCAAGTCATTTCATTGTGCCCAGAGGAATTTTATTTGACTCATTTGTTCTTCTTTCTTTAAATGGACAGAGAGTTTTCTCTTTGTTTTTGGGGGGTTGGGGATGGGGTGGGGAGGGGAAGGGAGGATTCAGCCAAGTTATCTATAATAATAAAATCGTAATATGCTAATTAGACTGGCTGTCCTTCCGGATGACGTTCTGGATGAAGCCGGGGCTGTGAGGGAAGCCCAGGTCCTGGGTGCCTGCTCTGGCGGCTAGAGGGAAGCCTGGGTCCCAGGTGCCAGATGGAAGCTGGTGCCAGCAGCCGGGAGAAGGAAGGCCTACTCTTGCATGAATTTCATACATTGGGCCTCTAGTTACATTATAAAGATACCATTCAATTGTATCTACAGTTTATCACATGTATATGTGCACAAAAATGTATGTACAGTACTTATAATTATTCTCCATAATTCAGATTTATAGTTTATTCTCACCAAAGATCAATACTTTAGTTACTGAAGCTCGAACTTGTTTCAAAATTGGTTACTTTGTGTTTTAAGAGAAATAAGTGCAATTTCTCAATAGCACGAATAGTGTGTTGAAATGATCATTTTTTATAGTTACAACTCGTGGCCCAGTGCATGGATTCATGCACGTTAAAAGGAAATTAATTAGAAGAAAGATTCGTGCAGTAATTACATTACTGCAAAAAATTACATATCAAAATAGTATATATAATATAGTATTATAAAATTCAAATACAAAATATTTTAATATCACTATTCACCCTTTCTCTATAATAGAAGTGTCAGAGATGAAAAAAATTAGTAAAATGTATATGAAAATAATATATAAATTGACTAATAAATAAACAGTAACAACATGATATAAAAACAAAGACATGATATAAAAATAACAAAAACATGATATAAAAACAACATGGATAAAAACAATAAGTGATAAATTGATTAATAAATAAACAACAACAACATGATATAACAACAACGTTGTGCCAGTAGTTGGTCTTCAGGCATATTCTGTCAACGACGCCTCTTTCTTTCAGCTTCAGAGGTGTGTTGTGCCAATAGTTGGTCTTCAGATACATTCTGGTGTCGTATGCGATTGACACCAGTGAGAGCTTTATATGTATTGCGCGTGAGCAAGTCAACATTTATTTTTAAACTAGAGGCCTGGTGCATGAATTTGTGCATGGGTGAGGTCCCTCAGGGTGGCCTGTGGGGATCAGGCCCCAGCTCGCACCCCTAGGCTCACAGCCACAGCTTGCACCCCCTGCCTCACAGCCCCGCAGCCCCACCTGGCACCCCACCGTGGCCTGGCGCCCCCCCCCCCCACCTGCTCCACCATCCCGCCTACAGGGCAGTTGATCAGGGCCGGGCCCCCTGCCCGGCTCCCTCAGCATCTGGGAGCTGGGCGGCAGCCCTGTCCCCCACCACTGCCGCTGGTCGTCATCTGCCGGGCGATCACCAGGGCAATCGGGCCCCCGCTCGCACCCACCTTGGCCTGGTGCCACCCTATTCACCTGCTCCACCATCCTGCCATGGTCCTGCTCTTGTCGGAGCCCATTGGGGCCAGCAGCGCCTCCTTTGCCACCCACTGCCAGCACTGCATCACCAATGCCCCCAATGTTCTACACTGCCCCCTGGTGGTCAGTGCACATCATAGCAAGTGGTTGAACTCCCAGTCAAACTCCCAGTGGAACAATTTGCATATTAGGCTTTTATATAGGATTGCCAGTGCGCGTCATATGTACCAGCCGATTGGTCGGACGGATGGACAGTCGGTCACTTAGGCTTTTATATATATAGGTAGATATTTATAAATTGAACACAACATCCAAGATTTTGTGAAGTATGAAGTGGAGATATTATTTCAAAATTTTAAAAATTGAGAAAAAGAGAATTTCAAATTAAAAAACAATTTAAAATAGCATGTGTGTTTTGAAAGAATATGCAGAAAAGAACAATGAAAATGCTCAATAAATGTCTCTGCTCCTATGTTATGATTCATTTACACCGATTTTTAAAGATAACATTTAAGTATTCAGGCAAGTAGTTATGAAGACTTAATTTCCATGAATGCATTACATTTGGGAATTGAGTTTTCTGGTAAATTAAATATTTCAAGCCCTTGTCTTGGTTTCTCAGCTTTTTTCTTTCCTCTCTGCTGTCTATCCTTCTCACTGCCATCAGGGCTAACTTTCTGAAAGACAAATCTGATCATTTACTGGCTTCAAAAAACTCCAGTGCCACCACATTGTTTGCATGAAAGCCCAAATTGCCTTAGTGAAGCATCCAGAATCAGACTTCTAATTTCATCCCTCTCCCAGTAGAGGACTATAGGCTAAAGCACAACAAAATCTTTGCTGGTCCCATGGAATCCTGTGCTTTTCTTATACCATTGTTGCTGTATTCCCTCTGCTTGAAATGGTATTGCTCCTCTTCCCCCATCTCATCTTGTAGGACCCAACTAAGAGGTCACATCTTTGAAGTTTTTCCACAATTCCCCCAGACAACGCTAATTATTCCCTCCTCTCTTTTCATAAGCACTTTTCATTATGTCACTATTTTTGGTGCTATATTCTATCTAGTGGTGTTTATCACCCTTTCTATTGATGGATTGTTTCATTCTCTCAGTCATTTATTCATTTATCAGTTATTAATTGAAAAGTTACTGTGTTCCAGATACTGGTTGGCACTGGAGATTGAGTGATAATTAAAAGTCACAGTCTCTGCCCTCTGCTAGTGGAGGTCACATATATTTTTTAAAATAATCACAAAAACATCTATATAATTATATTTGTGACATTGGTGAAGGTAGGATCTCTATTCAATATCCTTTTATAGACTGCTGACCCTGTAACTTCCCACCTCCACACCATCAGCACATAAAGAAATGCCTTACACATAGGGGCAACTCAATAAATGCCTAAAAAAATAAATGATAAATATAAAACCGAACATGAGTTACATGACATTTTTAGATTAAACTTTGAGATGTTGTAGATTCACACACAGTTATGATATAATATAATATAGAGATACCTCACATATTCTTTACCTAGTTTCCTCCAATGATAATTAGTCTTATAAAATATAGTGCAAGATCACACCAAGAATATTGATATCGTTCATATTTCCCCCTGTTGGTTTTAATGGTACTGGTGTGTATGTTTATGTGTTCATGCAATTTTTCACATGTGTAGGTTTATATATCTACCACCACAGTCAGCATAGAAAACAGTTCCATCAGCCCTGGCCAGATGGCTCAGTTGGTTAGAGCATCTTCCTGATATACCAAGGTTGCAGGTTCGATCTCCAGTGTGGGCACATAATTTTCTCTCTCTCTTTCTTTCTCTTTCTCTTCCTCTCTAAAAATCAGTGCAAATATTAAAAAAAGAAGAAAATAAAATAAAAATAGTTATTTGTTAATCCTCATCTGAGAATATTTTCCCATTGATTTTTAGAGAGAATGGAAGGGAAGGAGGGGAGGAGATAGAGAAGAAGAAAAAACATCAATGTAAGAGAGACACATTGATTGGTTGCCTCCCGTACACCCCTGACCTTTGGGATTGAATCTGCAGCCCAGACATTTGCCATTGATGGGAAATTGGACCTGGAACCCTTCCATGCACCAGCCCACTGATGCTCTACCTTAATGGCCAGGACAAGAAAAGAAAACTGTCTGATTTTGGCATGGTGACATTGACCTTCTAAAATGAGTTGGGAAATATTCCCTCCTCTTCTGTTTCCTTCAAGAGATCATGTAAAACTGGTGTTAATTATTTAAGTATTTGGTAAAATTTTTCAATGAAGCTATCTGAGCCTAGAGATTACTTTTTTAGAGCCTTTACATTACCAATTCAATTCCCCTCCCCCATGATTATAGACCTATTTATGGTATCTATTTAATGTTGGTGGGTTTATAATGGTTTGTGATTTTTGAGAAGTTGGTCTATTTATTCTAAATTTCACATTTGGTGAACAAAAGAGAGCTCTTTGCTTTCTAATTTAACATGGTGGAATAATTTTCTGGGACTCCATGCTGCCTACCTCTAATATTCATTCCCTCTCTACAGCAATTTAATAATGAAAGGTTGAAACATTATAGACTTCATTGTAAAGGAAATGGAATTGAATTCCAAGTTGCATTTATATTCTCTACTAATTATATATATACTAGTGACCTGGTGCACGGATTCGTGCACATTGAAAGGAAATTAATTAGAAGGTGGCTGGCGGGGCAGGACTGGGCGAGAGGGGCCAACCTCCCGTGGTCCCTACTTGGCATCTGTGGAGAGAGTGAGGTCCCTCTGGCAGGTGGGGTCCCTTGGCCTGGCCTATGGGGATTTGGCTGAAACCGGCTCTCCAACATCCCACAAGAGGTCCCAGAGTGCGAGCGGGCACTCAGCAAAATTGCTGTTGTGCAGGGTGTGGAACACAAACGCAAGTGTGCAGTAAACCAGATTTGGGGCCTACAGTGCCCCAGCAACAACATAACCCACGGCTGAAGGTGAAATCATGGCCAGGCGAGGAATCGGGCTCCCTCCTCTCTGGTTTCAGGGTGTGTCACCCGAGAACCACAGCTGCCAAGTCACTACAGCTCGGCAGCTCCTATATTGAGCGTCTGCCCCCTGGTGGTCAGTGCGCGTCATAGCTACCAGTTGGACAGTGGGAGGGATATTTAGCATATTAGCCTTCTATATATATAGTAGATGTGTATGTTTCAAGAAAGCCTCACATGTCAAGTAAAATGAGACTACAGACCTGTGTGTACCATATCTAGAGTTTTGTATTGCTTTTGATTGTTTTTAGTATGTGGCAGTTAGGGATAGATGAGGTAAATTACTTATTCTTGTTCTTCACACCAAAGGAAACAGATGTCTCATATTTTCACAAAGTTTATGGCAGTTTCAGACTTCTGAACCTCATAAAGATAAATGAGCACTGTCAAACCAAAGGATCCTTGTTTCTCAAGATTGCCTTCTGCACCTTTCTACCCATTTCTGGCTCTTTCCTCCTCTTTTTTCCCTTCTTTCTTTTTCCTTTTTCTTTCCTTTTCTCTTGCCCCCTTTTCCTTTTTGGCCTCTTTCTTTTCCTTTTTTTCCTTCCTTCTTATGAGCCACCACATTTAAAGTTTAACTAGTAACTGCCTTATTTTGTAATCTAAAGGAGCTGCAGTGCAGTATGTTTCCTCTTTGTGATAATTTCCCCTTTGCCCTACTGTCAAGTGGGAAGAGATATACACAGATGTGGTAGCTTAACTATTTGCAGAGTACCTAAGGCCTGAGTAACGCTAATGGAGTTTAAGCCAAGAAACTGAACACTGCCTAAAAATACACAACATTGCCCTGGCTGGTTTGGCTCAGTGGATAGAGCGTCGGCCTGCGAACTGAGGGGTCCCAGGTTTGATTCCAGTCAAGGGCACATGCCCAGGTTGTGGGCTTGATCCCCAGTGGGGGACTTGCAGAAGGCAGCCGATCCATCGTGGATGTTTCTATCTCTCTCTCCCTCTTCCTTCTTCTCTGAAATCAATAAAAATATATTTAAAAAAAAAGAAGAAGAACTTCTTTAAAAATAAATAAATAAAAAGTAAAAATACACAACATTGCTTTGGCATATTTTAAAAAATTCATTTAGACATGGGACTATTTTTTTTTCTATCACCAATAGATAGATTTATATTGTCATGTATAAAAATACATATAGTTATTATTTGCAGACAAAAGAAGTGGATAAAGACTCATCAGATCTAACTCTTCTAATGTAAATTAAGCAAACCTCTTAGAAATAATTTCATTCATAGAATTGAATATAACTTTTACATTTATTTTCTCAACTTTAATTTTGACTTTTTATACTGAGGGTTTTATTTTGTTTCCCATCCTGACATCTCTAGATATAAATAATTTGGGGGTGAGGAAGGAAAGACAGGAAATGAGAGTTCAGGTTTCATTTTAGGACCGTTATCATTTTGTAGAAAGCCCACCCAGTGAGCACCTAATGTATTTTCTCCCTTAAATATTGAAGATATCCAGATATTTTTTCTGAGTTGTTGACACAAAATTCTAACTTAATGGCAAAGATTGATAGTATGTTGTCATTCTTCTGTCATTATTTATGAGAATTAAAAGGCACATAATCTATTGTTCTACCTTATGTTCTGGTCAGCCACGTACCAGAGTTCCATTTTTAATTAATGGCAGAAGTCGCTTTATATAGCCATTTTATGTAAATCCTGATTAAGTTTTGACCAGTATCATGTCAGAGGAGCCATCTTGGATCCATATGGGAAAGATCAGAGTTGAGGGAATATTTTTGTTCCCATGTCCTTTGGTTTTTATTTAGCTCTGCAGTAGTTAATTGAATACTATTCCCATTTAAAAAGGGCAGAGAGACTGACCTGCCTAGTGTAAGTAAAAGTCATAGAATATAGCTAGCTTTATATCTTGATATAAAAATCTTGCTCCTCTGACCTCTGTCAGTACGGAATGTATATAAAATGACTCATGGTATAGAATATAGTTCTTTTGCTATTTGTGGTTCTGGCAAATGTTTAACATTACTCTTAATACATTATCTTCCTTTTCTCCATTTTACTTTTTCCAATTATATTCTGAAATAAATGATACAGTAGTTTTGATATTTTGCTGGGTTTAAAAGGTTGAGAATCAATTTGAATTGCTTTGGAATTTAAGTCTCTCAGGACACAGAATCCTGGTGTGTTCCCATGTTAATTCTGGAGAAAATAATCCAAATTCCAAGAACCAAATCACCATTCCTAGTAGGGGCTAAGGGAACATCACATAGCATTTAAAGCAAGTATTAAATAAAAGATTTTCACTTCCATGGTTGAAAGTCTTTTTTAAAAAAGTGTTTATTGGGTCTTTCCTAGGAAGAAAATAAAGACCATGTTCTGGGACATGAAGTCTAAACCACTAGCAGCAGTGCCAAGTGGAAAAGACAATATGCCCACCATCCTGGAATTGGCAAGCATTTTTTATACATCAAGTAAGCGCAGGTGTAGGGAACGTCTGGCCCGCGGGCCACATGAGGCCCGAGAAATCATTTGGTCTGGCCCTGCCAAGGCACTAGGGGTGAGCTAATTAAATGTTTGACCAAATATAGCAGGCTAACTTTTAAGATGACAATTTCAATGGCCCGCGAATGATGTTATGGATATCTAAATAGCCCTTGGAAGAGAAAATGTTTCCCACCCCTGAAGTAGGGGGAGAAAGCTGTAGGTCTTTGGAAAGAATTTACACTGGCTATAGATAAAGGGGCTGGGAGAAGTTGAAGCTGGGCTAGTTCTGGGATAGTCTAAGAAAGAAGTGCTTGCGCCTTTGGGTTGGTTTGGGGCCACAGTCTGGAAAGTTCATGTGTAAGGAAGAAGCAGAGGCTCCTGGGGTTCGGTAGGGAAGAAACGGAGGCTCCTGGGGTTCGATGGCACCTGGCCATTCTCTCTTTTAGATAATCGCAGATATAGCCACCTGGAAGTTAATTCTGAGTTCCAACATACACTCAGGAATGTGGGCAATCTTGTTAGCTGCCCTCCAGTTATTAACAGTCTAACTGCTCTGTCTTCATCTCACTCTCCAGCCTGCTGTAATTTAATTTAGGACATCTCAGAAGTGTTTTTTCTTGTCACAGGTTTCAAGGTCCAAACATCTTTATTCTGTTATCCAGTATGTCAACTGTATTTATTAGCCATGAGCTCTGTCATGCTATGCTCTTTTGCCTCCAGGCCTTTGTGTTAATTACTCTGGCTCAAATTTTGGTTTCTTTGGGACTTCCTTACCCCCTTTCCTCAAGAGACTGGTTATGTACCCTTTATGTGTGTCACACTGGTCTGTTATTTCAGGGTTGCTTTCTCACTAAATATAATCTCCTTGAGGACAGAGATCTTAACATGTTCATGATTATATCTTTACTAACTGGCATGAAGCCTGGCATATAATAGATATTAAATAAGTATTTGCTGAATAAATGAATAAAGTTACAGGAAAAATAGTTACTTAATTTTTAAATGTAAAAGCCATTATAAGTCTCTTATTTGAAGATATTTGTTATCTTGATAAACACTACACTTCTTTATACAAGTGGAAAGTTTCAATTATTTGCTTACATTAAAAATTTTGGATTGGCAAGTGGATTCTTTAGTAAGAGATTTCTAGTTTCCCTTGAAGAAAAAAATTGTAGCTCACTTATACTCAGAGGAAATGACTATAACATGTTACCCATTCAAGTACAACTTTGAGCTTGAACGGGGAGTAGGTTGAGTTTTCCTTCCCCATGTAAGTGAGGGGTAGTGCGTTAAATTTATTAAACGTTTCTACTATAGACTGCAAGCTCCCTGAAAGTAGGGTTTGTGTCTATCTTATTTCTGTCTAGTACCTAGACAAGTTGGTCATTTTAGGAACTTATTAAGAATTTGTTGGCCCTGGCCAAGTAGCTCAGTTGATTCGAGCATCATCCTGATACACCAAGGTTGTAGGTTCAATCTGAGGTCAGGGTACTTACAAGCATCAACCAATGAATGCATAAATAGATGGAACAACAAATCTATGTTTCTCTCTCTCTCTCTTGCTTTCTCTTTCTGTTGCTTGTTCCTTTTTTCTCTATTTCTCTCTCTATCAAATCAATAAATTTAAAAAAATTAAAGCATTTGTTGTATAAAGAGGAACATTACCAAGGAGATCATAATTTTTGTGTGTGAACTCAGTGTGGTAGAATGCATATGTGACCAATTTAAAAAGTAGAATTTACTATATAAATATAACATACTAGTACTTTCTGAAATAAGCAAAAAGGTCCTATTGGGATTAGGAAAATCACAATTTTGGGTCTGGTTTTATATGACATGGTCACTCTTTCCAGCAAAGTAGGTCTAAAATTAATCCATGAAGAGCAAATGGACTTTTCAAATCTTATCTAGCAATATAAATTGAGAAGGATAGTGCTTGTGGCCTCTGAGTAAATCTTTGACAGGAAGACATAAGATGGAAACTCTAAATGCCAATTATCCCGAGGCTTATTTGTGAACATTTTATTTTAGGAATTTTATAAAAGTTTCTCTTCTGCCAGAAAGGAAACTTGAGTTTGAGAACCAGTCTCTAAGGACTTGATATTGAATAAACTTAACTCTTTGTCTAACACAGATTGATTTTATTATTCTTGGCACAAGATCAAATAGCTTAGACATAGCATTTCTGTGAATGTTTGGAACATATTCCTTCACTATTATTATTTCTCAATATGCTGTTCTTTCAAAGTGATATATGCTTACATTATATAAACAAATGGTTCAAACGTGTTTGAACTTTAGTTTTAATGCTATGATTAGAAAGTTAACAAAATGAATTTTTCCTAGTCCTGGTTCTTAACCTTTTCAGAACCTCAGCTTCCTCATGAATAGAATTGATATAATAGTGTATACTCAGGATTCTTGTGGGAATCAATTAATATAAGATATATATATGTATGTGTGTGTGTGTGTGTGTGTGTGTGTGTGTGTGTGTGTATATACATATATATATATATATATATATATATATATATATATATATATATATATATATAACCTCCAGTACAAAGTAAGTATGTCATAGATAGATGGTGATAGGGTGGAGTCAATAGCTTTTATTACTAAAGTCAGATACAGGGATTGAATTAGGTGTGTTGCTTGCTTGTTTCTTTTTTATTGCTATGGTCCCTAATTAGCTCAAATGTGTATTTTTTTAAAAAATCCTTTATTGATTTTTAATTAATTAGTTAGTTAATTATTTATTTTTAGAGAGGTAGGGGAGAACCTGCAACCTAGATATGTGCCCTGATAAGGCACCAAACCCGCAACCTTTTGGTGTATGGGGCAATGCTCCAACCAACTGAGCCACCCAGCCAGGGCCAAATGTCTTTTAAATAAGAAACACCTTAAGGAATATTTTTCAGTAATAATTTAGTAGTCTGTTTAATCTGCTACGTGAAGACAAGTTGTAGATCAGTATTATAATATTACTCCATTCATGTAATAAAAAGAGGATGCTCATTATACATATTTATAGAACATTTTTGAGGAATACACAATAGTTTCTTAGGATTAATAACCTTCAAGGAGTGAGAATGGGGAGGCCAGGTGAACAGGGAAAACTTTTCTTCTCTCTCCACCCCTTTATACTGCTAGAATGTCAAACATGTATTACTTTTATAATAGAAAAACAATTATAAAGACCATTGCATGTTTTGTCAGCAATTAGTAGAGTGAGGATTGTAAGAGGAACTAATAACCTGCCTAATGAGCTGGTGAAATCTAAGAATAAGTTATTTTTTTATCATAACTTTATCACTTCAGTACAATTATATCCATGGTTTTACAAATAAAATTATAAACAAAGGTTGCTGTTAAAATTATAGTTAATTAATTCAAAATACCTGACACAATGCTGGATACCTTAAAGATGTATCTTTAATAGTTTTAATTCTGAGAAATTTCTTTTCTGTAAAAAATGCAAATAACACAGAAAAGTTGAAAGTGAAATTCCTCTACAATAACACCACCACTAAAGTTTATTTATTGCTAGTGATTTGGTGTACAGTTTTCTGGATTTTTTCCTATGGGCAAACATAAACCCACATATAATTATATGATATATTTCTTAAATAAAAATGGGATTTTATTATATGCACTGTTCTGCAACATGCTTTTTTCACTTAATATATATATGTAAGATCAGGACATATATATGTGTTCTTTTTTAACCACTGACCTGTTGTGCCATAAATTAGCTAATCATTGTTATTGATGAAAGTTAAAGTTGTTTGTATTAGCTTGCTACATTAAAAATGCCTATTCCACTTGAGTATTTCGGTAGAAAAAATGCCTAGAAGTAGAATTGATGGATGACAGGTATATCCATTCTCAAATGTGATAGATATTGCCAGCTTGCCCACCAATGGAGTTCTATTATTATATCAACTTGCACACCACCCACCACAAGGTCTGATATAGTGCCTGTTAGCATTTTGCTGGTATTAAGAAATTGATAAAATTTAATTTATATTTCTTTATTACTGTGGTTGAAAATCTTTTCACATGACCATTAGCTATTTATAGTTCCATAAATTGGCTATTCATTTCCTTATGCCCTTTTTGATATCTTTTTTCACTTTGCCGTTTTAATTTGCAGGTGCTTTTTATATACTTCAGATGCTGGTTATCTTCATAGTATTTAAAACAAATAATTCTCCCCATTTGTTGTCTTTCTCTTTTAATAGTGTTTATGCCAAAGGAGCATTAATTTTTATGTAATTTTGTTTTTATCAATACTATACATTCATACAGTTTAAAAAGTTTTTTTCCAAGTGTATAATGAAAAACAGGTGTCTCATGCCTTGCATTTCAATTCCCACTCCCAATTCTTGCTTCTGAGAAGCAATCACTTTAAAGTTTTATGGATGTTTTCTGTGAATATTTTTTCTCCATATTTCTAAAGAACATATTTATACTGCTATCTCAGTATTTCAGTTTTAGGTGAAAGATGAGACTTTAGCTTTCTTACACACATGTTTATATTATTCATTACTAGTATATACAACTGATTTTGTGTGTTGATTTTGTATCCTACAACTTTGCGTCTGTTTATTATTCCTAACAGTTTTTTAAATGAATTCTTTGGGGTTTTCTAGTTATAAGATTATGTCATGAAGGCAGAATATTTTTTTTTTTTTACCATCATATAGTTTCTAAATAAGACCAAAGAACATAATTTATGCCAAATGAATAGGAACTCTTAGCAGTTTTGTGTTTTGGATGGGAAACTATTTTTTGTTGTTCTATTTTCAAAAAAGGAACACTTGCAATAAACACAGTAAAATTTCTGAGAAAATACAAGTAAATTACTAGTAAGTTTAACCAGATTCTTTTGAATAGTGTGTATGCTGTGGTTAAAGGGAAGATTAAAAGATACATTAAAAGATAAGATTTATATGGATCAACCCATGACCTGTATACTTTTTTAAAGATTTATTTAATTGAACACTTTAAAAAACTGACACTGTGTATAAATGTATTAAGAAGAAGGCACAGTCACCTGCACCCCCTTGTTTATTGCATTATTCACAGTAGTGGAGACATGGAAACAGCCAGAGTGGTCATCATTGGGGGAATGGAAAAAGGAAATGTGAGCCCTAACTGGTTTAGCTCAGTGGCCTACGGACTGAAGGGTCCCCAGGTTCGATTCTGGTCCAGGGCATGTACCTTGGTTGCGGGCACATCCCCAGTAAGGGTTGTGCAGGAGGCAGCTGATCGATGTTTCTTCCATCAATTTTCATTTGTCATTTACACTTACAATTTAGTTCATCTTACCCCCAAACAAATGTTTTTCACATGTGCATGTAGACTCATAATTACCTCAAATAATAGTTCAATCTAGTTTCTTCTATGTTTAGATCTTTTTCTTTGAGGGGAGGAAGATTATTTTCTTTTTTAAAGAAGTTAACCAAGTACTTTAGACATTCAGAATATAATTAGCTCTGTGAACCTATCAGAATTAATTTTTTAAAGAAATACATTATTATATAATTGCAGTCTCCTTTGTACCTCTTCCCAGCCCCTTTCCTTTCCTTCCATCCAACCCAGATTGACCCACTGTCCTGAAGTTGTATGTACTCTTCCCCTTCCCATTTGTACTGTTGTACCAACAATATATAGTTTTTTTATGTTAAAATTTGCATAAAATTACATCTATTGTACAAATGGTTCTTCAAGTTAGTTTTTCCTGTGTTGTGTGTTTTATTTTTGAGATTTATCTATATTGATAAAATTAGGCCACGTTCATTGATTTAAACTATGGTATGGCCTTTACATTAGATGATGATACCACAATGATACTTTTCCTCATTGATGGATGTTTAAGTTGTTTCTCATTTTTTTACAGTTGCAAACGATGCCTTAATGAATAACCAACCATGTGACCATGTGTGAGTCACAGGGTATGCACACCCCCAACTTTATTGGATATTGTTAAATTAGGCAGATAAAATGGTTATTGTAGTGTTTTCTTTTTAACTTATTCCTGAGAAATAATATGGTGTTGGCATGACTGGCAAACTTTGTTATAATGGAAGACACTGGATAAAAATTAGGTTACAGTTTCAGCTCCTGAACTAATTGGTTGGATAACTTGTGTTAAGTTATTCCAGGTATCCAAGTCTCAGTTTCTCCATTTCTAAATTAAGGTCAGATTGCAAATGATCTCTGAAGTCTTTTCCACCCTTGATGTTCTATGTGTTTAGCACGTCAGGAGACAGAAGAGCCATACGTTTTTAAATGAAAGTCGATCTAATGAAGAACTAATGTCAACATTCCCTAAAGTCCTTAAGTAATCTAAAAGTTCAGTTCTAAATATCTTCAAGTCTCCATTTTCTGTCATTTTATGCACTCCATTTTAATTGAAGAGATTGTTTTAAAATTATGACTCAATTAAATGTTTTCTTTTTTGCATAATTAGTTGTTTTTCAACAGTATTTTTTAAAGACATTTTAAAGTGTAAAATAAGGTATAAGATTTGCATTATGGTTAGTAAACTCTGTGGACTAATCTAAAAACCTAAATTCCCTATGAAACATTAATCTGTGGATAAAAATATATTTAGTTACAGATGACTAACTTGGGAGTGAATATTTGGAACCCAACACTTTTGCAAGTTGGAGACTTCCTGAAACGTTAATTTCAGGAAATCCTAGGCAAACCTACGGTTATTACTTTAAAAGATAATACAGATGGCATGTACTATGCTGGAAATTAAAATGTCACTGCTAGAAGATTTGCATTCTGTGGGGTTGGAAGGGTCTAGAACTTCCTCCTTAGGCTTTGTTTTCAGTACTAGCTGTATCATTCATTTTACTACTTCTGGATAAAGGCAGGCAAGATTATAGACATGGCGAGGAGAGAGTTTTTATAAAAGGGCAAAGACAACTTCAAGGTAATGGGGGTAACTTCTTAGGCTGAATCACCAAATGATAGAGAACCATAATAACTTATTCCAGTTTGAGGTCTTCATAAGAAGTTGTCCTGCTTTTCCTTTAATATTAAAAGTTTTGGTTTCATTTCTCTGATTTTTGGCCTTAGATTACTGGACAGTTGAGTCATTTCTGTGGTGTAAAAATTTACTGTTGAAGTATCCGATACAACCTTATAATGGGGTCTCTATTGACAGTGACCTTTAAAATGTTACAGTGTCCCAGTCTTAGGTGAAAGCCTTTCCTTCTTTATAATACAGCTGAAAACATCTTCCTTCTGTATTGCCTTGGCTGACCTTTCTACTAGGATCTAGCATCATCCCTATGTGGTTGGCTATCCTTACATGAGTTTTAAACTATCATTTTTTAAAGATTTAATTTTGTTTGATTTTAACTCATTTTAAATTGCTGTTAGCCTTTTTTTTCCTGCATTTCCCCCCTCTTTAATGATAGGAAATTTTTTGTCAGTTTCATTTTCACTCTGGTTTTTAATACAAGGCTCAGCAGAATAGAACCTCAGCAGGTAAGCAAGCACTTATGATTGATGGGATTCCCATCTCTTGAGTTTCCCCAAATGTATTTTTCCTTCACAGTCTCACTGCTGTCACAATTTTGTTGTGCTAGATCATGATACTATAGGCCTTTGGTTAAGATCAGTGTTACTCAGTAGCCAAAAAATAATGTAACAGTGCAGGGTTGGGACAAAAGCTGTTAGAGACAAACAAAAAGTTCATAGTAGAAGTGATACTCTTCTTTTTCTGTTGATTCAATATGCAACTTTGGGCAATTAGTTTCCTTTAGCTTTGCTTTCATTTCTTCATTCGGAAAATGAAGCTAACAGAAACGGTCATATAGATTTTGTGAATAATTCAATCATAAGGCATTTATAAGTTGTGAAGCCTATTGAATTGAATATCAGTAATAAAGCTTTTATAAATAAACTAGAGGCCTGGTGCACAAAATTCATGCCCTCGGGGGTTCCCTCAGCTCAGCCTGCACCTTCTTGCAGTCCAGGAGCCCTCGGGGGATGTCTGACTGACAGCTTAGGCCCACTCCCGCCACCACTGCTACGCTCACCAGCTGTGAGCCTAGCTCAGGGCTTCTGGCTGAGTGCATTGACCACCAGAGGGCAGCTCCTGCATTGAGCACCTGCCCCCTGCTGGTCAGTGCATGTCATAGCAACTGGTCATTCTGCCGTTCAGTTGATTTGCATATTAGCCTTTTATTACATAGGATTATTTTAAGGGGCTGTTCCCTCACTACCATTCACTTCCTTACCTCAAGAAGAGTACCTTACTTTATTGTAATTGTCCAAGGCATGACTAGTTGTAGATTATAGAAACATGGGTAACTATTATCCATAATTATAACATTGTTGCCTTTTAAAAAAAAACACAATTGCTTGTGTAATTTAATTATGTTTCTTCCATGGAATTTTAAGTAATATTAATAAATAGTAAATTTAAAATTAAGATACTAGATTTCCTTAAAATGTTTAATTCTTAAAACTAGGGAATCACTTAGGTTTCATACTTTTATTCAACTTATGTTTTTGATTTTCTATAGCTATATTTTTTGTCTAATGTTTCTTATATAAAATAAGTAGTACACACATGAAAAACTATTAGATGATGAATATTAATTTTTAAACAAGTATGCAAGTAGAAGAATATTGAATTTATGGTATTCTTCAGGTTGCAAAATTCTCATACTTTTTCTTCACCAAATGCCTGAAGAATTTTTTTTAAATATTTGGAATTTAGTAGTTTAATTAGGGCATGTTTCTGTGTTTAATTATTCTATGTTCATTTTCCCTGGGATCCTGTATGCTCTTTCAGTCTGTAGCTTTAAGTCTTGCCTGGTTCCCAGAAACTTTTTAAAATTACATTAATTTTAAAATTTTTATTCTATTTCTATTCTTCAAGGATACTAATTATGAATATGCTCATCTTTCATATATATAATTGCTCTATATTTTATACTTTTTTTCATTGTTAGTTTTGTTAGTTTTTCCAATTGTATGCTCCATGTCCCTTACCATGCTTTCTTCAACATTATAAGTTTTGGGTTTTTCTTCCTGATTCCAGTGTAGGCTTCAATTTAATAGAAGTTATTTTCCCTCCCACCCACTGACATCTCTCTTCTGCCAACTCATGTTTTATTTTATTTTTGGCTCACCGTATATTCCATTAACTCATATCCCTGCTATGGACTCCTGTGTTATATAGCAATTACTTCATTACACTCTCATCCTTCCCATTGCTATGTGATAACGGAATGCAACAGTTCCTGTTTCCTATGTGGTTCTCTTTCATTTCTGTTTAAAACAAAGACAGCTGATCAAGGAGCTAACTAAATGTGACTAGTCTTGAGGAAAAGGTATTAGAGGGAGAGAGATGAATGATACCGAATTAAACAAAACCAGTTGAATTCCCAGAGGAGCCTAAGATCAGAGTTAGATTACTGTTAGAGTTTTAGATCTTAGATTTTTGTTTTATAAATGATTTCAAAGAGAATATGAGTCTACCAATGCTGGCAGGGAAGAGGTGACTGGTGGAAGGTTGATTCATAAAGTGGTAAAACAGTGCTGAAAACCTCACTACTTCTTACACAGTTAGTCAAGAGATGTGTCAGCCATTCCTGAGGCAATGACACAACCTCTATAGTTTAGTTATGAGAATCATTATTATTCATTTGCAATATAATTACCAATATTTTGAACTATCTAGAACTGTGCTTCCAATATAGCTGCTAGCCATGTAGCTATTTAAATTAAAATTTAATTAAGATTTAACAAATTTGAAAATTCAGTTCCCCACTCATACCAACCACATTTCAAGTGCTAAATAGCCACTTGTGGTTAGTGGCTACCATGCTGGAGAGTGCAAATATAGACTGTTTCCATCATCATGAAATGTTCTTTTTGAAAGCACTGATCTAGAACAAACTCTTAGAGCAAAGGTTTAATGTTAAGTATATCCAATACAATCATGTCATTAAAGTCCAAACTGTAGTATGTAGCCCTAGACGGTTTGGCTCGGTGGATAGAGCGTCGGTCTATGAACTGAAAGGTCCCAGATTTGATTCCGGTCAAGGGCACATGCCCGGGTTGTGGGCTCCATCCCCAGTGGGGGGCTTGCAGGAGGCAGTTGAGCAATGATTCTCTCTCATCATTGATGTTTCGTTTCTATCTCTCTCTCCCTCTTCCTTCCTCTCTAAAATCAATAAAAATATATATTTTAAAAAGTGTAGTGTGTAAAATTACCTTTTAAAGATGGAGCCTTCTGTTATGGCTTGGTTATCCTATATAATAAAAGTGTAGCATGCAAATTGTCCCCTCGACTGGGAATTTGTCCGGGAGTTTGACCAGGGGGCGGGGCCAGCCAGGGGAATGGAGGGAGGCCCTGGCCGGCAGCTAGCAGCTGCTAGGGAACCTATCAGTGCACGAATTTCGTGCACTGAGCCTCTAGTTTAGGTATAAATAATAATATTTCTAAAATGAACATTAGTGTACACTAAATAAAAGGTCAGTTCCATGTTAATTTTAGACTCAAGGACTTGAGGAAAAAATGTAAAGATTTTTAATAAAAAAATTTTACTTAATTTACAATTCTTAAGGTTAAAATAAGTCAAAGTAAAACAAAAACAGACAAAACTTAATATAATTAAAGTTATGGGTAAAGGATGGAGCATGATAAATCTAATTTAAACAATGACACAAGATTCTTTATACATTTTGTATTATTTTATGAAAACATGATGTCCTCTTAAACAAAGAGGACACAAAATCACTTAAAAGTAATTCCTATAATAAAACATAAACATCAAAGACTGACCTAATTGTTAGTTCTAATACATAATTAATGTCATTACTATATCCAGAACATCAGGATAGAATAATTGAATGATGGGCAATGGATGGAGCCCATTTTTTTATATATATAGAAGAGGGAAAGTTTAACAGTTAAGTACTTCATACTTTATAAATGTGCTCTACATAAATTATCACATTTAATTATTTCATTTATTAATAGTAATGGATGAAGTTTATTGAGTGCTTATTCTGTGCTAGGCAACTTGCTTAGCACTTTATATGCACTATCTTATTAAATCCTGACAACAAACAATCCTATGAGTTATGTATGCTTATTATGTCAATTTTAAAGATGAGGAAACTTAACCTTGGAGAGTTTTGAAACTTGACCCTGATCATAAGGCTAGTTAGGGACAGACCTGGGGGGAATTTGTATACAGTTCGGCTTTAATTAAACCCAATGCTCTTAACTGTGGTTGCCTTTTTAAGTAGCTGACTGAAGACCATACTAGTAAGTAGCAGAGTAGGACTTAAACATATGTTTTCCTGACTCCAAGTGTCATATTCTTTCTAGTTTGCCATGTGCCACTTATATAAACTGAAAATAAGGAGGAAATGACCATAATTTTATATTTAATGGCAATTGTTAAAGTCCCTATATTAAATTTAGTCTTCCTAAGTTATTACACATCAAAATCTGAGAACACTGTCTGAACAAATTGTTTTAAAAATCCACAATTAGCCTGGCCAGTGTGGCTCAGTTGGTTGGACCATCGTCCTGTACACCAAAAGGTGGCAGGTTCAATTCCCAGTCAGGTTACAGGTTCCATCCCCATTCAGGGTGTGCAGGAGGCAGCCTATCAGTATTTCTCCTCACATCGATGTTTCTCTAAAATCAATTTTTTTTTTAAATGCCACAAATTAAACGGAAATGCAGGTTGTATTCATGTGACTTTCAAAACTCAAAGTCCTTACAACAGTGGAGATGAAATTTGTCAGAGGCTTATTTTAACATTGTTTTAATTTCCAATTATATTCATTTTTTAAAACAACCATGCAAACTTGTTGAACGATATTTAAGGAGTTTCTTACTCATAAAAATAAATCATGGTAGTTTTCCTAAACTGGTTTATGAAGAAACCATCGAACATCATACCAAGAAGAGTCAATAATTCATGACCAAATAGTGAAGACCTCTTTTTGGTTAATATAGTTTGTAGTTAGCCTTGTGGAGACAGTGTGTGTCTGTTCCCTTAGACCAGTGGTCGGCAAACTCATTAGTCCACAGAGCCAAATATCAACAGTACAACGATTGAATTTCTTTTGAGAGCCAAATTTTTTAAACTTCAACTTCTCCTAACGCCACTTCTTCAAAATTGACTTGCCCAGTCCGTGGTATTTTTTGAAAGAGCCCCACTCAAGGGGCCAAAGAGCCGCATGTGGTTCACAAGCCGCAGTTTGCTGACCTTGGCCTTAGACCTTTGAGGGCTTTAGTGCTCAGTATGAGAAATATCACCAAATGTGAAATTTCTGGAGAATAAAAATAAAAGAGAAATAAGTTTTCTTTAGTGGAATTTCCCTCTAAGTGAATGAAATGTAATTCAACCAGTTGAATCACTGAACTATTTTATTGCACTGGAACTCATAAAAGAATTTCATTTGAAAAACACTGCTTGCCATTTCAACAACTTAAAACCATAGTCTGTTCAATCACTTCATAACAAACCAGTGTGGTGAATGGCTTCACTGAAATGGTGCCAAACTCTCTTCAGTGAAGTGGAGTTGATATGAGGCAGCAAAAGGAAAGGGTGGGACCAGGAACATAAAGAAGAGTCAACTGCACTTTATTTATTAGCTAACATTTAAAATATGAGAGCAATAAGGAAATAATTAAGAAACAATATGCGGAGTCATCTTCCAGAAAGTTACAATCTAAATGAGATAAACCAATTCATATGATATAATATGTGATTTGTAAAGGAACATTAGCACACGAAAAATTGCACATAGATAAAAGTCAATGCAAAAGAAGCTTTTTCACATTTTTTGTTGTATTTGAATTGATTTATTATCTTTCATCAACTATTTTTTGTATGGGTACTATCTGTCAAACATCATTTCAGACATTAGAGATGCAACAGTGAACAAACACACTAAAAACCTGCCCTCATAGGATTTACATTTTATTATTTTTTAAAATTTTTATTATTGAAAGTATTACCTATGTTCCCTTTTTCCCCCATTGACTCCTCTAGCACACTCCCACCCCCCAAGTTTTTACATTTGAGAGAGAAAATATACAAATTAAGTAAAGGCCCTGGTGTATTAGAAGGAGTAAAAAGGCAGAGACGATGGACAGGGACTGTTGAGAAGTTGCAGTTTTAAGAAAGGTAGTTAGAGTTTATAATGCATTTTTTAAAATTATGATCATATTAGTCTGTTGAAACAAGGCCAAGCCCTTCTCTCTAGTAAAGGAATAAGTGAAAAGAATTCAATAAAGGACTCAAAATGGTGTCAGGTACTTTCAAAGTCTGGATGTGTTTTTTGGGGGGTTGGGTAGGTGTTTTAAAAGTTCACAGCATAGGGAATATAATCAATAATATTATAATAACTATATATGGTACCAAGACCTCAAACATATGCTTAGGAACTTACATATCAGTCATTGTACTCAAGGTTTTATATTCATTATATCATTTATTTTTCACAACCACCTGATATGGTAGTTATTCTTATTTTTCTTTTTCAAATGAGGAAAATGAGACTTAGAACTCTTAAATGCCTTATCAGGTGAAGCCACCAATTAAACTAATTGAGCTTTTTAGAGGACTCAGATATTAGCTCTGCCCTTTGTGTGCAGACTCTTCTCTCCCTTGTAGAGTCCATCCATTCTCCTGATTTCAGTTGTCAGTTGCGTGCTAGTGACACCAACATCAATGCCTTTAAAAATTGACCTTCTACTCCATTTCTTTAACTGTTTGCACTGGGCTGTCTTGCTATCATATTGAACTCAACCTGTGTGAAACTGAGCCCCTTCAGGATTATCTCAAATTGTACTCCCGCTCAGTGATTTAGTTAGTGACAGTCTCCTAGTCCAAGTCACTCGGACTTGAAACCATCTTTAACTTCTCTTTTCCATTTCCTTATCCTAACTTACATAAACTGATACAGTATTATTCCCAAGGATACACAGCTACATGACTAATCCGTACATGTGTCTTCCACCGGTGGAAATTCAATCTGAAAAGTGCTATTACTTCCCTTTAGTTAATAACTTACTTATTGTCCCCTGTCATTTTAGAAAAATGAAAGAACTGATAGCTGTTGGAAATTTTATACTTATTTAAAACTATTTCTCCAGGATCTTACATACTGGATAAATGACAAATACTGTTAACCTACCAATTCTTCCTACAGCTGGGGAAGATTTTGGAGGGAAGATTTTTGGTTTTGCCAGGGACTAATTCAGAAGCCTCCAGCTGAAATCCCCTTTGGTTCCATTGGGCAGAGCTGGGCCACATGCTTACTCCTAGGTCAATCACTGGCAATGACAATTAGAATGACCATAACTAGCTTATGCTTGTTTAGGTTTATTTTGTATCACAAGGCTGGAAAATGTTCTGTGGGCAGAATTATGGGAAGACATGGCTGTAGGTAACCAATAGGCAGGGTCTGCCACAGTATTCTTTCTTCATTTTGGATTTATCTTGGCAAGCCATCTTCCTGAAAGTGAATATTGTGGTTGTCTTCTTTAAGAACAGGCTACAACATATGGAATATGTAGTAGAAAAGAAACTTTGAGGCATTAGAAAAGTATTATTCCTGTTTCTTTAAAAACATGCCATTTATAGGAGCATCAATATACATAAAAAGCAGAAATTGTCATTAATTGCATTAACAATAATAGTGAACAAATTCATTAAGTGTGACAGTAGCCTATTCATGTAATCCTTACACCAACCTATAAGGGATGGGTATTTATTATTATCCCTATTTATTTATGGAAAAAATGAGGCATGGAGAGGCTCAGTTACTTGACCAATACTGTAAGTCAGAGGCAGAAGCACAGGTAATCTTGCAGCAGGATTAATGTCCTTAACAGGCATGCTAAACTGTCTTCAGTGGTTGGCTATGGAGATAAGACAGTGACAACACCTGCACTGCCATTCATTCTGAGACCTGGGGCTGTCGACCTATCTATTTTTTTCTCTTGCTAACATTTTTCCTCTGCCTTCTGTCCCCTCCAACAGAGTGTGGATATGATCAGTATGTTAAGGATATCACAGATCACTCTAATTTCCTTCCTTGATCTATGCAAAAAGTCATGCTTAGTTTTAATTTCCCCACTTGGAAGTGAGTGAATAGGAACAGATATGACAAAAGACATCAACTAGAAAAATATCTGAAAGCACAGAAATATTCTAAAGGAGGCATTTTGAATTAAAATTTTGTTCATAAGTAATGTGTAATTCTGTGAAAGCTAAATAGAGAAGAAAAAATATGATCATCTCCAGCCTTTCTTTTGATGCCCTCATTCTTGTTATGCTTTGAACTCTGACATATTCTGATCATAACTTCAGGCTTTAATAACTGCAAATTTAAATGAAATTAAAAAGTATCTTTGCTGAATCACCACCATTCATGGATTCTCCTAGCTTTAGGAAAGAGGCTAGCTACAAAATACTAGTTGCTTAATGTGAGAACGGTCCTTAAAATTTCAACAAAGCACTTAAGCAAACTTTTATCATCCAGTTTCCTTTGTATCAGGCACTCTGCTAAATGCTAGAGGTTTTTTTTAACTTGTTTGTTTGTTTGTTTGTTTAAGCTTGCATCAGCTATTTTGCTTTGATGTTTCCACCTCTTTGCCACTATAATCAAGCCTTCCTGATGGTGACATTTGCAGCTACTTGTGGCATTATACTATCTAACATTTATTTATCAAACACCAAGAAAACACAGGCAGGTTTGAATAGTAGTGGAGAGGGCATAAAAATGTAAAACGAACTAAAACATGTAATGGATGAAGAACTGGTTTGGGCCATTTCTGGCTGTATGAGAGAGGTAAAAAAGAGGAAGGGAGGATCCTAAGAAAGGAGAAAAAGAGCAGAGAATGAGGAAATGATTAGACCAAGGACACACATAATTGTTGAGGAACAGAAATAGCAGAATTCAGGAAGAAAAGAACAATTTGGAAAACATCCTTCAATATAATAAACATTTATAATGTGTGTATTTAATGTGGCGAGATTATTTAGAAAATTAACTTGCTATGAGTTCATCCTTATTTAAACTGAGTTTTAGCTTTGTTTGTTTTGTTCACTATGCTTAATCCCTCTTTGGTACTCCCTACCGTACACAAACACACAGTCTCTCAGAATTATCTCTTTTATCGCTTGATATTCAGCTCACATTTACTTTCTCAGACTTTTGGAAGTTACCACTCAGACAGATGCAAATTCAGTATTATTCCTGCCAAAGTGCTGAGCAGAAGAGAGACTTTCTTTTACACCTTCCAACTGTAGAGCCTTTGGTCTTGTTCTTTCAGTCTTTACTAAATAGTAAATGAGGAGATTGTTGTTGTTCAGATGAACATGAGGCATTTGCATTACTGAGCTTGCTGTTTCTAGTTCTAAAGAGATTCTTTACAATTTCCTTATCAGCTGAGGAATCGCCTTGATTTCCTTTGATGATGTTTCCCAGCTGATATTCTAGAACTAGCACAGAAGCAATTCATACCCTCCTGAAAGGGCTCTTGCCCAGAAATCCTGCTTGATTTGTACACATTGGGCTTAAATGCAGAGTTAAGGGGATGGGTAGAAAGGAAAGCAAAAAATACCCACTGCCCTCAAATTGAGCTCTATCAAAACAGCTTGATTCCTTCAACAGAGACTTGTAAGAATACATTTATATTGTAGCTGGGGGTTTTCCTAGTTGTCAGCCACAAAGAATAAACACTTAAATTAAAAAAACACACAAACTTTTGGTAATTTAAACTGAGCACAAATAGACCTCTATTAATAATAGTTCACAAAATTGTGAGAAGTCGTAAGTACCTTAGACCTATAAGCATCTCAAAACACATTTTGAACCACTTTTTGATTTGTCATTATGAGCTATTACCTTTTTTAAAAAATGGGTATCATATTCTTATCTCAAGATAGCTGTAAAAAGCAAAAGGTTTTGAGTGTTTTGTACTATACTGAGAAAGTTTACCTATATGAAGGGAGGAAAAACAGTGCTAAATCAAGTGATATTTCCAAAGATTTGGGAAGATTTTAATGTTTTATATATTTGAAGGATCCTATTTTAAGTCTATCGTAACTTTTTTTGTTTAATTATCCTTTGAATTTAATCTTACGTAATCTTTACTTGATCTTTCAAAAAACTAGGACCGGAATAACCTATGTATTTAAAAATTATAGTACAGGTTAATGACCCACTGAGAAATGGCAAAATTTTAAAAGAGGAAACAAAATATTTTTGACTATTAAAATTGCCTAAATTTTATTACCAAAATTAGTGCTCCTTTTCTAATTTAAATACTTCTATGTATACTGATTAAAATGAAATTATGTGGAGCATTGGAAAGTAGAGAATGGAGTTTTTAAATTGTGATTTTTTTCTTTTTTACTTAAGTGTAAATGTTGATTCTGATTAAAGGTGCTGCTTTGAAAAAAGTCTAGTTTTATAAACACGAACTTGAATTTATGGAGGGTACGAGGATAAATTCATAGTACTAAATACTTTTATAAAAAGTCCCCATCTCCTTTGCAGCTTTCAGTTGCCTAGCCTGCTCTTCTCCTTTCCTATGAATGTAAATATAAATTTTAAAATCATAAAAATTCAGTGAAAGAAGAGCCTTGTTTACAACTTTGTGCCTTGCGATTCACAGTGTAGTCCATGGACCATTAACAGTGGCCTGGGAGCTTGGAAATACAGAATCTCTGACCCCAACCTACTGACACTCAAAATCTGCATTTCAACAAGATAACCAGGTGACTGAAGCACATCAAAGTTTGAGAATCACCAATGTAGTACTTAACAATTTGATAACACTCAAGAATAGTTGCTAAACTTTCCTTTTATTTTTAGTAACCTCTGTAGCATCCGAAGTAGCATTCATTGGGTCATTTCAGACTAATATGTCTTCACCGATTACTAGTAATAATTTATTGTTCAAAAGAAACTGTGGGAATTTGAGAGACTTTGTAAGGAAGGATTAAAATATGGAGTAACTCCCTGTTTCTGAGAAATAGTTTGCATTAAAATAAAAAGCACCTTATATTTGGTCATATAACCTGACATTACCAATTGTGTTATCTATATCCCTGAATATTATTACATTTTTGTTATACTTTAAACAGTGTGCTTTGTCTGAATAGATACTAGTTCTTTTGGGTTCTTAATAGGATTTTGCAGATCACCTTTTACCATGCAATTGATTCCAGTATAAAAAACATAATTTGGGTATCTCCTTTTATTCTTTTAGCAAATATTTGTTGAGAGAATAATAGCAGTAAATAGGAAAGACTGGGAGAGAAACAACAAAAATGCAAACAAACATGTAAATGAAGTAATGTCAGATAAGTTCAAGTTCTGTGATGTAAAGTAAACAGAGTGATGATGGTCATTGAGAGGGAGAAATAGTACTTTAATAAGGATGGTCTGGGAGGGCCTCTTTAGGTGGTAACGTCTGCACAGAGATCTCAAAGCCAGGGGCCCTGTGAAGCTCTGAGGAATGAAAAGAAAGCCAGTGTGACTGAAGTGTGGCAAAAGGAGCAGAGAATGACATGGAATGCAGTCAGGAAATTAGGAAGGGCCAGATCATGTAAAGTTTAGCATCATGGCATTTGATTGATAGTTGTCCTAGTGTGATATCTCTTTATTTAGCTAATGGTATGAAATCCATCGGTGGTAGATCAAGGAGGTGGGAGAAAGTAAAGAGGGGAGAGGAAAATCTGATTGGATAAAAGCAAAATGGAGAGATACATACTTCTTTTACATTGATGGGTGCAAGGTAGTTAACATTTAACATTACAGTAAATAGAGATGGTATGCAGGCAACAAGATAGAATGAGTTTGGGTGCACCTGCTCTCTCCTTAGGATGGTTATGCCTCTAAGGCAAGTGGTCGGCAAACTCTTTAGTCAACAGAGCCAAATATCAACAGTACGATTGAAATTTCTTTTGAGAGCCAAATTTTTTAAACTTCAACTTCTTCTAATGCCACTTCTTCAAAATAGACTCGCCCAGGCCGTGGTATTTTGTGGAAGAGCCACACTCAAGGGGCCAAAGAGCCTCATGTGGCTCGCGAGCCACAGTTTGCCGACCACGGCTCTAAGGCATCTGGAAATGAAGATTACTCTGGCATTTCAAAGGTATGTTATCCTAGATGCACAAGAACAATGGGCAGGCTCTATTAAGATAAAGATTAACCTTTTACCTAGGAAGCTATAGGCCTGGGGTTTGGCTACCCACCATGACCTACCCAGGTGGGAATTTATCAAGTGTGGTTACTTTGATCACTGAGCCTGTCACACCTGCCAAATACTGGTAGCCCTCTGAGCTTGCTTGTCAGGTCTGCTATGTAGCCTCTTTTTCAATCACAATTAATACTTTGGCATTTTAAAACACTTTAAAATACATATAGAACAATTAACTGTTGTATACCTTTACTGTGAAGACAATAAAAATGTCACCCATCTTACAGGAAAATAAATTGAGGTATAGAGGTTAAATGGATGACCTAAGATGTTATTTGTCAGTCAAAATTAAACTGCTATTTAATAAGAGAGGTGACTGTTGGTCTTCCCATCTCATTTCTTTTTTTCCAAGCATACAGAAAAGTTATAAGATTCAGATAAGATATACCTTTTTCCTAGATTCACCAAGGTTTAAGCTTCGGCCATTTTTGCTTTTATCACTTTCTCTTTTTCATTCCCCTGAAGTATCTAACACACACACACACACACACACACACACACACACACACACAGTGCACACACACACATATGTGATTTGGTCATTTTCCAGAATATATTTCATACCAGGGCATTCTAGGGGATCTGTCTCAATTGGAACATGAAGATAATGTATTAGCTTTTGCCTATGCTAATCATCTTATGCCCATTCCTCCCACTTTTTAAACTTGAAAGTGACTAAATATCTCCACCTGGATAATCTTTCCCTAGCCTTTTCCTCCTGACCATTTTCATTCTCAGTTGATGGCAGTTCCATTTTTTTCCAGTTTTCTTTGACTAAAAGCCTTGAAACCATTCTAAATGACTCTTTTTTTTTAATATCCTCAATATAAACAAATCAGTATCTATCAGCAAATCCAGTGTCTGTTATACAACAACATGGATGAATCTCAAAATCACAATACAGTGACAAAAGTCAGATATGAAGGAATATATACGGTATATCCTGTAAATTACATTTCCATGAAACTAAAAAATGCCAACTAATCTATAGTGACAGAGAGCAGGTCAGTGTTTGCTGGGGGGACTAGAGTTGGAGGGAAGAGACTTAAGTAACAGAGCAAAAGGAAAATTTTGAAGGATGGAAATGTTCCCTTGATTGCGGTGATGGTTTCACAAGCATATACACCTGACAAAACTCATCAGATTGTACATTACATATGGGTACAGTTTATTATTTAAATTATGCAATTATAATCTGTTCTCACCACCTTCACTGCTATTTCTTTGGTTTAAGCCACCATATCTCACCATTATAATCACCTGGGTTATTATAATAGCCTTCTAACTGGACTCCCTGCTTTTACGTTGTCCCTCAGTTTAGTCTCAGAGTAACAGAGTTATCCCTTAAATATAAGTTAGATTGTGATGCTTCTCTCCTCAAAACCCTGCAGTGGCTCACTCTCAGAGTAAAAACCAGAATCCTTACAGTAATCTCTAAGGTCCTGTATGACCTGCTCCCCTCCCCTTTTCTGCTCCTGTCTTGTCTCCCACTGCTCACCCTTTGCTCACTCTGCTCCAGCCACATACCCTGGGGTCTTTGTACTAGTTATGCCCTCTGCCTAGAAAACTCTCCCCCTAGGTATTGGCACCTCCTGCATCTCCTTCCAAATTTGAGTAAGTTCAAAAATCACCTCAATGAGGAGGTCTATCCTGATCACCCAGTTTAAAATTGCAGCTTGACTCCCTGGCATTTCTGATCCCCATCCTGCTCTGTTTTTCTGTTTCCAAAGTGCTCATCATTCTTTTACTATAATGATTTACTTTATCATGTTTATTGTTAATTGTCTCTTTCTCTCTGCCAAAATTTTAGCACCTCAGGGTAGGCAGGTTTGTTTAGTTTCTTGAAGTGACTAGGGCTTTTTGTTTTCCTCAGTGCTTAGACTGGCACATAGTATGCACTAAATAAATATTTGTGAAATGAATTAGGAATTAAGTTGAAATTCATATATTTAAAAATCACATTCAGGAGCTGCTTAGAAGCAGTAGAGAAGGATCACTCTGTATGGAGGAAAAGATCAGGAACACTTTCTAGTTGAGGAACCAAATATATTCACAGTAAACTGTTATAATACTAGAGGCCCAGTGCACGAATTCATGCACGGGTGGGGTCCGGCTGGTCCACCCCAATTGGGGCCAGTCGGGCCAGGCAGGCTGGCGGGAGGGGCCTCTGGTGGTTGGCCGGTGGGCCCCGCCCCCTGGTCGAACTCCTGGTCGAACTCCCTGTCGAGGAGACAATTTGCATATTAGCCTTTTATTATACAGGATTAGCTAGAACAGATATTGAATCATATACTTCTGAAAAAGGCAGTTCCTATAAAGAGAATTGCTAAAACAGTGTAAGGCAATTTTCAACGGGAGTAAACTACTCTAACATGTATTCTATCAACATATGTGGATGCTTGCCCTATCAGTGGCAAAGCAAAATTAAAAGTGACTAAGAATGTTGAGTTATCCTTTCAACATTAGAAACTAGGCAAGAGTTCCAAGTTTTAGGCCTAGCTGGTTTGGCTCAGTGAATAGAGCATGAGCCTGCAGACTGAAGGGTTCCAGGTTCGATTCCAGCCAAGGGCATATGCCCGGGTTGTGGGCTTGGTCCCCAGTTGGGGGCTTGCAGGAGGCAGCCGATCAATGATTCTCTCTCATTATTGATGTTTCTATTTCTCTCTCCCTCTCCCTTCCTCTCAGAAATAAATAAAAATATCTTTAAAAAATAGATATTTATCTCTAAACAGAAATCATACTAACTCTTTTGTAGTGTTAAGAATTAAATGAGATAATACACAGTGCCTGGCACCTAGTGAGCATTGAATAAATGTTAGCATGGTAATTATGGTGTTGATTACATTAAACTAGGTTCTAATGAAAGTAACCTCGTCTATCTTTAGTGCCTGCAATAGTCTAAAATGAATGCTTCCTGATTTTCTCTTTTCTGTTATATTTGTTCCAAGACTAGTTCACTTATCAAAGGCAACTGAATGAATGCATATAAACCAATATAAGTGATATTTAGCCTTGCTGACTGAAGACAGGCTTAAGTAGTGGATTCTAAACTACTTAATGCAAGGATACCATGTATTATGACTGTCCATATAGAAGAAATATTGTAGAGCAGGATTAAATTTTCATTTAATGTGTAATATAGATTGTATTTCAATGTTTAAAAACAAATAATGTAGACTCAGACTCCAAAGGAGTTTCTAGATGTTTAAATGAAATGATATCAAATGCCACTTCTTTAAGACACTCGTTGAAAGAAATAGGTTCTTAAACAAGTTAAGTTGGGAGTGCTGATAATTCTGAAATTATTGACATTTGGGTACCATATTATTCAATAAAATAATACATTTCTAAAATAAAGGTCAAAACCACTTTAAGTAAAGCAACCTGTAGAAATAGTAATTTTTAAAAAAACACAGTGATAGTTTCTTGCTTAACAAAATTATTTACCATAATATTCCTTAAGTTATAAATACCTTAATACATTTTATATATGAATTAGTATAATTGAACAGCATTTTTGGACACATGTAGTGTGTAGCTAGTATGTTCAGCACTAGTGATATAAATATGATCCCTGCCTTTTATCCGCATATGGTCCTAATATGGTCCTACCTAAGACAACCTAAATCTTGTGTTTGTACTGTGTATATAAGAAATGTTTACATCTCAGTGAGTGACACTAATTAAAAGATGCACGTTTCCAACTTGGGGAAAAAAATCTTTACATCATCTTTCTATGGGACAAAAAAGGAAAATAACCCACCCAGCTTAAGAGAGAGTCAAGAAAGTTTCCCTGAAGTGGTATTATGTAAGCAGATTCTTGAACAAATTCTAGTGAGCTAGGAAGAAAAAAGGGGCTGCCAACAGGTACTTCTTCACATCCCAAGGAAGTACTTTGAGATAGCGGAGGTGCCCACTGTGAGGCCTCAGAATTCCTAAGGACAGGGTTCAAGAGCAGACAAGGAGCAGATCACATTTGCCATCCATCGACAACCTGTACGTGGTGGGATTAAAGGGTTTTAAGCTGTAGAATGGCATGGTCAGATTTTTTTTTTTCCAGTTTGATAATGCAAGCAGTAGTAGAGTATGGATTTCATTCATAAACAGCTATAAAAAGTTTTTAAAATCAGGTAGCACTATAGAGAGCTGTTAGGGTTCATTCAGCTTCTAACTTTAAAGTAAATTACTCAAGAATGAAAAAATTGCTTTAAATACCTGAACAAGAAAATACTTGTAATCACTTATATCTTGCAGAACTTAAACATTTGAGATTCATATTCAGAGGCAGTATTGTTGAAAGATCAAATAAAGGTAAAGAGTCTTTGGAAACAGATTTTTAGGTCAAGATTTTACCCTTAATCAAGTATGTGTACTCTAGTTACTTTATGTGTGCTTTTTAAGTTATTGGGTGGAGACAATTATAATTTTTTTTCTTCTATTTCAAAGAATACCATTTTTACCCAATTCTTTGAATTATCAAGATATATTTTTGAAAGGAAAATAATTATCAAAGGATCAGTTTTTCTAGCTACCTAAAAAAGAATACCTTTCGGCTACTGATTTAGTAATCATTTGAAAATTGTCCAAATTTTTGTTCAAAAATTTAAGGAGGCTCTATCTTAGTCTCGTCAGTCTGCTGTATCAAAATATTTCAGACTAAGTGGTTTAAACACAGAAATGTGTTTTCTCACCTTTCTGGAGGCTGGGAAGTCCAAGACCAAGGTGCCAACCGATTAGGTTTCTGGTGAGTTCCTTCTTCCTGGCTTGCAGGGTGACTGCCTTCTGGAGTTGTGCTCACAAGGCCTTTCCTCCTTGCATGTGTGAGGTGAGGGGGAGAGAGAGATCTTTTCTCTTTCTTCTCTTATAAAGCCACTAGTCCTAATGAATTAGGGCCCAACCCTTAATGACCTCATTTAACCTTAATTACCTCCCCTATCTCCAAATATAATCACATTGGGGGTTAGAGTTTCAAAATCTGAATTCAGTTCATAGTGAAGGCCAAGCAGACCTTTTTCTAAAACAGTAAATTTAAATGTAAGTATATACAACCTAATTTTTAAGTTTTGGGGTTCCTAAATCTGACTGTGCTTAAGAAAAAAATGTTATTTTCAGAGTAACAAAGTGGAGACAGATTGGAGTGAGTGGTCCCAAACAAACAACAAAAGAACTTGCTAATAGCTGTGACATTTTAGAAAAATTTCATGTCAGGTAATCCTTCATTAGCTGTAAGAAGGTTCATTTCAAAGTTCTTATTTCTGCATGTTCTATTATCTCCAGAGCCTGGCACTGTAATCCTATAGCAGGGAGTCAAACGTTATAAATACAGAGCTCTCACAGTGCCTTCACATATTTGGTGATCAGTGGGAGGTAAAATTTGCAGAAGCTAAAGGTGTTAATATCTTGGGTTTTTCTTTTATTTGACTTTGGACAATTAAGTGAAATTGATTGCTGGGAATTTCACATACATTGAACTCAGGGCATTTGTGTGTGTGTGAATCTGAATAAAAGATTTTAAAATCAAGCAACATGCCAGGATCATAGACTTTTAGGGTTGAAATGGAACTTAGAAACAAGTCTTGAGTAGCCCCAAGACCAGGAAAAAAAGTCAGCTGGTTCATTTTATTACTGATGCACGTTTTTAAAAATGTTTTTATTGATTTTCAGGTAGAGGAAGGAAGAGGGAGAAAGAGATAGAAACATCAATGATGAAGGAGAAGCATTGATCAGCTTTGTCCTGCAGGTCCCCCACTGGGGATCAAGGCTGAAACCCAGGCATGTGCCCTAGCCAGGAATTGAACCGTGATCTCCTGGTTCATGGGTGGATGCTCATCCACTGAGCCACTCCAGCAGGGCTGCACATATATTTTTAAAAATATATATTTCCATAGACAGAAAGACAAGGGATTTTTTTGTTTAATAATTGACATGAAGCGAAAGGCAGAGTCATATAAAAATCTAAATTTTATTTCTGATAGTAGTATTTGACTATTCATCTCAATCTGTTAAACTTAGGGAAGTCATTTTAACCTTTTGATTATATATAAAATGGAGTGAATGCTTAATTATAGAAATATAATATTACATTTTACACTTACCTACCATCACTAATAATTCAACTTTGGAATATTTTCCAAAGATTTTCTTCTTAGCTTTCTCTTCTCACTGCATTCTTGGCCTGAGTTACCATGGTTCCTTCTTGAGTTTCTTATCTACTTTAAACAAATAATTCTAGATCTGAATTTCTAGCTGTGTTATTTTCCCTGAATTCCAGTTCGTAGTGAAGGCCAATCAGATCTTTACCTGGCCTTCATTTCGTTCTACTTACTATACATCTCTACCTGGATGCCCATCTAGCACTTAAAAGTCTATTTGGCTAGAAAACATTCACCATGTTTTTTCCATTAAACATATCCCTTTAACTGAATTTCCTATTTTTGTTCATAGAGTAATTGTTTTCACTGTTGCTTGTTCTTAGAGCCTCAGAGCTAACTTTGATTCCCATGTCTTTTCCAGGCTTATAGCCACTTGCTGACTATGTCACATTATTACTGTTACTAGGGGCCTAGTGCATGAATTCATGCACCTTGAAAGGAACTGTGGGCTGTGAGACTGCTGTGGGCACAGGGGCAGGTCTCGGCCCATCCTCCGCGTCCCCTCCCGGCCCCTCCTGCCGTAGCCCCGGTCCCCTTTCTGCCAGCAGCCCTGCTCCCGCCACTGCTGCTCCCATGCGCTGATGGTGCCGGCCCCACTTGCACCTGCTGATGGCATGGAGCAATTGGGGCCAGCACCAGCAGCAGGTGTGAGTGGGGCCGGGGCCGTCAGTGGGTGCGAGCGGTGGCTGCTGCCCCAATTGCCCCTCAGGAGCAGGGGCAGGTGGAGAAGCCCTCAGGGGCGATTGGGACCAGCTCTGGCGCCAGCTGTGGGTGCAAGCAGAGCCAGCACTAGCAGTGGGTGCAAGCGGCGGCTCCAGCGCCAGCTGTGGGTGCAAGCAGAGCCAGCACTAGCAGTGGGTGCAAGCGGCGGCTCCAGCGCCAGCTGTGGGTGCAAGCAGAGCCAGCACTAGCAGTGGGTGCAAGCGGTGGCTCCAGCGCCAGCTGTGGGTACAAGCAGGGCCGGTACCGGCAGTAGGTGCGAGTGCCGGGCAGGACCACGGCACACAGGAGCAAAGAATTTTCAGTAACCGCCAGAGGCTCACCCCGATGACGGTGACTGGCGCCCCGCCTTGGGCTGGCGCCCCTGCTCACCTGCTCCACCATCCCGCTGTGGCCAACGCCCGCCATGTTCCCCGCTCTGCCGCCTGTTGCTGACACCCGCCATGTTCTGCGCGTGCCCTCTGGTGGTCAGCACACGTCATAGTGACCAGTTATTTGGTTGTTCTGCAGTTTGGTCTATTTGCATATTAGGGTTTTATATATATATAGATTCTTGCATCCAGATTCTGAAGCCATGGCATGGTATCTGCCTTCTGCCTTCAATTTTATTGCCAACATTCTGGAATAAGACTGTCATCATTGTTGGGTAGCCCTAATCTGACCTCCCTGCTCTAGTCACCTTCTATTCCAATTCAGTCTTTTAAAAATATGTTAACTTTTTTCATTTTAAAGTGATAAATGGCCCTGGCCGGTTTGACTCAATGGATAGTACATCGGCCTGAAGACTGAGGAGTCCAGGGTTCAATTCCAGTCAAGGGCATGTACCTTGGTTGCAGGCACATCCCCAGTAGGGGGAGTGCAGGAGGCAGCTGATCGATGTTTCTCTCTCATCGATGTTTCTAGCTCTCTATCCCTGCCCCTTCCTCTCTGTAAAAAAATCAATAGACAAAGGGGGGTATCAAGAGCGACCACCTAGGGAGATTGGGGAAGCTGAGCGATAGGGAGGCAGCCAAAAGGGGAAGACACCGAAACAGGTCACGAATATAAGGGATGCTGTAATTCATGCTGAGGGGCCACAGGCAGTAGCTGACCTACACTCCATTGGAGACCCAGAAACGAAGGCATCTAGTGGTCGGTGTGAGATGACACCAGATTTCAACCACTCCCATAAGGGACACATTCAAGAGGCAGACGCAGTGAGCAACAAAGCCTTGCTGCACCAAGACCCGGCACATAAACGTGTCTCCCGCACAGCAACTCTTCCTTTATAGACACAGAGGGTCTGCACGGCCAATTGGCCTGGAGGACAATTCCTCCCAGTGACACCAACAACAATCAAGACTTAACTATACAAACAAGGACCAAGATGGAGGCATAGGGCAGAAGCCTGATTGCTGCCTACCACAACAATTTTGAGACTACGACGGGAGAGCAGAGCAGACACCATCCAGAACCACCGGAGGGCTGACTGAGCAGATGCTCTACAACTAGAATAAAAGAGGGGTACGGGGGATGAAGCTGATGCCGGTGACCCAAAGACCACACTTTAAAAACTACGGCTCAGGCGACACAATGGCGGCCTGGAACGTGCTCGGCGCAGTTCCCCCAGCGGTCTCCGGCTGAGGGGAAGGCTTCACTCGCTGCCGAGCACGGACAGACGAGCCCCTGGGAGACATGGGGTGGGAGACTACGCGCTTGCTGACCTCCGAGTCCTTCAAGAATCTCAACGTCCCGGAAGCGGCCAGGTGCGCACGCTCGGCGACCGGCCACCGCTGCAGGCCCAAGGGCCGACGCAGCCACCCCGGACCAGCCCGCCGCCGCGCACCGGGCACACCGGAGCTTCGCCGAGCCCGCCGCCCAACGAGTTCTGCGGTGGCTGCCCTGGAACTCTGAGAAAATGGCCGAAGGAATTGCTGAGAGGGAATTGACCAACAGGAATTGGGATCAAGAAAATGAAACCCCGCTGGGTCCCGGATCCGGGTGAAGCCGCGTGCCCCTGGGTCCGGGTGAGGCTGGGAACTGGGTCAGGGTGAGGCTGGGCCCCGGATCCGGGTGAGGCCACGTGCCCCTGGGTCCGAGCAAGGCCATGCGCCCCTGGGTCCGGGTGAGGCTGAATCCTGGGTCTGGGCGAGGCCGTGTGCCCCTGGATCCGGGTGAGGCTGGGTCCCGGGTCTGGGTGAGGCCGTGGGCCCCTGGATCCGGGTGAGCCTGGCCCCGGGTCCGGGTGAGGCCGTGGGCCCCGGGTCCGGGTGAGGCCGTGGGCCCCTGGATCCGGGTGAGGCCGTGGGCCCCGGGTCCGGGTGAGGCCGTGGGCCCCTGGATCCGGGTGAGCCTGGCCCCGGGTCCGGGTGAGGCCGTGGGCCCCTGGATCCGGGTGAGCCTGGCCCCGGGTCCGGGTGAGGCCGTGGGCCCCTGGATCCGGGTGAGCCTGGCCCCGGGTCCGGGTGAGGCCGTGGGCCCCTGGATCCGGGTGAGCCTGGGCCCCGGGTCCGGGTGAGGCCGTGGGCCCCTGGATCCGGGTGAGCCTGGCCCCGGGTCCGGGTGAGGCCGTGGGCCCCTGGATCCGGGTGAGTCTGGCCCCAGGTCCGGGTGAGGCCGTGGGCCCCTGGATCCGGGTGAGCCTGGGTCCCGGGTCCGGGTGAGGCCGTGGGCCCCTGGATCCGGATGAGGCCACGCGACCCTGGGTCTGGGAGAGGCCACGTGCCCCTGGGTCCGGGTGAGGCCATGCGCCCCTGGGTCCGGATGAAGCTGAATCCTGGGTCTGGGCGAGGCTGTGTGCCCCTAGATCCGGGTGAGGCTGGATCCCGGGTCCGGGTGAGGCCGTGGGCCCCTGGATCCGGGTGAAGCCGTGCCCCTGGATCCGGCCAAGACCAAACCAGAGGGAGTCGGACCTGCATTACCACCATTTGTCCACCATCCAGAGCTGAGGGGTCAGTGCCGACATGTACTCATAAGGAACTGGTGGACATTGATATTGGGTCTCAAAAGAACTGTTGGACCAGAAAGAAACTCACTACAGACTGATTCATTTGCCTGTCAGCATAACTATTATTGCTCGTCGCACATTCAATTCTTATAAGTATATCTCTAGTGACACATGATTTCGCTCATCTAGGGGAAATGATGAACAACATAGACTGATGAACAAGAACAGAACCAGAAACAAGGAGGCATCGATCGGACTATCGGGCCTCAGAGGGAGGATAGGGGAGGGTGGGGGGAGGGGGGAGAGATCAACCAAAGGTCTTGTGTGCATGCATATGAGCCTAACCAATGCTTAAGTTCAACAGAGGGTTGGGGCATCCATGGGGAGGGGTGTGGGATGGGAATGGGGGGATGAGGACAAATATGTGACACCTTAATCAATAAAGAAATTTAAAAATAAATAAATAAATAAAAATAAAAAATTAAAAAAAAATCAATAAAAATTTTTTTAAAAAAATAAAATAAAGTGATAAATGGTCAGGGGAGAAAATGCATAAAATAAAAAGAAAACAAAATGCCTATATTCTCAATACCCAAAAATAATAATTAACATTATGGTCTGTATTGTTCTAATTCTTTTTCTATGATGTGTACATAATGTTTTTATTTAATGTCAGTTGACCCAGGAGTAGTCTAAAGGTTACAATTATTATGATAATCAGTAACCCCCAACCTCTTCTGCATTATTTGCTAAGTAGAAATTAGTTGATCATTAAGGTCCCTTCCCAGTTCTCAAATGGAGTGATAGATTATCAAAATAGGTATATGTAATTAGTGGCATAAAAATCAACTATCATCTATTTTCATTTTCAAAAAGAAAGTACCATAAATAGTGTTTCTTATCTCAGATATCACTTAAATATTAGTGGCATACAGTAACAACAACTAACCCAAACAGTTCTGTTTCTTTCTATAGAGACAGTTCTCTTCACATCTGTATGGGAGGTTGTATTATAGATAGAGGAGAGAAGCTCCTAGACTAGTCTTGACTTTGAAAAAGTCGTATCACCTATTTTTACTTCATTTGTCACTGATGTAAAAAATGAAGATTTTACCTGGCTGCACCTACCTTCTGGGATCAAGATAATGAATGAAAATTATGGGAATTTACACAGGCTAATTTACTGTGAAGGTTAAGTTTGAGAGTCCCTCATTTACACCAGCCCATTCTGAGGCCCTATACCTGTTTTGTTTTGTTTTTAAATATGTGTTTATTGGTTTTGAGAGAGAGAGACATCAATGTGAGAGGGAAACATCGATCGATTTCCTCCCACAAGTGCCCCAATTGGAGATCAAACCTGCAACCTGGTAATGTGTCCTGACTGGGAATTGAATGGCGACCTTTTGGTGTACGGGACACTGCTCCAATCAATTGAGCCACCCGGTCAGCCCTATACCTATTTTTATGTGGGAATATGGTTAAAAAAATGTTTTTCTTAAAGAGGTCCCCAAATTTGCTTACTCTTTTGTCCCCATAAGAACTGAATCCAGCCGAAACCGGTTTGGCTCAGTGGATAGAGCGTGGGTCTGCAGACTGAAAGGTCCCGGGTTCGATTCCGGTCAAGGGCATGTACATTGGTTGCGGGCACATCCCTGGTAGGGGGTGTGCAGGAGGCAGCTGATCGATGTTTCTCTCTCATCGATGTTTCTAGCTCTCTATCCCTCTTCCTTCCTCTCTGTAAAAAGTCAATAAAATATATTTAAACAAAAAAAAAGAACTGAATCCACCACTATATATTCAAGTGTTATGAGTCCCTTCTGAGAAATGATGACATGGAAGTCCAATCTTACATTAAGTCAAATTTTTCTTGATCACTCTCTAAATTATGGGCAAAAATAGGAGAACTGTTTGCTGTTCTGAAGTCTGATTTAGGCAACAAAGTTTTCAGAACAGTTTTCTGGGGTAAGCAATCAGGAGACCTGGATTTTAATATGGGGTAACACTACTACATAGCTGTGATTTGATACTTAACTTTTCTGCTATTTAATTTAATAAAAGAGTTGAAATGTCTAATCTTTAAAATTCTTTCACGAATGAAATAGTATGATTCTTATTCCCTAATGCCAAAATATTGTGGGTTTTTCAAACTAGTTGGCTCCAGATTTATTGTTGAAGTGTGATTACAACATTTTAAGACAACTAAGATCTTCTGTGAATCCTTTTTCTTGAAAGATGCTGGGCAAAGGGAAATTATTTAAAATATTTACATTTCTACTCCCTATCAAGTGGTCCTTCTTATATGAAGTCATAATGACTGTGAAAAATAATTTACCTGATTATTATTGTTGGAGGATTTCCCTTTATAGAATAAAGAATGAAGATTATTTCAGTTGCACATCTCTGATGAAATCTTCTACTATAAGCTAGCTGGATTGTTCAGTTGGCCTAAGGGCCTAAGACCTGAAATACTACATTCTTGGCAGAGTTCTAAGTTCTCACTATAAATACAATACCTGAGTTTCTAGGTGGTCAAGGAAGAGGGGAAAAATAATTTCAGGCATATTATTTCATCTTCAGTTAATTCTTAAAATGCTGTCCTCTTGGAAGGAAAAATGTTCTTTTTCATCTTTTGAGGGAAGGGTAAATTGAAAGATAATTTTTAGTATAAAATTGGGATGGAAAAAAGGGAAGAATATTTCAGCAGATTTTTATAGAGTATCTGTTATATAAAGGTGCCTTTGGCCAAGTAGTTCAACTCCTAGGTATTTAATCAAGAGAAAATGTATGTTCACACAAAAACTTGTACACAAATAATTATAATAGCATCATTATATAAGTCCATTTATATGGAATATCCAGAATAGTGACATCTATAGAGACAGAAAGTAAATTAGTGGTAGCTTAGGGATGAGACAGGAGGGTGATAGCTAAAGGGTAAGGGACTTCTTTTTGTGGTAGTGAAAATGTTCTAAAATTGACTATGGTGATGGTTGCACATATCTGTGAATATACTAAAAACTATTCATTGAATTGTATACCTTAAATGGGTGAATTGTATGGCATATGAATTATACTAATAAAAGAGTAATATGCTAATTAGACCAGGAGACCTTTCGAAGACCTTCTGGACGTCCTTCCGGACAAAGTCGGGGGCTTGGCCGGCCAGCAAACTGCCCCCCAAACAGCCCTCAGCCCCTCACCCAGGTTGGCCACGCCCCCCCATTGGGGACCCTCACCCCGATGGGGGCATGGCCACCCTGCAAACAGCCATCAGCCCCTCGCCCGGGCCAGCCACGCCCCCTAAGGGGACCCCCACCCTGATCCGGGATCCCCTTCAGGGCAGACCAGCTGGCCCCCACCCATGCATCAGGCCTCTATCTATACTAATAATCTATATTAATAAAAGGGTAATATGCTAATTAGACTGGGAGACCTTCCCGGACATCCTTCTGGACAAAGACATGGTGGCGGGGCTGAGGCAGAGGCGGTTAGGGGTGATCAGGCCAGGAGGGGAGGGCAGTTGAGGGTGAGCAAGGGGGGCAGTTGGGAGCAAGCAGGCCGGCAGGCAGGGCAGTTGGGGGCGAACAGGCTGTCGGGGGGGTAGTTGGGGGCAAGCAGGCCGGCGGGGAGGGGGCAGTTGGGGGTGATCAGCCAGCAAGGGGGGGCAGTTGGGGGCGAGCAGGCCGGCAGCCAGAGTGGTTAGGGGCAGGCAGGCAGGCAGGCAGGTGAGCGGTTAGGAGCCAGCGGTCCCGGATTGTGAGAGGGGTCCCAGATTGGAGAGGATGCAGGCTGGGCTGAAGGACACCCACCCCCTGTGCAGGAATTTTGTGCACTGGGCCACTAGTATCTCAACAAAAAGCTATTTTTTTAAAACATTCCATGGGGATATGATGACTAATCAAAACATAGGTTTAGACATGTATCCTGCTCTGAAGAAGCACTTGTCATCCAGTTAGAGTGCTAATATATGTGTATTTAAAACTGAAGCAAAGGGAGAAAATGATAAGTGTTATAGAAGAGGTGACACTTAGCTGGGCTTTGAAGATGGTTGGGATTTGGATATTCTAGGCAGAGGCAACAACATCAGGAAAAACAAAGGTATGAAGATGTAACTGTACAGTAATTCATTTCGTCCTGATTAGAGAGTTTAAAATTTAGGTTAAAGTAATGGTTTGAGGCCAGCTTTGAATGTTAGTTAGGTAAAGTAGGCCGAAGGGAGATATTGAAGGATTTTGAGCAGAGATTTGATGTTATCTGAACTGTGCTTCAGGAAGGTGATTATGGTAATAGTGTTTTTAAGATGAATTCCGGGAAAGATAGACAAGAGGCTGAAAGAGTAGAAGCAGAGGAAATAGATAATGAATACTAACAGAAGTGGAAAGTGAAGAACACATAAAAAGAAATATGTTAAGTAGAATGGTGAATTAATTGGGGCAAGGAAAAAGGAAGAGTCAAAGTTAATGTGAGGTGTATGTGAGCCATTTAATGGAGAAACCAAATAGATATTAATGGAGTTTGTCCTGGGTAGGATTATGGATTTTTTTCCCATAGTATTATGTATTTCCCAGATTATCTACATTGGGCATGGGCTTTTTAAATAGATAATAAAGAATAACCATTACTCCCAAAATGCAGGAGATTGGTTGTAGGAGAGCCTAGAAAAGGGAAGATAGATGAGTCAATGTAAATCATCATGCCTACTGGAAAAGCAATTCAGAATATAAGCATTACTGACAGACAATCAGTAGCATCACTGTGTGCTGTCAGATTACTCCTGTCTACTAGTAACCTCTATTGAGTTTCCCTGGACTCAAACAAACCAGTGGAAGCCTCAAAATAGATTCTGAAATCTGGTGACACATTTGTTTTCCTGGTATTGCTTGTGAAAGAATAGCCTGGGTCTCTGTTGTGAAATTTTTACCTTTTACATTTGTCATCCAAAACAGGTAAAGATAAAATTTTAACTTTGTAATATTACATTTGTAAATATTTTAAATGACCATGTTATCGATGATTACTCCTTCAATTTTGACCCTGTAATTATGTATTTTCTTCTTCTCTTTCCATAGGTGCACCATAAATACAAAAGACTGAAGTTACAAAAGGGGAAGAAAAGGTTGATGCTAAAATGAATTTGAGCAATACAGTGTATTTTGTGCCATACACAAAAAGGTATTGTCCATATAGATCCATAACTTAGCTTTCTCCTATAAAATGGGAATAAGTGGTACATTCTGGTTTTTCTTTTTCTTAAATATATTTTTATCGATTTCAGAGAGGAAAGGAGAAGAAGAGAGAAAGAGAAACATCAATGATAGATAATCATTGACCAGCTGCCTCCTACAGGCCCCCTGCTGGGGATTGAGCCTACAACCCAGGCTTGTGCCCTGACTGGGAACCTAACCATGACATCATGGTTCATAGGTCAACACTCAACCACTGAGCCACGCCATTTGGGCTTTTCTGTTTGTTTCTATAATTAATTTTTAGTATATTTCTAAGAAAAATATATTAAAAGGGAAAATATTAATAAAATTGGGATAAAATGTTGTTTTATAAAGTTTTTTAATTTCAAGTTATTTCCTTATAAATTTTTATTATTCTCAGTTATAGCTTACAATAGAGAATTATTTGGTTAAAAGAAATGAGCTCAAGTTGATCTCTATTATCAAATTATTTTCTGGAAATAAAATTTTTGTTGGAGTAATACACATAAGCAAAAAAAAGGAAATTTAAAAATTACCTGAAATCCCAACACCTACTTCAGATAAAACATAAGCCTTCAAAAAAAACTAAACTTACAGGTTAAAGAAGCCATATTTCCCATCTTCACTGGGGCATCTCTCCTATGCTCTACTTATGCCCTGCCTTTTACTAAAACAAAACAAACAGTAAAGAAATGGCCTCATGTAAATTCCCATTAGTACATTACTGGGTCAAACACTGTACCCATTCTATTCTTTCAGTTATGTATCCTTATGCCCATACCTCCCCCCAAAAAATGTATATTTTCTATTACTTTGCTAATTTGGTAGGTGAAATGAGATGTCTTATTATTTTAGTTTTTACTTCTTTAATTCTAGTGAAATTATATATGTTTCATTTCATTAATGGCTACTGCTATTTCTTTTTTAAATTTAGTGTTTATGTCCTTTGAGTGTGTGAGTGGGTGTATGTATATGTATGTGTTTACCTCCTTGATATCAAAAATAACTGGCAAATATTTTGAAAGAACCACTCCCACTCTATTTGCTTTCATTTTTTAAATGTATCTTTCTTTTTAAAACAACCTTATTGATGTTTTACATACAATAATTTAATATATTTCAAGAACATAATATGTTAAACACACTTATATGTAAATATAATTCTAAATATATCATATATTTAGTAATTCATTTATCAGTGCATTTAAGAATTCACTAATAGATTTATTAATAATTCATTAAGATCTTTCTCAATTATATTTATTGATTGCTTATTTCCCATTTATTCATACCTATTTATACATTTATATATTAATAAATAAATATATATATATGAAGCTATCATCATATTGAATATACATGTCCATCATTCCCCAAAGCTTTCTCATGCCCCATTTTACTCCTTCCTTTTCTCTCTCTCTTCTCACCCCAACCCTATCCCTGAGCAACCACTGATGTGCTTTCTGTCATGTTAGGTTAATTTGTGTTTTCTAGAATTTTATATGAATGAAGTCATAAAGTATGTATTCTTTTTTTATATGGCTTCTTTCACTTAGCATAATTATTTTGAGATTCATCCATGTTGAAGCATGTATCAATATAGTTCAATTTATTGCTAAGTTACATTCCATTGTCTGCATTTACCACAGATTGTTTATCCATTCATCTGTTGGTGGACATTTGGGTTGTTTCCAGTTTTGGCTATTAAAAATAAAGCTGCCATGAACATTTGTGTACAGTGCTTTGTTTGGACATATGTTTTCATTTTTCTTGGCTAAATACATAGGAATGGAATGGCTACATCAGATGGTAGATGTATGTTTAACTATTTAAGAAATTGCCAAACTGTTTTCCAAAGTGTTCGTTCCATTTTTACATTTCCGCCAGCAATGAATGAGAGACCCAGTTACTTCACATCCTTGCCAACACATGGTATGCTTAGTCTTTTTAATGGTAGCCATTCTACTAGGTATGTACAGTATTTCATTAGGGTTTAATTTGTATCTTCCTGATGAATAGTATTAAGCATATTTTCTTTTGTTTATTTGCCATCCATATAACTTTTTAAAAAATTTATTTATTGATTAAGGTGTTACATATATGTCCTTATCTCCCCATTACCTCCCCCATCCCCCCAACTCATGCCCTCACCCCCCTGTTGTCTGTGTCCATTGGTTAGGCTTATATGCATGCATGCATATAAGCCTTTCGGTTGATCTCTCCCCCTTATCCCCACCCTCCCCTACCTTCCCTCTGAGGTTTGATGGTCTGATCAATGTTTCTCTGTCTCTGGATCTGGTTTTGTTCATCAGTTTATGTTGTTCATTATTTTAGTGAAATGTCTATTCTAATTTTTTCCCATTTAAAAAATTGGATTGTTCATTTTGTCGAGTTTTTTAATCTTGATGAAGTCTAATTTATCAATTATTTTCTTTTATGGATTATGCTTTTCTTTGCCTAATCCAAGTTCACAAAGAGGAACAAAACATATTATAAGATTTCCTTTAGGAAAAACAGAAAGATCTATGAACTAAATTTATGAGAACTAAAATCTTTTTAATCACCAAAATGTATTTTAAACTTTTGAATATTTTGTGAATAAAGCTGAGTACTATGGATCACCGTTTGCTGGAAATACATAGATCACTATGTCATACTATAGACTAAATACTTGCTTCCTGACCATAGGGAAGTGGTTTCACCTTAGTCTTAGTTTTTGTTCCATAATATCAAAATAATAAAGTCTTACATTATGATTTGTTGTGGGGTTTAACAGAGATAATATATATGGTATTTAGTGTTGCCTGACACATAATAAGGCTAATTAATGTTAGCTGTTATTATATAATATAATTTATTCATTTAAAGTATACAGATCAATGGGTTTTAGTATATTAACATTGTACTACCATTACCACAGTTAATTTTAGGACATTTTCACCACCCTTTTAAAGAAAGCCCGTATTTTTTAGTTATCCCCACCAACTCTCCTTTCCCCCAGTCCTAGGCAACCAGTTACCTATTTTGTATCTATAGATTTCCTTATTCTAGAAGTATTTTATAAATTAAATCATACAATATATGGCTTTTTTCATTTAGCATGTTTATTGGGTTCATCCATGTTGGAGCATGTATCAGTACATCATTTGTTTTTATGGCTGAATAATACTCCATTGTATGGGTAGACCACATTTTTTTTAGACCACATTTTTTTACTCATTCACCAAATGGACATTTGGGTTGTTTCCATCTTCTGGCTATAATGAATAATTCTGCTATAAATATCTATGCACAAATTTTTATGTGGACATTTGTTTTCATTTCTCTTGGCTATATACCTAGGAGTAGGATTTCTGGGTCAAATGGCAACTTTGTGTTTAAGTTTTTGATGAACTGCCTGTTTCCCAAAATGGCTGCACTATTTTACACTCCCACCAGCAGTGTTAGAGAGTTCCAATTTTTCCACATTCTTACCAATACTTATTATCTGACTTTTTGATAATACCCATCCTAGTGGGTATTAAAAGGTATCTCTTGTTTTAATTTTACTTTTCTAGTGACTAATGATGTGGAATGTTTTTTCATGTGTTAATGGCCACTTGCATATCTTTGGAGAAATGTCTGTTCAAATCTTTTGCCCATTTTTCTTTTGAGTTACTTGTCTTTGTTACAGAGTTATAAGACCACGATGCTTTTTAATATCAATTTGTATTGCCACCAAACAAAATGTGTTAGATATAAGGTAATGTCAAACTTAATTTTTCTACAGGTACTAAAAATTTACCCCCAAAAAAATTGTCAATGAGAGATAAAGCTGATTGGAATATCGGAAGCAAAACGTTTGCAAGTACTGGTCATCATGCCTAAAGGGGTGCCAAAGGACCCAGAGATTGCTGATCTGTTCTACAAAGATGATCCTGAAGAACTTTTTATCGGTTTGCATGAGATTGGACATGGAAGTTTTGGAGCAGTTTATTTTGTAAGTAATGGAAAAGAATCATTTAGATAGATCAGATTAAGAAAGTTTGACTTCTACACATTCTATGACTTGAAAAATACACTTGGCTTAATGTCTATTTTACAAATTAAATGGTATTTCCAGTAGAGACAAATAGTCATTGCAGAAAAGCCAGTCCCAGAAATCTAGGCGTTATTCAAGTCAATGGTATCTATATCAACTGACTGCTGTCAAGGTAATATTAAAAAGTTATAAGCTTGAAGTTGAGCCCTATGCATTTCCACTGTATGCCACACTTTTTCCTGCCTTAGGGCCTTTATATATGCTCCTACTTAGAAAGCGCTGCACATTGCATCCCTGTCCCTCTAACTCTTGTTTGTCCTACAGATTTAAGATTAAGTGTTAAATCCTGTTCAGCCCTCCAGCACTAACTTCAGACTTTTTAAATGATCTCCTAACACCCTGTGCTTGTACTTTGTTGCATTTATCACAATTGTAATTAAATAATTGTGTGAGAGTTTTTGATTCATCCCACCTTTTAATGGTTATTTCATTATTTAACTGTACCATATTTATTTAACTGGTTCTCTATTGATGGAGGTTCTATATGATGAAGCCAGTTTTGGAAATATGACTTGTTTCTGTTTGAATGGATATATTTTATTAAACCCTAATTTTTTATAGTGTAATCTTTGCATGTATACAGAAAGGGATTAAGTTAAACTGTTCTTTAAAGTGGGATGGAAATGTCTACCTAACCTATCAAAAATTGGACTATCTTTAAATTGTGATAATGAAGTGTGAGAATGTTATTTAAATTCTCTAGTCAAATATTTAAGTTAAACTGGCTGAAATATCATTCATTCTTTTCGTTTTACTTTTCTTCACTATCTTAACACAGGCCACAAATGCTCACACCAGTGAAGTGGTGGCAGTTAAGAAAATGTCTTATAGTGGGAAGCAGACACATGAGGTAAGTTAAAGACAGTTGAATACCTAAACTGACATAAGTAAGTTAATATGAAATTGACAGAAGAAACAAAGTTCTTTAAACATTTTTAAAATATATATTTTTATTGATTTCAGAGAGGAAGAGAGAGAGAAACATCAATGATGCGAATCATTGATTGGCTGCCTCCTGCATGCCCCCTATTGGGGATTGAGGGCACAACCCAGGCATGTGCCTTGACTGGGAATTGAACCGTGACCTCCTGGTTCTTAGGTCAATGCTCAACCACTTAACCACACGAGCCACACAATTCTTTTTTCCTCTCGTTCTGGAGCATACACTAAACATTCCTAATATTCTAACTCAGTCAACTGTTTTGTGGAATAGATGGGTTACTACAGTGGTCGGCAAACTCATTAGTCAACAGAGCCAAATATCAACAGTACAACGATTGAAATTTCTTTTGAGAGCCAAATTTTTTAAACTTAAGCTTCTTCTAATGCCACTTCTTCAAAATAGACTCGCCCAGGCCGTGGTATTTTGTGGAAGAGCCACACTCAAGGGGCCAAAGAGCCTCATGTGGCTCACGAGCCACAGTTTGCCGACTACGGGGTTAGTACAATAGATTTAAATATGTATTTGATGGTAGATTTACATTTACATGTATTCAAACTTAAAGAAGTAACATAAGATTAAATGGCTTCTTCATTTATTAAACATTTACTTTGTTCCTTTAAAAAATAAAAAGAACGTGATGCATGTGTACTTGATAATAAAATACTATTTTAAGCTTTAGAATGATAATGTTTGTTTTCTTCAATAGAAATGGCAAGATATTCTTAAGGAAGTCAAATTTTTACGACAGTTGAAGCACCCTAATACCATTGAGTACAAAGGTTGTTACTTGAAAGAGCACACTGCTTGGGTAAGTCAAAAGACCTCTATTATTTATTTTTTTCTATTAATTTTTTCTATTTTTTCTCTTATTTCTTTGATCTCTAAAATTATCGGTCCCATTTGACTTTTGTTATTAGTCTTTAACATTTGTTAATGCTTTAGAATATGCCATATGCTATATATTCTGTAAGAATGATATCTAGCCTATGGGAAATTGCATTCTATAAACACTCATTGAAAAAATAGTGAAAGTTAACATGATTTTATAATGATTTATTTATGAAAGTAAAGGGCAGGGCCTTCTATTCTCATTCTAGAATTTTTATCTTTGACATTTTTCATTCCCCACTCCAATTTCTGCATAGTTCAGAATTGTGCTTGGTATTGTAATGCCTAAGTTTTACCAAACAGGGCCAAGCAATAATTAAAATCAAACAATCTATTGTTCCACTCTGTCTTCTTAGTGTATTTTTGCATGATTGTGTTTCTGTTGGGCACTGTTCAGTACATAAAATGTTATACCTTGTACTTAATTCAGACTGCACATTCTAACTTAAAGTCCAATTTAACTATCATTTATTGAGTGCTTACCAGGACTATGTCCTTTCCTGTACATGATCTCCACTTAGGGAATTGAATTTTTGTTCCCATATAGACGATCAAACAGTATACTTAAACATTTCTGATCAAGTAACTCTTATGATATCTAGAGCCATTGTTTCTGAGGAGAAATTAATCAGAGACATTTCTCATGATCTGGAAATCAGTTCTCTGGCAATCCCAACAGTCTTGAAGGAGTCAAAAAAAAGGGATTTTGAGCAGGCAGGATGAATGTTACAGTATCGAGTGTTCAATCTCATGAGTTCAGGTCTTCAGAAAAATCCTCTGAGCTCTTATTTGAAGACTATTTACTCTTAGATTACACAGAGTGCTAATAAGCTTGGTCACCTGGTCTCTGTCTACAACAGATTTGATAGGTTAGTTAGGAGAAGTTTTAGGAACTGAGCTGCTGGAGACATACCTACAAACAGCCACAGACTAATTTGACCATAAGGAAGAAGTTGGGAAAGCTAAAGTATGGAGCCTCATTTTATGATTTGAGCATCATATGATTCTCCTGTGCTTGTGTATTAAATTGTTTTTTTCTCCTATTTAAAAAAAGAAGAAGAAAGAAATTAGAAAAGTACGGGTACAATTTAGAAATGTTTCCATTAAAATTCATTAAAGAAAAAAATGTATTTGTCAATTATACCTTAATATAGCTGAAAAATGCATATAAAAGGCCACATTTCATTATAATAATCACTTATGTGGACTCTCATTTCACAATAAGAAATGAAATTAATGTTTATAAATCTGCTTACTTTTTTTATATTTTATTGATTTCAGAGAGGAATGGAGAGGGAGAGAGAGATAGAATCATCAGTGATGTGAGAGAATCATTGATTGGCTGCCTCTTGCACGCCCCCTACTGGGTATCGAGCCCGCAACCCAGGCATGTGTCCTTGGCCAGAATTGAACCTGGGACCTTTCAGTCCGAAGGTTGATGCTCTATCCATTGAGCCAAACAAGCTAAGGCTAAATCTGCTTACTTTTAATGTTAAGCTGGAAACTATAATAACATTTCTAAACTTTAAACTTTTAAGTTCCTCATATTGTTCTACATTATTCTAGCAATACATTAATTTATATATTCATATATTTAATATTATGCATAATTTAATGATTTAGGTATAGAGATATATAACTTGATTATTATACAGTATATTGTATATGACATATATCGCTATATGTATTATGTACCTTGCATTGCATTGCTACTGGAATAATTTAGAAAAATGAGATAGATTGATATGTAATCTATACTAATAAAAGTGTAATATGCTAATTAGACCAGACATCCTTCCGGGCAACCTTCCGGATGAAGTTGCAGCGGGCCTCTAGTATTACATATAATATAGAATTATAACATTATATTACCTCATGTTCTCCTAAGTTATTTTGATAATATAAATATTTTGAAATATAAATATATGTTTTGTACTAGTTTTTAAATGAAAGGAATCAATATATTAATATTGGTTATATCTAGGTAATTAAGGAAATTAGTATTTTATAATGAGCATATGGCATTTTTTAGAATAACAAAATGATTTGTATGAGTATGTATGCTTGTGTGTGTATGTGGAGACTGGTCACTGAGCACTCACAGTTCTGACCTTGGCCACAAATCAGTAGTCCGGGACACCTAAAAAATCTAAGATGGAAACAAAGGAAGTTTTCTCATTTTTGCTTTTAAAAGACCTCCCAAGATTGCAAATATCAATAATATTTTAATAATATTATTTTCAAATTACTTTAAATATCTCATATCTTGGGAATTTGAGCTAATGCAATGATACAAGCTACATCTTTAGGTTGAGTTCTAAACAATGTTTTCTTTTTCTCTTTTTAAATGAAGATGGAAGTAAATGATCTTGTTTCCATAGATGCAAATACTTAATATTTTCTTGCTTAGCACTTTTAAATAAAATTATTGATTTATTTTAGGGGTGGAGATAGAGAAAGAGAAAGAGAGATCACAACAATGATTTGTTGTTCCACTTATTTATACATTCATTGGTTGATTCTTGTATGTGCCCTGACAGAGGATCAAATCAGGATGATGCTCTAACAAACTGAACTACTGGGCCAGAGCTGTTTAACACTTTTTAAATGTGAAAATAAGAAATTTACTACTTATTATTGGCTTATTTTATTTAACTTCTATTTCCTAGTATAGATTTTACTGGCTCATGTATTTGGTTGCCAGTTTCCAAGTTATAAAATTTAATTTGGAGTATAACCCAAGCCACCTTAAATCCCTTTTTGAAACAAGATTATGTAGAATGTAGTAGTAAATAGATAAGTTGGAGATCTCAACTTGATCATTGCCAGTCAGTATCTCCATACCCAGTCCCCTTAGAGTTTTAGACTAATTCCATTTCCAAGTAGGAGATAACAATAACAAATGATAAAAATGATAAAAACCAATTAGTGCCAGTTGACCAAAATTGAATCCAGGGTCAGGTAGGCCAGGGTATTTATTCTTCTAGTATTCTTAGGTTCTGGGTTGGTCGGTTGGTTTTAGCAGTTTCTTGTTCATTGTTCTGGTTATTTATTGTTTTAATCTCTTACAGTTGGTGATGGAGTATTGCTTAGGCTCAGCCTCTGATTTGTTAGAAGGTAAGAATCAAAACAGCCCCCTCCTTTCTGTTTTACCTTGACCAGAATGTTATCTGCACCTAAATTAAAGTCCAATTTGGGCAAACCACATGGATGAAGACTTAGACTTAGGGCTTGTGTGCATAAGCTATGCAAACTTTGTAGTGCCACCAAAACTATCTGAGTAATGATTAGCAGTCCTCCTACTGTGGTTTTTTTTTTAAGTTCATAGTTCATCCTGGGCAGGTACTACTAAAATGTTTACTAATGGGATGAAGTATATGCAGCCAAAAACATTAAATTTATGTTTATGTATGAAAGAGAGGTAGGTGGAATTAAATTAAATATTAATATTTAACCCTTGTAAATATCTTGACTGACCCAGTTCTCCACAGCTGCTGTTATAACCAGAGACTGTTAAAAATTTACATTAAAAAAACTTTCTAATATCATCCTTAATCTCTGAATAGAAATTGCTTATTAGCTGCTTTCACAAATCTTGAAAACCTGTAGTTAGAGTGAGATAGATGGCTTCGGGGCAGAGGAGAATAATGCCACCTAAAACACTCTAGGGTTATAATGTCAGAAGAAACTAGTAAATTTGGGCCTGGCCAAATGACTTGCAACTGACAAATAAATTAATAATTCATTACATAAATATCAGGCTTTGTTTTATTTTGTTTGAACGGGTTTGTTTGTTTTTATACTTCAGTTTTCTATTCTCTGATTATTTATTGCTGTTCTATAGAAAATATATATTTTGTGTCTTTAGATGAATGTGTTCCCAATTTGTCATTTGAGAAAGTCTGTAATTCAGTTTGGTATAGTTGTATAAGATAAAAAGAGGCATGAAACTGATCATGTACTCCTGAATGTTTTTTCCTTCCTCAGTTCACAAGAAACCACTTCAGGAAGTGGAGATCGCTGCCATTACTCATGGTGCCTTGCAGGGGCTAGCCTACCTGCATTCTCATGCATTGATTCATAGGTAAGATTAGAGACTAGTTACATTTTCATTTCAGGTATAGGAATATCTATTCAACGAACCTTGAAAATTAGTGCATGCTCCTATTTTTAGGGTGCCTAAGGATTTATGGGTAACAAATAGACTGCCACTGCTTCTGGATGTAAAGAGTAAAGTTGCCAGAATTTAGTTCCTATCTCTTGGTTTCCCCCATGTATCCACAAAGACTTACAACTATTCTCCAGGCAGAGTGTTGCAGGGAAGAAGAGCTCAGCAACCTTTTGATACTGTGTCAAGAAGAAAAGAAAATGAATCTTTCTTGCATATATTTATTTCCTAGCTCAGTTTCTTCTCCCTTCCAGTTGCAAATAACAGGTCTATCTTATATAAATACATGCTGTTTTAGCACTTTAAAATGTTTTTTATTTCGGTGATTCATATAGATACTTAGGATAGTATTTTATTGTCTTTATTTTGGCAGATGAAGAAACTGAGACTCATAAAGATTTAAATAACTTGCCCATGGTTTCACAGCATTTATATGATAAAGAGTAAAACTCAAATTTCCTAGCTCCTAATCCAAGGCTTTCCTCTACCTTATATTTTTTCCTACCACAACCCCACTCTATTTCCCACTGCTAACTTCTCCTAAACAAAGATGTTGTTTCTAATATTTTCCTTTCTCAACAAAGAACTTCTAGTACAGTTACTTCAATGAATGGTGCAGAAGTAGTGGACTGTGAGTTATGTATAAAGTAACTGAGGTGGCTCAAAAACAAAAGAAAACACTGACATTTGCTAGGAAGAAATGAAACTGTTAGGTCATAGGTTCCCCTTTTCTGTTTTAATCACATAAGAATAGTCATCACAAGATACTGGTACTAAAAAAGCAGAACTTTCTCAAGATAGACAGACCAAAATTTCTGCTGTGAATTTATAAGGACTAACTATGTATAATAAATATTGATGAAATAAATTGAACCATAATTTCTATGGATTTGACACATTAAAATCCTATATAATAAAAGCCTGATATGCTAAGTGTCCACCGTTCGTTCAATCATTCAACCAGTCACTGTGATGCGCACTGACCACCATGGGGCAGACACTCAGACCGGTAGGTTAGCTTGCTGCTGGGGTTCAGCTGATCGAGACTGGGCAAAGGGGGCCGGACACGCCCTGGAGCCCTCCCACGGTCCCTCCCCTACCCCAATCGTGCACCAGTGGGGTCCCTCTGCCTGGCCTGTGCCCTCTTGCAATCCAGGACCCCATGGGGGACGTCAGAGAGCCAGTTTCGGCTCGATCCCCACAGGCCAGGCTGAGGGACCCCACCGGTGCTTGAATCTGTGCACCGGGCCTTCAGTGTGTGTGTGTATATATATATATATATATATATATATATATATATATATATATATATATATATATATATCTTTAGTACCAAGATGTCCTTATGGAATGCCAACTTGTTTATGATTTTGTTTGTTCCTGTTAAAGCCACAGTTCAGTTTTTTATGCCTTTGTTATCTTAATCTGCACATTCATGTGTTAATTCTATATTATACTTTAACTTTTTTAATATGTAAAAGAAGTTGAAAGGACAAAAAACTTTTAAAGAATGCTCTTTATTTAATAATAAATGCTATCTATGTCTCATTTTATTATTTTGATTTAAGAGGCTAGCTAGTCAATGTTGTAATTGAAGATAATAGAGAAAACATTTTTTGTTGTTGTTGTAAGAAATAAATAATGCTTTTTTTTAGTTCTCTCTGCCAATTCCTAATGTCATCATGAGGAAAGAAACTGAATTTTCAAGGAAGATTTTTGGAAACGTTGTTTTGGAAGTATTTGAACCTTATCATTTTCAATTTGACATAAATTTACCTCATTCTCTCTGCTTTATCTTTTCACTGCCCATCAACTTACAATTCTTGGTTCATAGTACTCATTACACCTCATACCTTTTTAAAAGAGAATAAAGAATACATCCACATCTTATCATTCTAAATTATCATACTGAAAATGATTTTTTAAATTATATTTTAAAATCTTTTTGCTGCATAAAATATCTAATAGCTTTAATAGTAACCACTTGCAATTCTTTGCAGTAATACAATAAATGCAATTTCCTAACCCCTAATCCTTGTTTGTTTTGATCTTTCAGGGTCTTCTTTTTACTGTACAGTGTTATTTTTAAAATAACACCTTCTATATAACATGTACCCTCAACTGCCTTAGAGTTGCAGTTACAATTAAAGGCAGAGAGAAAGGGTCACAGGCAAGAAAGAAAAGGTATGTGTGTAGAGGAGGCTTATTGGTAGGTAGTCAATACAGAGTCATTGAAGGTTTGTTTAGGCTTCAAAAAATGTCAAGTAATTTGGAAAAGGGGGAAAAAAGGCAGTTACAAATGGTGCCAATTTTCCCAGCACAAGGAATACTGTTGGTGACTGGATTTAGCATCTAAGAATATGGTTTTGTAAGTGCAGCAATTGAACAGGTTTCCTTGACTGCCATAACTGCCTTTTTTCTCATTGCCTTCTCTCCCTCCAAAGAAAGCTCTCCCTTTCAGTGTAATTACTGTGACCTACCTATAACTACAACCCCGGAATCTGAGCCCCCCTTACAACATGCAGTAATTACTAAGTCCCCTTTTAGCTATCTGAGCAAGGTTTTTTAAAATAAACTTTTTGTCTTATTAATTGCATGCTCTGACCTTATTCCATAATCAAAATTGAAAAGTAATTTTCTAACCTTCTTATTTTTTTCCTACAGGGATATTAAAGCAGGAAATATTCTTCTAACAGAGCCAGGTCAGGTGAAACTAGCTGATTTTGGATCTGCTTCAATGGCTTCTCCTGCCAACTCCTTTGTGGGCACACCTTACTGGTATGTAGAATTAGAGAACATGACATAGTTTTTAAAAAATGCATCCACGAACAAGGTTTTGCTTTGCTATTTTGACAGTGTCTCACCATGTCTCTTAAGATGAGATTTTATTACAGAAAGATAGAAAACTCATTAGCAAAAAGAAACACTCTGACTTAGTATAAAATTTCTGGTTATTTTAACTTGTTCAAATAAGGTTGATGTCACTGTGTGTAAACTGAGCAGGATTATCAACACACTATCCAAGCTCAGGTTTTAGATTTCATTTAAAGTTTCTTTTCAACTTTTCTCTTGAGGCAGAGTCTCTAGGCAAGGAGGGTAGCTTCTTTAACCTCCTCTAGCCAGTGAGCATAAATACTGCCTTTCAGTGAAAGAAATCCAGGTTCTTCTGTTTGCTGAATTCTCTGATACTTTACCTAGCTTATCATTCTGACTTAGTTTTATCCCATTCTATTCAAGATTCCTTTCCTTCCTTTCACAGATGCATTGGAATTTTATTGTACCTTAGAGAATGACTTATATTCCTGGAAAATTGCTTATCTATCAAAAAAATTAGCTATTTAAATTTTTTTTTCAACATCATGGAATAGCATTTGCTAAGCAACTACTTACATACACTACTAAAGAACAAAGCATATTAATCTGATATGACCCCTGTCCTCCTAATGAAAGTCTATTATGGACAAAGTAACATTAATAGCAGTTTGTTTGTTTGGTTGGTTGGTTGGTTTTAAGTTGCAATATCTTTGGAATATTTTTCATGTTGCTTAAAGTAATTTATTTGTTTAACTGTTTCATACATATTAATCCTTTGTTAATCTCTGAGGTAGCTATTAGAATTCTCTCCATTTTACAGATGAAGAAAATAATATACAGAAAGGTTAAGTAACTTACTGAAAATCAAACTTAAAGGAAATAGTGGAACCAGAGTTTATTGAAAATAATGTATTATTTCATGTAAATCACTAAGTATATTATTTACATTTTGAATAGTGTTTTTTCCAAATGATTAGTGTGAGGAAGTAATATCTTTATGAGATAAAGTTTTAGAACACCCTCAAAACAGTTTTCATTGAATCGCTTTGTTAAGTAAATTTAGTTTTTAATTTACAACATTATTTTTGGCAGGATGGCTCCAGAGGTGATCTTAGCTATGGACGAAGGACAGTATGATGGGAAAGTTGACATTTGGTCACTTGGGATCACCTGTATTGAATTGGGTGAGTAAAAGACTTGCTTTCATTGTATTTTTTTTGAAACTCACTCCTTATTATGATTGTTAATTCATTCATCCAGTCATTGTTCAATGTGTTATTAGTATACGTGTGCCAGGCAGTGTGAATGCATTATATTTCCCCCCATGTTCTTGGGGGGGGGGGGAGATTGCTTTCTCTCTGGTATATTTTCAAGTTACTAATTTAAGTAAAAGTTTGAGCAGATATGGCAGTTACCAATGTGGGAATCCATGATAAGTATTACTATTTGAAAAATAGCCATTCTCCATACTATAAGTGGTAATATATGTCTTTTCTTCATGTAATATTTGTTACTTAATTTACATTACAACTTGTTTAAGCGACATTTGCAAAAGTAAAAGTAGGCTTACCAAAGATCTGACTCTAAAAACTATACTAGTATTTGACCCAACCCATAAAGAGAGCAACCTTAGAGAAAACTTCATTTTTGGAGATACTGCCAGCTTATTTTATATATATATATATTTTTTTTATTGATTTCAGAGAGGAAGGGAGAAGGAGAGAAAGAGAGAAACATCAATAATGAGAGAGGAGAGAATCATTGATCGGCTGCCTTCTGCATGCCCTCCCATGTGGATTGAGCCTGCAATTTGAGCATGTGCCCTTGACCTGAATCAAATCCGGGACCCTTCAGTCCTCAGGTCGATGCTTTATCCACTGAGCTAAACCAGCTAGGGTGATAACTGCCAGCTTTAAAGTTGTTCCTCAGATAGTTGCAGTTACCTAAAATTAATTAAAATACCAAGTAATCTCTGGTTGTATGCTTTTAATTTTAATATATCTTAAAGTTACCTTTATTCGGTTGTATACTGGTAAATTTAACCAGTGACTCTTGGAGGGTGGTGGGGATATGAAAATATCTAATTTGTAGCATTTGCCAATTTCCATGGTGTAAATATTCCCACTAGAGCCAATTTCAAGTTACCAGTTGAATCACTAAATGTTGAGTTGGGGAAAGGTATGCACAGTTGACCTTCTAAAGCCAGTGTGAGTTGGCTCCAGCACAACACTGCCTTTATCTAGATATTTGTATACATTTTATTTTATTTTTTAAATATATTTTTTACTAGAAGCCCAGTGCATGATTTAATCATGCACGTGTAAGCTGTCTGTCCGCTGGTCTGCAGCTCCGAAGTCCCTGGGCCCCTAGGGCGAGGCGGGGCAGGGGCGTGGTCCTCCTGCAGCCGGAGCCCAGGCCAGGGTCTTGCCTTTGCCTCCCGCCCAGGAAGGCTGGGGCCGCTGCCACGTGCTCCTGCGGCCCAGCTGCCGCCAGACTCCTCCCCAGGGAGCCGCCCGCCCACCGCCCGCCGCCTCCAAACCTCCAAAACGCCAGCTCGGCTAGCTGCCCCAGAGGCCTGTCTGTGCCACAGCACAGCCATGGCGCAGACGCTGAGCTCGCCTCGCCGCTGGCAACCTGAGCTCAGCGTTCTGCCGGCCCAATCACCACCCCAGCCACCCCGAGTCCCGCCCCCTGTGTCACCCGCTGGCCCAATCATGGGCGTAGCGGAGTGATGGTAATTTAAATATTACCTTTTTATTATGTAAGACTAGTAGCCCGTTTGCACGAAGATTCGTGCAATAGACCTTCATTCACCTGGCTGCCTGCACCAGTTTTCTGCTGGCACCAGGGACCCAGGCCTTGGCTGTGGCCACCGCCTTCTGCCTTTTTCAGGGTCGGGGCTTGGCCCCGGGCGGTGGCCTTGGGCTCAGCGGCACCCAACATCCTTGCTAAGGATCGCAGGAGCCGACCCCCAGTGGTTTCCTGCGATCCGTGCAGGGTCCCCGCTGGTGCCCAAGGCCTGGAAATCCTCGGCCCCTGGGACCCCCCGGGAGCGGCAGGAGGAGCGGGATGGGCCCGGCCACACACCCCCGGGGTGCCAATCGCCCCAGGCACCCCGGGGAGCGGCGGCATGGGCCCGGCCACGCCCCCCAGGGTGCCGATCGCCCCAGGCACCCCGGCGAGCGGCGGCATGGCCCGGCCACGCCCCCTGGGGTGCCGATCGCCCCAGGCACCCCCGGGAGCGGTGGCATGGGTCCGGCCACACCCCCCGGGGTGCCGATGGGCCCGGCCACACACCCCCGGGGTGCCGATCGCCCCAGGCACCCCCGGGAGCGGCGGCATGGGCCCGGCCACGCCCCCCGGGGTGCCGATCGCCCCAGGCACCCCGGCGAGCGGCGGCATGGCCCGGCCACGCCCCCCGGGGTGCCGATCGCCCCAGGCACCCCGGCAAGCAGCGGCATGGCCCGGCCACGCCCCCCGGGGTGCCGATCGCCCCAGGCACCCCCGGGAGCGGCGGCATGGGTCCAGCCACACCCCCCGGGGTGCCGATGGGCCCGGCCACACACCCCCGGGGTGCCGATCGCCCCAGGCACCCCCGGGAGCGGCGGCATGGGCCCGGCCACGCGCCCCGGGGTGCCGATCGCCCCCGGCACCCCGGGGAGCGGCGGCATGGGCCCGGCCACGCCCCCCGGGGTGCCGATCGCCCCAGACACCCCCGGGAGCGGCGGCATGGGTCCGGCCACACCCCCCGGGGTGCCGATGGGCCCGGCCACACACCCCCGGGGTGCCGATCGCCCCAGGCACCCCCGGGAGCGGCGGCATGGCCCGGCCACGCCCCCCGGGGTGCCGATCGCTCCAGACACCCTGGGGAGTGGCGGCATGGGCCCGGCCACGCCCCCCGGTGTGCCGATTGCCCCAGGCACCCCCGGGAGCGGCAGCATGGGCCCGGCCACTGGGCACCGCCATCTTGATCTTCTCAACGGCGGATATGCCACCCAGAGTCCCGCCCCCAGCCTCCTGCCGGCCCAATCGTGGGTGTAGCGGAGGTGCGGTCAATTTGCATGTTTCTCTATTATAAGGTAAGATTGATTTCAGAGAGGAAGGGAGAGGGAGAGATAGAAACATCAATGATGAGAGAGAATCATTAATCGACTGCCTCTTGCATGCCCCCTCCTGGGGATCGAGCCCACAACCCGGGCATGTGCCCTTGACAGGAATCAAACCCAGGACCCTTCAGTCTGTAGGCTAATGCTCTATCCACTGAGCCAAACCTGCTAGGGCTATTTGTATACATTTTAAATAAAAAATGTTTAATATTTTAAAAATCACTTTTAAAAAATATTTTCTCTGATTTTTAAAATTTAGATTGTAATTTTTTGTTTTATTTTCTCTATTCTGGTATCCAAATTGATCCTGTAAGAATTTCAGAGACCCAGTTTGTTCTCAGGCTAAGGTTTTGTCTTTCCTTCCAATGTTTCTCCTCTCCATAAAGATGATTTGGGATACTTTGTATTCATTTCCAATTGCTTCATTGACTCCTTCCAACAAAAAAATATAGGGTAAATGTATACAATTTGTCTTTTTTTTTATATTAAAGATATGTTAATGAAAAATGAAACAATTCAAGGAGGAAAGTTAGAATATTTACTTTTTTTTCACTAATTAACATTGCCATAATTTATAAATCAAATATAAAAAGTAAGAAGACATGCAGTAAAAGAACTTTCCCCTGGTACTATCAGCCCAATTCTACCCTCCCTCTGCCAACACATATAGGGAACCACTGTTATTAATTTCTTGTATATCCTCTTAGACTTCCTTTATGAGTATACAAACAAGTTTGAATGTACACTTATAATATTCCTTTTCGCACCCAAGTTAACATAAAAGTGATTCTGTACTTTGATTTTTTACTTTGTAATATCTTGGAGATCTGTTTCATATTAGTAACTTAGCCATCCTTTTCATTTTTTAATGGCATAAGCTTATTCCTTTATATCAGCGATTTTCAACCAATGTGCCACAAGAATTTTTAAAATGTGCAACACCAGTCAGGGCCACTGACCTCTTTTCTCTTAGATTGTCAAATAAGAAAATGATAACAGCCAACACAGTAATAGCCATCTGGTGTGAATGAATCAAAATATACTTTATTTTTAGATCTGCAATAAATATATTTTTTGGTGTGCCACTAAATTTTAATACTTAGTTTGTGTGTGCCATGAGATTAAAATAGTTGAAAATTGCTGCTTTATATGTATATACTATAATTTATTTAACTGATTGTCTATTAATGGATATTGAGGTGGTAGTTTTCTTTTTAGGTTGTAATATTGTATTCTTCTCCCTTTCACTGCAAAAGAAATTCCTCCAATTTATTCAGACTGATTTTTGGTGGCACTCAGAAATATGTGCATATATTATAAAGAACATATGATGAAGTTCTAGCAATACTATGTAGAACTTGACAAGGTAGTCCTAAAATTAATAGGGCTAAAACTAGCCAAGACAGTTTTGAAGAAATAGAATTTGGATGGAAGAATCACTGTACCAAAATCCATACCATCTTCCACTGAAAGAACTATTTAAATGCATGAATCCTTAAAAAACTTTTGGACATTGAAATTGTCCAGTCACCAGATACATTATTTTTTAAGATTATTTCAAGAGAAGTTAATTTGATGTTCTTCTGTTTAAACTACAGACACTTAGTTCACTAGCAGTGATCATGGTAGAATCTGGCAAATGGTCCATCAGCATTGACATGGAACTGACTGTGTTCAGAAATAAATTCCCCAGAAGTGAAAAAAGCATGAAAACACAAATGTTATGTAATTTCTTTGCTTAAAATTTTTTTCCACATTAGCCACTCATTGTTTGTCTGTTCATAAATGAATGTTGTGATGACTATTGTGTTAAGCTACTTAGTCTTATAAAGCTGCTACTTCTAATTTTTTTCATTTTAAAATACTAGAGCTATCTATACTAATAAAAGGGTAATATGCTAATTAGACCGGACGACCTTCCGGACATCCTTCCGGACAAAGCCATGGTGGCGGGGCTGAGGCAGAGGTGGTTAGGGGGATCAGGCTGGCAGGAGAGAGCAGTTAGAGGGATCAGGCCGGCAGGGGAGAGCAGTTAGGTGGATCAGGCCACAGGGGAGAGCAGTTAGGGGGATCAGGCCGGCAGGCAGGTAAGCAGTTAGGAGCCAGCGGATTGCGAGAGGGATGTACCAGATTCGAGAGGGTGCAGGCCGGGCTGAGGGACCCCCCCACCCCGCCATGCACGAATTTCGTGCACCAGGCCTCTAGTCCATTATAAAATGCAAAGTTACTGAAGAGGCACTGAGGCCTAGTGGAAAGAACACAGGCCTTGAAGTCTTAAAGACTGGGTTGAAATCCCAATTTTGCCACTTACTGCATGACTTAGTTTCATTCTTTAAGCTAACTGACCCTCTGTTTCTTCATTTGGGAAATTTGAATAATAATGCTTATCTTGCATTATTGTGAGAATTATGAAAACATATGTAACATACCCGAAGTGAGTGCCTGACATATAATAGGAACTCAGTAAATGGTATCAATTATTATTATGGTTGTAAATCACATTTGTTCATCAGAAATCTGTTACGTTTTCATGATCTTACTTTTTTAAAAAATATGTTTTTATTTATTTTAGAGAGAGAGGAAGGGAGAGGGAGAGATAGAAACATCAATGAGAGAGAAACATTGATCAGCTCCTCCTGTATGCCCCAATCTGGGTATCAAGCCCACAACCCAGGCATGTGCCCTGACTGGGAATCAAACCAGTCACCTCTTGGTACGTGGGGCACTTAATCCACTGAGCCACACCAGCCGGGCATGATCTTCCTTATTAGAATAAAGCTCAGTCTAGGTGCTACAATTTAGCATGAACTTTGCCAAATGGAGCAGTGTCCAAAGGTTTCAATTGAATTGATCTTCCTGAACATTGATCTCATAAAATACAGATGAAACATCCATAGGAGCTTGGTCATTGTCTTTAAATTTAGTAGAAATCATTATTTTTTTTAAATTTAGTTAATTCAGCTTTTTTATGCTACCACCCTTTTCCTTTCTTTTGGGATTGTGATTACCTGTCACAAGGTGGTTTCAAAAGCACTCCCAGTTTCTATTCTGCTGCTTATGTTGAAGCTCCTATACAAACTATCTATAATAATAAAAGGGTAATATGCTAATTAGACCAGATGTCCTTCCGGATGTCCTTCTGGACGAAGCCGTGGCGACGGGGGCCAAGGTAGAGGCTGCAGAGGTAGCAGAGACCCCCAGTCGCCACAGCAGCCAGGGGCCAAGACAGAGGCAGCAGGGGGCTGAGGAGAAGGCGGCAGAGGGTAATAGAAGTGTCAACCAAATTCATGATCGACAATGACAGATCGAAACACATGCGTGCGATTGGCGCTAGTGAGAGCTTTATATATATATAGATAAACTTGCTTAATTAGACCTGCTTTCGGATGTAGCTAAACTTGCATGAATTTCGTGCATCGGGCCTCTAGTCTATATACATAAAAGGCTAATATGCTAAGTGTCCGACCGTTCATTATAATGCGCACTTACCACCAGGGGGCAGACGCTCAAGGCAGGAGCTGCCATGACATGCACTGGCCATTTACAGAGAAATGGCACTATGGACCTGGTGCCCACAAAGCAACACTCAGCTTCCCCCAAGTGGGACACAGGCCCCGCCACCACCCCGGAGTGACAGCCCACCAAATTGCAGCCGACACTGCCGAGACCTCATGGCGCAAATAGCGGCCCACAGCGCAGCTCAGCCCAGAAACAGTGGCTGCGGGCACTGGGTAATGATGTCACATAGCAATGCCTGGCTTCCTCTCCCTTGCGACTAGCCTCCTTGGAGTTTCTTCAGCCTGGGAACATGACTTGCTTTATAGCCAGGTAGAAACATTTTACACTTTAACCAAATTGTGAAGCATTTTTCCGTGCCTCCTCTCATTTGATCTTCACAGAAGTCCTGGAGTAGGTAGATAGGAGACTCGGTAGAATTCTATTTTCTTTTCATTAGCAGGAAAATGGAGATTTAGAAAGCTTAGAAACTTGACCTGACTGAAAAGAAGAAGGAAATGGTGGACCTTGAAAATGACTTCAGGTTTTCTCACTGCACAGAATATAGTCACAAACACTGCTGCAGTTAAATATTTTACCCTTTGTTCTCCCTGCATGATCTATAATAATAATCTGCTTCGTGTTGATATTTACTGCTATGTTGCTGACAATTACCTGAAAGAGAAGTTGGGGTGCTTCACTGGGCTGGAAAAAGTTTAGCTACATCAGAAAGCAGGTCTAATTAAGCAAGTTTATATATATATATTTAAAGCTCTCACTGGTGCCAATCGCACGCATGTGTTTCTATCTGTCATTGTCGATCATGAATTTGGTTGACACTTCTATTATAGAGAAAGGGCGAATAGCGATATTAAAATATTTCTTCTAATTAATTTCCTTTCAATGTGCATGAATTCGTGCACCAGGCCACTAGGTATATTATACAGTGAGGGCTGACAAACTTTCTGTAAAGGACCAGATAAGTGCTTTAGGCTTTGTAGGCCATACATTTCTCTATCATAAATACTCAACTCTGCTACATAGCATGAAAGCAGCCAAAGACAATATGTTAATGAATAGGTGTGGCTGTGTTCCAATAAAACTTTACAAAAACAGGCTGTTAGGTGAATTTGGGCCATAGTTTGCCAACCCCTGTTCTATAGTATTCTGGATTAGCAATGAGTCCTGTCACCATGACTCAGAGGATTTATGTGCTGCATCTGGCAGAGGACTTGAACAGATGTGAGGCCATCTGAAATTAATATTTAGCGAAAGCTTCTCAGAAACTAGATCATAGAGCTGTCCTGTGTTTGGAATACCTTTCATCACACGCTTCTCTGTGCTAGAACTGCTCTGCCATTGTGAGGTCAACTATCCTGTCTTGTTTACAGACAGAGTGCCCATTACTTACATACAGGTGTTCCCCATTCCTACTTCAGATCTGAGCAACATCGAACTGGGTTTTGTTGTTTTTGTCCTTTCATCGTCCTCTTCCTAAATTTCTGTTTTCTTTTTTCTTTAGTCCCCCTTCCCTGCTGTTTCTCTTGTACAATTCAGTGTTCTTCTGAGCGGCTTGAATTTTATATTTTTGCCAGTGAGTGAGAGGGCTCCTGTCCTGATAGTGAATGAAGCCATCCCATAGTATCTGACATAAGCCCCAAGACTTGGTTTCTTCTCAGTCACTTTGTGACTTCTCGCTGCACAAAGATTCTTTGTTGATAAAGTTTCTCTTTGCCTTAGTTTGCCTTATCTTCATTTACTCATTTTGGCCACTAAGAATAAATACCACATATGCGTGCAGCACTGGAAATGCAGAGATGAACATAAAGGATGTTGTCCCTGTTGTCATGAACACATTAGCAAAGATGACACACATCACATAAAAATTACACAAATAATTCAGTATGGTTGTGATAGGTGGTAGAAAGGAAAAATATAATTTGCAGTGACAAAATCTAATGGGAGACCTAGTCTGAGAGGTCAGGAAAGGCTTCCTTTTGGAAGTGATTATAAGCATATAATGACCCTGGAGTAAATATTTATTAAATTAATGCAGAAATGAAATTATATTTAAGATAAAACCTGAAGGATTGGCAAGAATTACCAGATAAACTTTAGGGAACAAGAGTGAGAAGGGAGTCCAGATAGAGAAAGCAGCATGTATGAGAGGCTGTGAGCTTGGTTCTTTCAGTGAAAAAAAAGATACGTGAAGAGGGGGAGGAGGGAGAGGAGGGGTGGAGATTGCTTCTCAAACTGAAGTGCTAGAGCTAGCCAGGGTCATGTTCATAAAGGTCAACAAGCTATGTTTAAGGATCTGGACTTTGTCCTAAGAATAATGGAAAGCCATTGATGGTTACATGATGTGATCCTAGTTCTACATGGCTTTAAATACTGGAAGTTGTCAAAAGGCCAAGCTCTAGAAACTTTCTAGAGTTGATCTGGAAAATAAAACAAACCTGAACCAGTTATTTCTCTTCTCCATTAGAAACAGATATAATTCTGTGTATCTATACTGCAACTTTCAAACTTCCACTTATTAAGATTTCATGTCCCTATAATACTGGTAGTTATTTGGTGAGTATAAACTATCCTGTTGAGAGGTTAATAAATATTTGTAGACACTTTCAAAAGGTGTCAGAGATCATTTAGTCAAGACTATAAGAAGCCCCTCCAAAGTATCACAGATGAATAAGTATCGTTGCCTTCTGCTTAAGTACTGCCAATAACTTAAAATTCAGTATTCTCAACATTGTTCATTTCAAGTTGGAGGGCGGGCAGTATTCCCTGTTACTTCTGCCTTTAGTTCTTGTTCTGTTTCTTAGAATTTCATAGAATAAGCCTAACTTACCATTTTTTAACTTTATTTTTATTGTCGACACTGCTGTACTAGTAAATGCCCCCCATTTCACCATTTTAAAAGTGGTTAATAGAGAATCTTTGCTTAAAAAACAAAATGCCCTGATGAAACTAGAGATCAGATGACGAATTACAAACTGGGACTATATAAAGAATCCATTAGCATAAAATAAGTACTGTAGAATAGATAGTGATTTATCTCCTACGATATAATAATTACTAAATGGCATAAAATTAACTGTACTCAGAGCTAGAACCTTGTTTCTTTCCTTTGGTCAACAAGTGGAGCACCTGATATATAAATAGCATCTTATTACATATTCTCAGGAAATAAATAAAATAATAGAAGTATTAGAGTTATAAGATCTTAGAGTTTATGCTTGTCTTTTTAAAGAATTGTTTGTTTATGTAAATGCAATAGGTGAGCACATGCAAATGAGCAGTAAACTAAAAGAGAGCTATAGGAATTCCAAAGAAGAGATCTGGCAGGTTCTGATAGAGTAAATCTTACATTAATACTGGATTCACTGAGCTTCTCTTTAGAATGGGATGGACCGGGCCTTGTTTATTTCGTCTCCTCCTCCTCCTCTCTCCCAGTGCCCGCCACCCCAACCCATACCAGTTCTCTGGCCTAGATGATCCTTCAAACAGTGTTTATGGAATTGAATTATTTTATTTCTCATACTGTGTTAGTGATGTTTAAGATGTTCCATTTATTATGCCCTGGTCAGGTGGCTCAGTTGGTCAGAGCATCATCCCTACTCCAAAAGGTTGCGGGTTCTATTTCCGGTCAGGGCACATACAGAAGGCAACCGATGGATGTTTCTCTCGCATTGATGTGTGTGTGTGTGTGTGTGTGTGTGTGTGTGTCTCTCAAAAAAAAAAAGAAGTTCCATTTTATAATCTTTTTTTCACTCTACTTTTCTGTGCCTTCTGAATTTTTTCAATGAATACGTATTTTTAATTGAAACACATACACATGATGTTGTTGACATAAGAATGTCTAAACCTATAGAAACATGTTATGAATTTATAGAGTTTATTTATGCTAAACTGAGGATATACCCAGAAGCAAAATCCCAATGGATTTAGAAAATGCTCCAGAGAATGGCAGTTTGGCAGTTCTTTTTATACATTTAGAATCAAAGGAGAAAACATAAGGAAGGTTACATGAAATCCATTGGTGGTAGATTAAGGAGGCAGAAGAAAACAAAGCAGGGAAATCTCCGGTATTGGATAAAAAGCAAAATTTAGAAACACGTACTTCTTTTACTAGTACATTGGTGGGTACAGGTTAGTTAACATTTCCAGTAAATAACAATGGTATGGGGCCAATAAGATAAGAGTTTTGGTGTACCTGCTCTTGTGAGGGTGGTTAAGCTTCCAGGGGGGTCTAGAAGGGAAGGTTACTCTGGCATTTCAAAGGTATGTCAATATAGATGCACAGAAACAGTGGACAGGGCTCACTTTTACTATGGAAGCTATAGGCCTAGGGCTTGACTACCCACCATGCCCTGCCTACTTAGTAATTTATGATCAGATCATCATCCTGTGTAGTAACTTTTGATCATTGAGCTTGTCAGACCTGCTGCATAGCCCCTTGAACTTGTCAGGATTTGTACATAGCCCCTTTTTCAAAGTTCACGATGTTCATACCTATTGTGAGAAGATAGGTAAAGACTAGCCTTCTGAAGATATGTGAAAAACATAATAACAATTTTTCACTCTCTAGAATGGATCTGTTAGGAGCTTTGCTAATGTATATTAAGATGTTCAGCAGCTTCTTTTGAATGGCTATTTTAGGTTGACCTAAGTGATTAAAATAAGTGGATTATGTGGCATGATGACAGTAACAAGCTATCAGTTTAGCAGCAAAGCTTTGCTCATAGTTTCTTATTTCCCTATCTGCCTGATTTCTTTCAAGAGCTGCTTTATCATGTTTCGTTTCTTTTCAGCGGAACGGAAGCCCCCTCTTTTCAACATGAATGCAATGAGTGCCTTATATCACATTGCCCAGAATGACTCCCCAACATTACAGTCTAATGAATGGTAAGATTCTTATATGATTTTAAATCTCTCAAAAAAAATTGCCATATGTATTTGGCACTTTCATTACATTTCATTTTAAATATCTGACCTGGAAAGCATTTAATTTCTTGAGAGCTTGTTTGGAGGTTCTAGCAGGGGAGCGCTGCTACTCATATACCCTTGACTGAAGACCAGTCCTGTCCTTTAGGGGGAAGGTTGTCCTCTTCCATGGAACGCGCAGCTTTGGGAGGGACACACATGGATCAGTGAGGGAGGAGGGGTCACCCGCCTAGCCAGCCAGATCAGCTGAATCAACCCTGGTGATCAATGGGGTGACAGATGTAGCAGCTAGATTGCCCTCACATCCCATTTCATTTCTTCATCATACATTATAGAGTGACATTGGCATTAACTACACACACACACACACACACACACACATACACACACACACACACACACACACACACATATTTTATTTCTGCCCTCACTATGGCTTGTACTGTGTTCTTAAAGTGTGTAGATAGTAACTGAAATCCTACAGGAAACATGCCCTACTACCTTCCTAACAACTAGAGTCTTAAGTCAAGACAATCTTGTATTGATCATCTCAGCTCTTATCACTTCTAAACAGAGATAAAGTACCCTTTGATATCATTATTTTTCCAGGTGTCATTTCTTTACTATATGTATATTTAAATCTATTGAGATAGAACATATATTATACTAGAGGCCCGGTGCACAAAATTCGTGCACTGGGGGGGTTGTCCCTCAGCCCAGCCTGCACCCTCTCTGATCTGGGATCCCTCTCACAATCTGGGACTGCTGGCTCCTAACCACTCGCCTGCCTGCCTGCCTGCCTGATTGCCCCTAACCGCTTCTGCCTCCCAGCCTGATCGCCCCCTAACCGCTCCCCTGCTGGCCTGATCGCCCTCAACTGCCCTCCCCTGCAGGCCCAATCTCCCCCAACTGCCCTCCCCTGCCAGCCTGATCTCACCCCAACTGCCCTCTTCTGCCGGCCCAATCGCCCCCAACTGCCCTCCCCTGCTGGCCTGTTCACTCCCAACTGCCCTCCCCTGCTGGCCTGTTCGCCCCTTACTGCCCTGCCCTGCTGGCCTGTTCGCCCCCTACTGCCCTCCCCTGCTGGCCTGTTGGCCCTCAACTGCCCTCCCCTGCTGGCCTGATCACCCACAACTGCCCTCCCCTGATGGCCATCTTGTGGCAGCCATCTTGTGATGACATGGGGGCAGCCATCTTGTGACATGGGGCGGCCATCTTGTGATGACATGAGGATGTCTTGCAAGGGCACAGGAGCCACCTAGGCTTTTATTAGTATAGATTCCAAAAATGTAATGTTCCTTGCTGAACATTATGACTTTTTAAAAATCCTTACCTCAGGATATTTTTCCATTGATTTTTAGAGAGAATGGAAAAGGGGGGTTGGGGGAGTAGGGAGGAAGAGAGAGAGAAACATCGATGTGAGACACATTGATTGGCTGCTTTCCGCATGTGCCCCAACTGGAATGGGGACACAACCTGCAACGCAGGTATGTGCCCTTGACTGGAATCAGGCCCATAACCCTTCCATGTACAGGCTGGTGCTCTAAACACTGAGCAATGCTGGCCAGGGCCATTATGACTTTTTTTAAATATATTTTATTGATTTCAGAGAGGAAGGGAGAGGGAGAGAGAGATAGAAACATCAATGATGAGAGAGAATCATTGATTGGCTGCCTCTTGCATGCCCCCTACTGGGGATCGAGCCTGCAACCCAGGCATGTAACCTTGGCTGGAATCGAACCTGGGACCTTTCAGTCCGCAGGCTGACGCTCTATCCATTGAGCCAAACCAGCTAGGGTATTATGACATTTTGATAACTATTTGGGCCACAGAGTTTTAGAAAAAGGTCAATTTTAAAGAAGAGTAGTCAAAATGGAATTTTCAAGATAGGAAGTATTTTCATCCAGGAAGCATATTCCTAGGTTTTCTGACTTTTATGCTTCAAATGTTACTACCTGGTTATACATTGTGGGTGATGTAGGCGTTACCAACTGGTCATGAAGAATACAGGCTTGAGACTTATGAGATTACCGTCTTTCGGGATAAAAATATGTTTAAAACTATTACATGTAAATACAGTATTTTCACTTTCTGATATATATTACGATTTGACCTTGATCATATATTAATAAATGTCTATGTGTTGATTAACTTGAATTCATTAGCCAAAATAATTAATTTTAGATATCACAAACTTGAAAATTTAATTCTCCTGATATTCCAAAAATGTTTTATTAAACATAAAAAATGTAAAATTTTCCCTGGAATGAAAATTATTTTAAGTAAAACATGTGTTCTACAAACCTTGATATTTTTTCTTTTAATGTATTTGTACACACAGGACTGACTCTTTTAGAATATTTGTTGATTACTGCTTACAGAAAATACCTCAGGAAAGACCAACGTCAGCGGAACTATTACGGGTAAGTTTTTCTTTTTCTTTTTTTTAAATCTTTTAAACTTATTTATTTATGTATGTATTTATTTTTGTTGAATTTTTTTAGGTGACATTGGTTAATAAAATAATTTTTCAAATTTTTATTTAAGAGGGAAATTTAAAGTCAAGTTGTAGTGGAACATAGTAAATCATTCCTATGGCAGCTCATCATGACAAATTGGATTAGAAGGTGCTGCCTTGTCATTTATCCAGAGATAGTAGCTAGCCATAGAAATAGCAAGATTATCTCAATGTATGTCCCTTACATGTATTCCCTACACCCAACCCTGTTTTTAACTTTTGACAAAGAATATTTCTCTTTGCTCTGGTCATTATTGTGATATTCCTATGGCTAATATCTGTACAGACTTTCAGGACAGACTCTGTCAATGGTTTAAATGACAACTTGGAGATTTTCACTTAAGTTGTTGCCAAATCATCAGGCAGTGAATTTCATCATCTATGTTGATGACAAGAATACCATGCATAGCATTCCATCGTCCATGTTGATGACAAGAATACCATGTTAACTGCATTCATTTGATTTAAACATCATATATTTGAGCATCTCTTTTCATGTAACATTTTATTATAGAACTTATACTTAGGTGATATGTTCTGTCTATATTAGTGAAATATGTCGAAATCTTTTAAAATATAAATACCTTTTCTTTTGCCACAAAATAGTCCAGATTTCTTCAACCTTTTTCTGTATGCATGTTTTTCCACTCTTGTTTGTTTTAACAAAAACTCTGAAGGATTGTATTGCCTAAATTATTGAAGCTTTACCTTTTGCACTCGGATGTCGAGTGTGACTCGACACGGTTAGCATTAGAATAAAGGAATCGAGAAAAAAGCAAGCGAGTGCAAAGGGTTAAAGATGTTGGCCACCTTTGTAATTAAAGAGTACTTTGGTTAGGTCACAAATTTTTGGTTTCCATTTTCTTTTTCTTAGAACTCTGTAAACATTTCTCTATCATTTTCTGACTTTTAGTGTTCCTGAAGAGGTAGGTCTGAAGTGGACTAGTTTTTCCACCCAAAAGTAAGTGTTTTTTTCTTGTAGGTCACAGACCACAGGAATATGATGACAGAAGTAACAGGGCAGAGAACTCTACCTAACTCTCATTTGGTGTGGAGCCATCACATGTTTTAGATATGAGCTAGTCTGTATGTCTTAGCAACAGCTCCACATTTCTAGAGGGAAAAATGGCAACCAGAACAAAACATCATAATGCAAGATAAAGTGGTATCTTTATTACTTTGAAGTAAGCAAAGATATTTTAAAAGGGCATGAAAAGCATTACCATAAAGGGAAAAAGTAATAACTTTGGACTGTATTAAAATTAAGTGGGGAGGGGGACTCAAAGAAGAATATACTACAAGGATTCAAAGATGAATTTTAAGGTAATAGGCAAGAAAAGGATATAAAAAGCAAGTGGGCAGAAGTAAAGAAAGAAATGAAGTAGAAAAATGAAAACATAACATTAAAATCATAATCTATCCTCCTATATAATAAAGAGGTAATATGCAAATTGACCATCACTCCCTCACATAAGATGCCGCCCCCATGTGGTCACAAGATGGACGCCACAAGATGGCCAGCAGGGGAGGGCAGTTGTGGGCAATCAGGCAAGCAGGGGAGGGCAGTTAGGGGTGACCAGGCCAGCAGTGGAAGGCAGTTTGGGGCAACCGGGCTGGCGGGGGAGGGCAGTTGGGGGCAACCAGGCTGGCGGGGAAGGGTGATCAGGTTGGCAGGCAGAAGCAGTTAGGGGCAATCAGGCAGGTAGGCAGGTGAGCAGTTGGGAGCCAGCTGTCCCAGATTGTGAGAGGGATGTCCAACTACCGGTTTAGGCACAATCCTACAGGACATCCCCAAAGGGGTCCCAGATTGGAGAGGTGCAGGCTGGGCTGAGGGACAGTAAATTTTGTGCACCAGTCCTCTAGGCCTATCTAATAAAGAGGGAATATGCTAATTGACCATCACACCCTCACAAAATGGTGGCACCTGCAGCCAATAAGGAGGGAATATGCTAATTGACTGCCACACCCTAAAAGATGGCAGCGCCCACAGCCACAAGATGGTGGTGCCCAATCCCCTCAGCCCCACTAGGGTACCTGCCTCCAGAGTCCCCCAGTCCCCTCAGCCCTCCAGCTGCCCAGGGCCAGCCCAAGGCACAGGCAAGCCTCAGATGGCAGCTGCCCAGCCAACACCCAAGGCGCAGGCAAGCCTTTGATGGTGGCTGCCCAGCCACTCAAGGCCACCCAAGGCTCAGGTAACCAGGGCCGACCAAGGCTTGAGCTGCCAGAAGTGGCAGCAGCAGAGGTGTGATGGGGGTGTCGCCTTCCCCTGATTGCCAGGTCGCCTCCTGCCCCTGAGGGCTCCCGGACTGTGATAGGGGGCAGGCCAGGCTGAGGGACCCCCCCTACAGTGCATGAATTTTCATGCACCAGGCCTCTAGTCTATATATATAAAAGCCTAAACAACCATTACGACCGGTTGCTATGACGTGCACTCACCACCAGGGGCAGACAACGCAAGAGCTGCCCCTTGGTAGTCAGTGCGCTCCCACAGCCAAACTCCCACAGCTGGCCAACCTCCTGCAGTTCCTCCCCCTGGCCTGCCAGCCGGCCGCAATCAGGACTGGGCAAGACAGCCCCAATTGGCCCGATTGCTAGACAGGCCAAGGGACCCCACCCTAGCATGAATTTGTGCACCAGGCCTCTAGTACTAATATAATAAGCAGATCCACTTAGGGTGTTTCCCATGGTAGTCTTAGGGAAATAAAATTAAAGGCAAATGAAAAAAAAAAATCCTAAAGATTATTATAGAAAAGATGACACATATAGAAGACAAAAGAGATCTAACATAGGCCAACCTATTATTCCTGAAGAACAAAGCAAAACACGTGGAGCAGAGGATGTTTAAAGATATACCTAAAGAAAACTTTTTTGTCAGTAAATGTTTGGATCTTTACTTGATTTGGTTTGATTTGGTCTTTATTTGATACTAGAAGCCCAGCACATGAAATCGCATGGCCTCGCCGTGCTCGCAGCCCCGCCCACCCGCACATGCAGCCCCAGCCACCCTCACCAGCCTTTGGTCATTACGGCATTAGGGCCACTGGGTTTTTATAATATAGACTAGTGGCCCAGTGCACGAAATTCGTGCACGGGGGGATGGAGGGGGCGGTGTCCCTCAGCCCGGCCTGCACCCTTTCCAATCTGGGACCCCTCGAAGGATGTCCTACTGCTGGTTTAGAGGGATCAGGCCTAAACTGGCAGTCAGACATCCCTTTCACAATCCAGGACTGCTGGCTCCAGCCGCTCACCTGCCTGCCTGCCTGCCTGCCTGATTGCCCCAGCCACTCTGCCTGCTGGCCTGCTCGCCCCCAACTGCCCCCCCACCAGCCTGCTTGCCCCCACCTCCCCTCCCCACTGGCCTGCTCACCCCCATCTGCCCCCCTGCTGGCCTGCTCACTCCAAACTGCCCCCCCCGGCTGTCCTGGTCACCTCCAACTGACCCCCATTGACGGCCTACTCACTCCCAACTGGCCCCCCTGCTGGTCTGCTTACCCCCAACAGCCCCTGACGTCCCATCCTGGCCTGATCACCCCCCAGCGACCCAAGGTCCCAGCCCCTCCTTTTTTTTTTTTTCCAGCATCTCCTTGAGCAGAGGCTAGGACCAGCTGGAAGCAAGTATCTAGGATTTATTTATCTTCTATAATTGAAACTTTGTAGCCTTGAGCGGAGGCCAGGGCCAGCCAGGGTGGGCGGAAAGCTTGGCTTCCTCCATTGCCGGGGCAACCCAAGCCTCCTGCTTGCTCCAGCTCCATGGCTGGCTGCCATCTTGGTTGGGTTAATTTGCATACTTGTTCCTGATTGGCTGGTGGGCATGGCTTGGCGTAGCAGAATGATGGTTAATTTGCATGTTTCTCTTTTATTAGTGTTGATGGTGAGCCAAATCAAATGAGCCTCACCACTTATTCAACAAATATCTACTAACTAGAGGCCCGATGCACAAAATTTGTGTAAGAGTAGGCCTCCCTTCCCCCAGCTGCTGGCACCGGCTTCCCTCTGGCACCCAGGACCCGGGCTTCCCTCCAGCCTCTGGCAGGCACCCAGGAGCTGGGCTTCCCTTGCAGCCCCGGCTTCATCTGGATGGTCGTCCGGTCTAATTAGCATATTACACTTTTATTATTATAGATTGTCTATTGTGTGCCAGGTACTGTTTTAAGCACTAAAAATAATATAAATGTACACAAGAAAATGATAGCCTGAACTCATGGAACCTATATTCTAATGAAGGAGTATAAAAACAAATAAATATGTGATGGTATAATGTCAGGTGGTGATAAATTATTTATAGAAAAATAAAGCAGACATGGGGACAAAGAATGGCAGAAGCTGCTGTTATGTAAGGAACAGAAAACAAAATACACACAACAGTAGTGTAGAGTAGGGAGAAGGATTGAGGCAGATTCTAACAAGAATATTCTAAACTCTGCCTTGCTTTTGTTTTACTATAAAGTTTCAGATTTGCCCCTAAGTTATAGCTTCAAATTTACTAAAAAACGATTTGTTCTTGTATAATTGGAAGCACAGGAGTAGCAAAATAATTTCCTTTTTCCCTTTCGTTCTCATCTTGAAATGTGCAGGCTATACTTACTTCCGGGAATCTTCAGAAAGGCCTCTTTGCAGAGGAAGAGATATTTTATAAAAGCAGGAGCAAAAGCCACAGTTTTCCTGATACCAAAGTCAGGGTGAAGAACCACAGGACATGTAGATTTTTTTTTTTCTCTCACAATGGTTTTGTTCCTTCTTTATATCTTTTTAAACTTACAAAGTAGTAAAATCCATTCCATCATCTAAGGCAGGAGTCCTCAAACTTTTTAAACAGGGGGCCAGTTCACTGTCCCTCAGACCGTTGGAGGGCCGGACTATAGTTTAAAAAAAAAACTATGAACAAATTCCTATGCACACTGCACATATCTTATTTTGAAGTAAAAAAAAAAACAAAACGGCTAAAACACCCGCATGTGGCCCGCGGGCCGTAGTTTGAGGACGCCTGATCTAAGGCCTACCACATTTCTCTCATTTTCCAATATCTTTAAATTATAATTTCACATAAGTGAATTTTCCATATAACTGAACCTTTTCCTTTAAAAAACAAAACTTCTTCCTCCCACTTTTGATCATTTTCTGTGTTAAAATATAAGATGTGCCTCTCTACCTTCTAAAGCAGCGGTCGCCAACCTTTCGGAACTCACGGACCACCAGTGGTCCACGGACCACCGGTTGGCAACCACTGTTCTAAAGAATGTATAATGAACATAATTTAACTTATTGGTGGCTCAAAAACAGTAGTGTTTTGCAAACTCTTGGAGTATAAAACAACTATATGAGGGCATTGTGCCTTTTCAAATAGCCCAGAAACTTTTGTTCATTTTCATTTGGTTGGTGGTAGGTATGTTAATCATGGAATTTCTCTCTTTCTCTACTGTCAGGCTGTCAGAGAACTTTCAAAGTGCACTTCTTTTTACAGCAAATAACCCTACCTCTTACAGTTCCCAATCCTCTTTCTCCCACTTTTATTCCCTCTTTCTAAGGTGCTATAGGCTGAGAAAGCAGGAAACTGGAATATGTGTTAGAGATGACTGACAATATGGAAAGTGAGGGCCGCTTATGCCCAGGAAAGTTTACGGACTTTGGGGCAGATATTTTCACTCCTCGGAGGCCCTTCTCCCCTTTTCCTGGTTGTACAACTCTGCAAAGGGGAGATGACGTTGCCAGAATTCTGACCTCTGAATAAATTTAACACCTATCACATTTTCAGTCATACACTATATATGACCACAGAATTAGAAAACAAAATATATACAACAGTAGTGTAGAGTGGGGAGGAGGATTGAGGCAGATTATAACGAGAATAGTATGTACTCTGCATTGCTTTTGCTTTACTATATAGCTTCAGATTTGAAAGTTATAAGCCACTCAGCTGCTATTTAAAATTATAGTCACTGTTATTACTTGTAAGATAAGGTAAACATCAAGAGTTCTCAAGTAAACTCTAGGACAAAGTCCACAAAATAGGGCTTGAAGAAGAGAAAAGCATTAATTATATTTATCTTTTTTAAGATTAATACAATATGAGGGACTACATGGAATGAAAATCATATCTTGTTATTTCTGCAAAATCCATAGAACTCTTTTATGTCCATTTACTACTATATCTACATCTTGCACCTAAAAATACATTTCTCATTATTATTTTTTGCTATTTTCTCCTCCCTCAATTAGCATGACTTTGTCCGACGAGATCGGCCACTACGTGTCCTAATTGACCTCATACAGAGGACAAAAGATGCTGTTCGTGAACTAGATAACCTACAATACCGCAAAATGAAAAAAATCCTTTTCCAAGAGACACGAAATGGACCTTTGCATGAATCACAGGAGGATGAAGAAGTAGGTTCCATTTATTTTAGCAGGCACTTATAGAGTGCCTACTATGTGAAAAAGTCTAGACTGGGCACTATAAAAAACACTTTTGGGGATAAAAATGGTAAGGGATGCTCTCTGCCTTAAGAGACAGAGTTGCAAAAAAGACATTCATGAAAAAAACTCTTACATAAAACAACATTTGAAAAATGCTTTAGAGGTATATCACCATGCAGAGGTCCATAGTGAGGAGATAAGTCTGCTGGTGGGGATTAGTGAAGGTTGTATGGAGAACATGATGTGGGGGGTTTTTGACAGAAGGGCATAGGACATTTTAGAGTCAGGAAAGTGCTATGCTTTAGAAAGATTATCCTACCAACAGAATGTAAGATGGATTTCATTGAGTGACTAGTTCATGCACAAAGTAAAAAGGGCAGTGTCAAAGGGAATGGGGAACAAGAAACACTTTTGAGAAACACTGTAGAAGTAGATTTGATCACGCTAGGACCTTAATGAGTATATCAATACCAAGAACAGAAGGAACCACGGAGAAAGAGTAGGTTTAAGATTATTTCAGTTAGTTGCCTATGGAGTTTAAGGGCCAAGCATCGTATACCACTGGCATGGTATACAGATGGAGTTTTCAAAGAAGAGAGAACTTCCTGGTTTCTCATTCAAATAACTTGAGAAGGATTGGTTGGGACAAGGGTAATGACAATTGAGACACCTGAACAGTGTCTAGCAATTGGTTGGGATATACAAATCCAGAACATAGGAAAGAAGTCTGAATAAAGGGTAGTTGGTTGGGGGTCAAGAGCTCTAAAATTATCATGAATCAAGGGGTTGATTGTAGAAGGAGAATTCCATGTAAGAAAAAGAAGACCTAGGAGGTAAAGGCCTCGCAGATGTTGAGAGAGTACACAGTTTCAAGGAGGGAACAGCCAGTGCCATCAGATGCTGCCGAGAGGTCAAGTTAGACCAGAAAAAAATGTTAAGTGTTTTACAAGTAGGGCATTCTGGGTGACCTTCAGAAAAGCAGTTTTGCAAGAATAGTTAGGATAAATAGAAAAATTACTATTTAGAATAAATGGGAAGTGAGAAAATAGAGACAGCAGAAGTTGGATGTTTTAAGATTTATAAATATGGCTGAGAAGGAAAAGTGACAAAGGGCAGTATGTAGAGAGGTACATAAATAAGGGGCAGGGCTTTTCAGATTTATATGCAGAGGGAAAGGAGCCAAGCCAGAGGCATCAAAGATAGAGGAAAGAGATATAGTTAAAGAAGTGGGATCTCAGGAAGTGCTTAGGATGGGAGCAAGAGTATTTGAGAATGGATTAGCCTATCTAAAACTAGATCAAGAGGAGGAAAGAAATGATGAATCTTATTTTAGCTTTCTGATATAAAATAAAACAAAATTATTACATCAATAATTATAAAATAAAATCCAGAAAGCTGAATTGGACTATAAACTCTCATGATTGCATATATACAAATGATTCTCCTTAAATGGGAAAATAAATCTATTAAAAATATAATGTATTTTCTAACATTTTAAATTACCCCATTACCTACCTATGCCAGTGATTCCCTACATTGCCAAGTAACAATTCTTTAAAGTTATATATGTACATATGCTTCTTCAAAAATAGGGTTTATTTGGAACTAAGTTGCTTTAATTATACTATTTAATCTTATATCAAAAGATATCCCATCGTGATGGATAAATTATATGTTCTGATTATTTTACCACTTCTCAAATAGTAGTCTTTAGACTAGTAGTGATGAATACCAGTATTATTTAACAGATATATTTAATAAGATTACAGAGGTAAGCATGATAGAATTGCTTAAGGGAGGCAGAAATTAATTACCTATCCAGGACAGTAGAATTAATAATATCCCTGCTTAGCTATGAAGTTACTCAGTAATGACTTGCAAAGGAGTATGTTGCTTGTCAAATCTCTGAAAACTCTTCTTATTCTATTTTAGTTTCAAGTGACCACTGCCGTATTTGCAAATATCCTAGAGGTCACCTGTCGCCTGCAGTCTTTCTCTAGCACCTTGATGATCCTGGAGGTGTCTTACAAACCTGGCCTGATTCTGCTTATTAAATAGCAATGCAATAGTATGCTGGTTGCATATGACAGGGGAAAGCCCTGGGATAGCAGCATTTGGAGCCTTATGACTCATGTCCAGAATGGCCCCTGGGGAAGGCATAGAGTGAATTTGAGATGTCTGAAAATAGTGGGGGAGTAGTGGAGCCACTACATAAAAAGTTTATCTTTGCAGATTTGGCAGAAAAGCAACCTGGCACTGCAAAATTGAGTGGGCTTAATAGCTTAGTCAATGGATTGGCGCTTTATCTCCAGTCATGTTTTTTTTTTTAACCCGAGTGCCCGATTTTTATAGGACAGCGAACATGGAATCAGCCTGAGCAGGGAAATGGACAGCCTGGGGAGCAACCATTCTATCCCAAGCATGTCTGTGAGCACAGGCAGCCAGAGCAGCAGTGTGAATAGCATGCAGGAGGTCATGGATGAGAGCAGCTCTGAACTTGTCATGATGCATGATGACGAAAGCACAGTAAATTCCAGTTCCTCTGTTGTGCATAAGAAGGTAGGTTTCACAGTCCCCCTTCAGAGCTCTAGGCTTTGTCAATCATAGTTAAGCTACCTCAGGTCACTTAGCATTTTTTACAACTGAAGCATGGTACTAAACCTAACACTGGATACATTCTCTTATAGTAAAAAGGTAATGAAGGACCATGTAAGCTACATCTGTACCTATTTCTTTATCTTCCTCTCCTTGTTATTCTGAAGTCTACCACCATCAATAAGTAAAAATTTAAAAATCCACAAATCTCCAAGTCAAACCAGTACGGTAAGTCCCTCTCTAAACCAATAACCTTAATACTGCAGACCTTGAAAGTTTCCTGTGTAAAACCTTTGGGTGTGCCTTTTAGAAGAATGCTTTTGCAGAGTATGCTTCTTAATGGATATTCCCAATATACTATGTGTTTTAGAAACACTTTCTACTCTTTTCTGTTGTTTCTTGTATTTATTGTTTCTAATTCTTCTAAGACTGGTTCTCTGTCACCTTAAATACTATATTCTCACTTTTGAAAGAATGATTCTGTTCTTTGTTTTTACTTTACTTTTCCAACTAAAGAGCCTCATTTCATACAAGTCTATCATGATTCATAAGTTGAAATACTTTATAAAAAAAATTTAAGCTTCTTTCAAAGCAATTTCTGTAACATGAGTGTTTCACAGAATTATCAATAATTTTTTGGAGGAATTCCCAAAAGTGTTTTGAGTGACCTTAGGGAAGAAGTTCACAGAATGGAATTATAGAGGGAAAAATCCCTTATAATTTTATTCTTATTAGGTATATACATTTTAATCCTCACCTGAGGATATTTTTCTATTGATTATCAGAGAGAGTGGAAGAGAGAGGGAAAGACAGTGAGAAACATCAATGTGAGAGAAACACATCAATTGGTTGCTTCCTGCACGAGCCCCAACCAGGGCCCCGGGCTGGGGAGGAGCCTGCAACTGAGGTATGTGCCCTTGTCCAGAATTGAATCCGGGACCCTTCTGTCCACAGGCCAACGCTCTATCCACTGAGCAAAACTGGCTAGGGCCTTATTAGGTATATTTGAGGTGTATATGTACTTATTTTAATAAATGGCAACAATCACATTCTAATTCTAGTGAGAGAGCATATTAAAGAATTTTTTCACTTCTATTTGTTGTGCATTATTCTTGGGAAGAAAAGAAAATTAAGCAGGTAAGGATGAAGGGCAGGAGAAAATATATTGGTCCCTGGCTGTGAATAATAGAGGGATATATATTTATTTTCTGAACTGATTAACTTATTCATTTATTAAACTAATACTGGTGGGGACCTCTATTATGTGCCAGGAACTATGGTAGGCCCTGTGGATACAGAGGAAATAAAACAGACATAGTGTTTTCATAGAGCTTATTATCTGTAGGGGAGATTAAGCAAATAATCATACTAATAACTATATCATGTAATTATGAAACTTGCTCTGGGTAAAAGGAGGATTTAATCTAGCAGGGAGTAGTGGAAAGCCTATCTAATAAAGTGACATTTAAGCTAAAACTTTAAGGACAAGTGGAAGGTAGGTAACTTGGGGTGAACAATGGAGGTGAGTCAGAAAGCAACATGTGCAAAGTACTAGAGACAAAAAGAACTTTGTATGTTCACAGAAGAAGGGAAAGGTCAGAGAGTTTAGAGCTTGGTGAGCTATGTGGAGAGTCAATTGAGAGCAGAAAGACAGCAAGGACCCAGATTATCAGAAAGCCATGGAAAGGAGTGATATCAGACAGATGCAGAAACGTGCTAAGAGTCCAGCATTGCCAGCTGGCCTTCTTTGAATACAGGCAAGTGATCATATATTTGCAGGGTAGAAAAGAAGGTTTTGTGAGGCTCTTTTTGGAAGGAGCTTTCATAGATGCTGACATCTGGCTCTATTTCCTCTGAGGCTCCATGGGTATCGATAGCAAAAGAAGAGACATTCTGTTGGATTTTTTTACTCCAGGACCTCTTAAATGGGAACCCAGAATTAGAAGAAAGATGCTACCGGTATAATAAATAAGAAAGAACACCCTGGTCTCAAACTCATTGAGGGTTTTCATTTTAATTTTGGCATGCTGGTACAGAGCTTACTTGTGATGATGTGGGTCTTTTAATACCTTTTCCTCCCTGGTGCAATCACTTAAGAAGAATAAATGTTAATTTATATTTTGAAGTAAAAGGTAGTTGTATTTGTTCCACACACACAAAAAAAAATGTCAGGTAGAATTAAGTTATATAATGTATTTCTTTTTTTATTATGAGATAGAGGAAATGTGATGGAAGAAAACTGAAAAACCTTTTCAAATAAAACTTTGAATGAGTTAACTCATTCTAATCTGGGTACATACCCAAAAGAATTGAAAGCAGGATCTCAAAGAAATGTCTATACACCCCTATTCATAATAGCATTATTCACATTAGCTGAAGCAACCCAAGTGTCCATCAGTGGATGAATGGATAAGCAAAATGTGGTACACACATACAATGGAATAGTCTTCACCTTTGAAAAAGAAAGGAAATCATACACACACACACACACACACACACACACACACACACACACACACACTTGATTTCAGAGAGTAAGGGAGAGGGAGAGAGAGACAGAAACATCAATGATGAGAGAATCATTGATCGGCTGCCTCCTGCACGCCCCACACTGAGGATCAAGACCACAACCCAGGCATGTGCCCTTGACCGGAATTGAACCCAGGACCCTTCAGTCCACAGGCCAACACTCTAGCCACTGAGCCAAACCAACTAGGGCAGAAAGGAAATCTTGACATGCACTACAACATGGATGAACCATGGAGACATTATGCTAAGTGAAATATGCTACTCACAAAGACAAATATTGTATGATTGCACTTATATAAAGTACTTAGGGTAGTCAAAATCATAGAGACAGAAAGTAGAATGGTGGTTGCCAGGGGCTAGGGAGAGGAGAGAAATGGGGAATTGTTGTTTAATGAGAATAGAGTTTCAGTACAGTATATACTGAACTGTATACTTAAAAATTATTAACATGGTAAGTTTAATATGTATTTTATCACAATAAAAATAGGAAAATACATATAAGTAAACTATAAAATAGAGCATACTATATATGAAACTTTAATGTTAAATATGGTATACCTGTGCTTAAAAATATTTCATCTTTAAACACAATAGAAACAAAAAATATTTAGATCGTTTATATTTGTTGGTTCACTTGAACTCCTAAAAGTTTTTCACTTTAAGAACAAAAATGAAATAGGATCTGAAACTCTCAATGAAAATATTTATATAATGGACTATAGGAATGAGGAAACTAGTTTATAATTCTATCTGCCACTGTTAATTTTTCTTTACTTTGGATAAGTCACAAACCTCTTTGGGCCTCAGTTACTCCATCTGTAAAATTAGGAGTTATTCTGTATGATTTCAAAGATCCCTTCCAGCTCTAAAATTTTGTGCTTCAATTTCTGTAATATTTAAAGAAGCAAATCTCTAATGTGACCCTCAAGCTATTTTGTAGAGGTACCTCGGGAGCAAGCCTTATCCACACCTCACCCAGGACAAGTTATGCTTCATCTCTTACATTATATATTTGGATTCCACTTAATATTTCACTTGCAAAAGGGTTGGGTTTTTTGTTTTATTTTGTTTTGTTTTGTTTTCGAAAAGCCACTCCTGTGATCAGTCCCTTTTTCTCCATGCAGATGGGATACTAAGTACAATATATTACATGTAAGTAACATTGATGTCACAGGTTGGATTCTCCAGGAAGTAGAGCTGAGATGATTTATCACAACAGGTTTTTTAAATTTATTAGGCATTTCTTTTGGGATGAATACCTTTGGAAGGGAAGAGAAGGAAGTAACATTTATCAGAGGGCAAAGTTGAACTGAGATGTAGGCCCAATGGCAGCCTCAATCAACTCCCCAGGGAGCTCTGAAGTTAAAATGGTTCTTTAGAGTTGGGCCAGAATGGCCAGGCCTTGATACCCCAACCTAGATCAGTCAATGAAATGAGCAACCTGGGGAAAGTATGAACTTGGCCAAAGCTGCCCTCT